>NC_142110.1:42399886-42999886 GCF_056152115.1 Neolamprologus brichardi | reverse complement strand
ATGAGCTATGGATGAAGAAAGATTTTGGCTAAAGGCAATCTTGTGCTCTTCTCTCCTCTACAAGTGAAAACTGATTTTCTTGGGTAGTGCAGACCTTGTATAGCACATGCACAAATGTGGGTAGTGTTTAGTGAAAGACAGCATCTACTCAATTAAGTAGCTCTCAATACAATCCACCACAGTTTGAAATTACTGAGTGGCACTTTAAGTACTACTTCTGATCATCCTTGTCCCTTGATAGATTGGTAGCTCTTAACCCTCGCAGCTAACACGTCCTTATAACTAATATATATGCTGTCTAGTTTAGGATCGTATTCTGTAAAGAACGAGGTGGTCAATGCATATGGAAAAAGAAGTTGAAAAGTTAAAAACACATTTTATATGTATTGTAGGATTCATTAGTTTTACATATCTTTGATAGTGTGATTTACATATGAAAGTCCACCTTTGAATTTTTCTTATAATTGTTTCATAATTTCATAATTGTTGTAAATGTCTTGGCATTTATTTAGCACTTCTCTACATTTTTATATACACTACTCCACTTGACAGTACAAGCCAGCTTCACAGAGTTCTATAGTTTATGCAAACAGTACGTGTGGCCTCAAGTGGATTTTATCCTTCAGCGAGGGTAGCACGTTTGCAGTCCACTGGCAGTCTGCAGATGACCCGTGTCCCTGCAGAGAGCTTCATTGTCAGATGGCGGCAGTGCATGTGGTACACCTGGTCTGTGGGCCAATCTTATTTGTGTTGTTGTTGGTCTATCAGAAGAAGAGCAGAGTTATAACAGACAAAGAGCTGAAGTGAAACAAGGGTTAACAACAGTGAAAAATGTCAACTGCAGCCACTCTCTGTGATTTTTGTGTTGTAATTTTTGATCTTTTCTAAGTTTTTTCACAGTTCTGTACCATTCCCTTTGAACTCTGCTATTACTCCTTTCCATTTTCTCATCAAACCAATGTCAGCCAATTATCAGTTAGCATTTTGGAGGACTGCACGGGAGCATGTGTGTGATGGGTAAAAACCCTTCTTGCTGTCTGAACAGAAATGTATACGCAGATGGACACATTTGCGCAACCCCAGTTTATGCCTAGAGACTGTTCGGTACTTTCCTGGCTGCCTCTAGGTGAAAAAGGTTGTGGCCAAATGATTGGTGATTGTTTGCTGGCTGTCACAAGGTGAAATTGGTCACACAGAGATGACAGCAGAGGTGCTGCAGGAAAAACCTCGTTGTGATTGCTTTAGTGGCTAGCAGATTGCCAAAGTTGACAATTTGCTAGCAAGATGCCAACAAGTTAGAAGACCCCCAACTTGTCTGCAAACAGTCGCCAACTATTCGTTGTGCAGTAGTGTAACTGAAAAGGTGTAATGGAGAACATTTGCTTTTAAAGTAAGAGTTGTGTCTAACCATTACAGCCAACATATAACAATAGGCGTAACTTATACTTTATGGTCTCTGTTTCTAGTTTCTTGCACTTTTCAGTTTCACAACTCCTCAGGAAGTATTAGGCAAGTGTTTGTAGACAGGTTGGTGTCTTCAATGTAACTACAACCGACCGTGGCAATCTACTATTTTTTTGTCATCAATTTTACCTAACACTTGGAACAACCATTCATAAACCATTTGGAAAATACACATTTTTTTTCCCTAGCAGTCGTAGGTACTAGAGGGTGGCCAGCTGGTTTCTAGACCTGTTTAACTGGGGCTTTATCTAAAACGAACACTCATATTCCTTGAGAACATTTTGGCATTCAGACCGGAGGAGTCACTAGCCTTCCAGCTGAGGGCTACCTGATCTCCTGATCTCCTGAGCTGTAGCAGTTACCCAAAGAACTAAAAAAAATTAAGCATAACTCACGAAAACATTTTTTTTTCCTGTATCTTTTGCACATGGAATGGTAGAAAGAAGTGAAAATAAGAAAGGTAAAGTTAGAGGCCATTTAAGCCTTTAGTTTCAGCACTTTTCAGTTTTCACCTAATCATCATGGATGCAGATGATTAGGTGAGTGATTGATCACTTGAACAGATAAAGATGTTAATCATTTATGTCTGAATTGTTTTAAAGTCCAAAACAAATATTTCTTTTTTGAACCAACAGACGTATTTGGTACGTCTTTTGGTCCCAAAATGTAAAGGTTATGGATTTGATCACCAACTGATTTTATGCACAATGATTACAAGAGACAGCAGAAACAAACCTGTGTTGGTTTTTAATACTTACCATAAAGAAAGCAAAGACAGTGCTGACAAATTAAAATGTAACCTACTGTAGTAATGGCAGAAGATGTAAACTAAAGCCACATGAACATGACCAGTTGCTTAATCAATTCAACAGCTGAGACATTGCTACTGCTTGTGGTATATTTCTCATCAAAGCTTGGACCACAGTGGTAGAAAGACTACCTCTGAACACTTTCAGCAGCGTTCTCAGACCCTATGAAGTCCTAATTACAGGTGTGCTGGACCAAAACACTGCAAACTAGGAAGGAGTTCCTGCAAACTGTTGGCTATTTGTACACGCTTTTCTTAATTAACATGTTTCACTCATTAGTGCTTCAAATTGCCTGATGAAAATTTATCAATCAAGATAAGGTCATTACATAAAACTAATAAGCATGACCGATTCAAGGGTCTGTGATTCATTTTTTTAATGAATAAATGCAGAGCACCAAAGACAGATGGAGAACTCTAGAGGTATGGAGTTGAGGTGAGGGAGGTTTGGGTGTGTAGATGCAGTGAGGAGGAGCATAATGTTTCAAAGGAAAAAGATAAAGACAGACAAAAGCAGATGGGAAAAGAGATGTGCTGAGAAAGACACAAAGGGTTGAGATGGAGAGAAACGCAGCGGCATGCATGGGTGGAGATGAGCATTGTCTGGTGTGCACTCTTTATCTGGATAGTGGTAATCTTGTCCTCAGTTCTCAACATTGCTACGCACCAGCACTTTTAACTAGCTTTGATAATGGGAGGAACAGCATCAAACTCATTAATTGAATTAGCTCTCTCTTTATCTCCACATCTGCCTGTGTCCACTCGCCCCGAAAAACACTCCGCCAACAACTACTCCTCAGCTAATTGACTCAAAGCTCCTGTGCAGCCCTGTTTCATTCTCCTAATTTATTGGTCCAGGTCCCAGCCTGGTTGTGCTGTCAGGGGCTACTTTCTAATTCAATTTTACCCCGTGCTGGTGAAGATTATTTCGTTTTTGAGGACAGGGATATAGAGCAACAGAGAAAAGCCTAAAGAAAATCTAGGCTGTTATACCCAACAGCTTGCCTGTTTATATTTCATAACAGGATTTAGCTGCAGGTGTTTGAGAATTATGGAACACAGGCTGACTAAATAACCTAAATGCAATTTGGCCAATTTTACCCTTCTGTTGGTAGATTAAATTCAGCTAAAATACCTCTTTAAAATCAATTTGGAATATGCTTAACAATGAGTTTACCAACCAGAGCAATTTGCAATCTATTTTTTTCCCTTTCATTGGTTTCAAGTATATATAAGTGCTGTGACCCTACATCACCTAACACCCCTTTGTAAGAGGTGTTAGGCGATGAAACAATTATATTATTAATAATCTCTGGCTCTCTTCCAGAGCATGATTTTGTCCTCTCTTGCTCCCCTCACCCCAACAGGTCGTGGCAGATGTCCACCCCTCCCCGAGCCTAGTTCTGCTGAGGGTTTCTTCCTGTTAAAAGGGAGTTTTTCCTTCTCACTGTGCCCAAAACGCTTGCTATGTTTTCTTTGTTTTATTGTAGGGTCTTTACCTTACAGTATAAAGTGCGTTGAGGCAACTGTTGTGTTGATGTGGTCATAAGAGAACTTCCAGGGAGCAATCTACAAATACAAACATCATCTGTGTTTGAAGTCATCTGGACATGCCCAAGAAGATGATCTTAGAAAAAAACTCCTATTTAATATCATCGCATCTGTGTGTGTTTACATGAACTGGGTTCCCCCTCTATTGTTTCTCCATTTTTTCCAGAGTATTGATCTGATAACTCCTTAAGGGTAATACAAGGGATCATTTCGCTCGCTTTTCTTCTCATTTAAACTAAAATTATTATAACTTAGAGCTCAAGACCTTTCAGGTAGCCTCTTGATAATGGCACTGACATAAATTTCTGTCTCTTTTGGTTGAAAATGTATAATCAGAACACACAGCAAATGCCATTGCTATATATATAATATTCCAGTTTCTTATCCATTATCTCTCACTTTAGCTTCTTTCCACTGCTGGATGTTTTCCCCATACTCTGGCCTTTTTCACCCACCCTGACACAACACCCTTCTTTTCTAATCCTCACAGCTAATTTGTTTTTCTGCTTACATACCTTTAACACCAAGATCTCCCCTGATGTTGAGACCGTTACGTTCCCAACATCAGCCCCACCACCTACCTAACCTATTCTCCTCCATCATTATCACTTATTGTCATGGAAACCAAAAGGCCATTTACACATCATGTAAGAAAGGATGGTTTTGAGTGACAGCAGGATATAATACCTGAAAGTGCAATCATTTGCTAAATGCCGTCTAGTCGTTATTACAGTGGGGCAAAAAAGTATTTAGTCAGCCACCGATTGTGCAAGTTCCCCCACTTAAAATGATGACAGAGGTCAGTAATTTGCACCAGAGGTACACTTCAACTGTGAGAGACAGAATGTGAAAAAAAAATCCATGAATTCACATGGTAGGATTTGTAAAGAATTTATTCGTAAATCAGGGTGGAAAATAAGTATTTGGTCACCTCAAACAAGGAAAATCCCTGGCTCTCACAGACCTGTAACGTCTTCTGTAAGAAGCTTTTCTGTCCCCCACTCGTTACCTGTATGAATGGCACCTGTTTGACCTCATCATCTGTATAAAAGACACCTGTCCACAGCCTCAACCAGTCAGACTCCAAACTCCGCCATGGCCAAGACCAAAGAGCTTTCGAAGGACACCAGGAAAAGAATTGTAGACCTGCACCAGACTGGGAAGAGTGAATCTACAATAGGCAAGCAGCTTGGTGTGAAAAAATCAACTGTGGGAGCAATCATCAGAAAATGGAAGACATACAAGACCACTGATAATCTCCCTCGATCTGGGGCTCCACGCAAGATCTCATCCCGTGGGGTCAAAATGATCATGAGAACGGTGAGCAAAGATCCCAGAACCACACGGGGGGACCTGGTGAATGACCTGCAGAGAGCTGGGACCAAAGTAACAAAGGTCACCATCAGTAACACACTACAACGGCAGGGAATCAAATCCCGCAGTGCCAGACGTGTTCCGCTGCTGAAGCCAGTGCATGTCCAGGCCCGTCTGAAGTTTGCCAGAGAGCACATGGATGATACAGCAGAGGATTGGGAGAATGTCATGTGGTCAGATGAAACCAAAGTAGAACTTTTTGGTATAAACTCAACTCGTCGTGTTTGGAGGAAGAAGAATACTGAGTTGCATCCCAAGAACACCATACCTACTGTGAAGCATGGGGGTGGAAACATCATGCTATGGGGCTGTTTTTCTGCCAAGGGGACAGGACGACTGATCCGTGTTAAGGACAGAATGAATGGGGCCAAGTATCGTGAGATTTTGAGCCAAAACCTCCTTCCATCAGTGAGAACTTTGAAGATGAAACGAGGCTGGGTCTTCCAACATGACAATGATCCAAAACACACCGCCCGGGCAACAAAGGAGTGGCTCCGTAAGAAGCATTTGAAAGTCCTGGAGTGGCCTAGCCAGTCTCCAGACCTCAACTCCATAGAAAATCTGTGGCGGGAGTTGAAAGTCCGTGTTGCTTGGCGACAGCCCCAAAACATCACTGCTCTTGAGAAGATCTGCATGGAGGAATGGGCCAAAATACCAGCTACTGTGTGTGCAAACCTGGTAAAGACCTATAGTAAACGTTTGACCTCTGTTATTGCCAACAAAGGTTATGTTACAAAGTATTGAGTTGTATTTTTGTTATTGACCAAATACTTATTTTCCACCCTGATTTACGAATAAATTCTTTACAAATCCTACCATGTGAATTCATGGATTTTTTTTTCACATTCTGTCTCTCACAGTTGAAGTGTACCTCTGGTGCAAATTACTGACCTCTGTCATCATTTTAAGTGGGGGAACTTGCACAATCGGTGGCTGACTAAATACTTTTTTGCCCCACTGTATCTTGAAGTGAACTTTTCCTTTCAAGGTAATATGCTGTTCCTCATTTTCTGGGTCCTGGGTTTTTTGTTTATTCCAAATCTGTCCTGCCTCAGTTTTAACTGAGTATGTGTGTACTCTATTAAAGGTCATTAAAGGCAATTATTCCTGCAGTTTTAATTTTTTCTGTCTCAAATCCTGTGACTGTCTATCATGTCAGAGTGATTAAAATCGACCTATCGTATCCAAAGCTAGCTTTTGTTTTGAAATCATCCCTGCTACTGCCACTGGAGGATGTTATATTACTACTGGGATCCTTGTCTTTCATTAACGGTCTTTTTTTTTTCTTCCTTTTCATATGTTTTTAAAATTCATGAATAATTCAATTCAATTCAATTTAATTTTTTTATTGTCTCACAAGGGGAGATTAGTTTAGCAGCAGGATAAAAATAAACAGAGCAATAATATAAAATAATAATGACAATAATAGTGATAAAAAGTCAAAGGACAGTTATTTGCCATTAAGGAGACAAGATGCCATCTCCATCCATCCATCCATCTTCTTCCACTTTATCCGGGGCCGGGTCGCGGGGGCAGCAGCCTAAGCAGAGAAGCCCAGACCTCCCTCTCCCCAGCCACCTTCTCTAGCTTGTCCGGGGGAACACCAAGGCGTTCCCAGGCCAGCCGAGAGATATAATCTCTCCAGCGTGTCCTGCGTCTGCCATGGGGCCTCCTCCCAGTGGGACATGCCCGGAACACCAACCCCAGGAGGTGCCCAGGAGGCATCCTTGTCAGATGCCCAAACCACCTCAGCTGGCTCCTTTCGATGTGGAAGAGCAGCGGCTCTACTCTGAGCCCCTTCCGGATGGCTGAACTTCTCACCCTATCTCTAAGGGAGAGGCCAGCCACCCTTCAGAGGAAGCTCCTTTCCGCCGCTTGTATCCGCGATCTCGTTCTTTCGGTCACTACCCACAGCTCGTGGCCATAGGTGAGGGTAGGGACGTAGATCGACCGGTAAATTGAGAGCTTCGCTTTTACACTCTGCTCTCTCTTCACCACGACGGACCGGTGCAGCATTCGCAGCACCAATCCGAATCTGGGTACTGCCCCTGATCTCCACGCCCTGAGGCGTGTCAACCAGGACAGCCCTAATGTCCAGAGCCTTCAGGAACTCAAGAGACAAGATGCAGTAGGGATAAAAGAAAACTAGTCTTCCCCCCAGGGACTCTTTAAAACGGCGGCCGGAAGGCAACAACTCAAACTCACTGTGAAGTGGATGGTTCAAACAATTAATAATAGAATGAGCCTTTCTAAGCACATTTCTATTGTAAATGGCCAAAATTCCATCTTGCCAGCGCCCTGAAATTTTGCTAGCAGTTTTTACCAGAAGTCCCAACCGATTCTTATTCTTCACCATCAGGTTACCAAACCAGGCAGCGATGCAAAAGGACATCACAGATTCGCTAAAACTTCTATAAAACAAAGACAACATCTCAGATGAGACATTAAAAGATCTAATTTTCCTTAAAAAGAACAGTCTTTGTTGAACTTTTACAGTTTACGGTCAAGTACCACACCTAGATATTTATAACTCTCAACGATCCCAATATCAGCAGTTAAAATAAAAAGATCTCCTAGTTAGTGATCATCAACTGTGTATTACCAGGGTGTGTGCTTAGGGAGAGAGGGATTTCCCTCCCTCTGCTTGATTATTTTTTATCTCCTGCGAGGATAAATATTCAACCCCCTCCCTCTGATTTTTAGCTCTTGAAACAGTCAACAGCACGAACATCAGTCAAATCAGAAACTGACTTTGACTTTTAGCACTTGCAATCTGTAAGAGCAGAGATGACGCTGTTTGGGGAGATCATCCAGATCTCATTCTGCTTCACCGTTTCATGAACTCACTAAGCACCGCTGTTTCAGAGTCAAAACTATCGTTAACTAAATAAAAGAGAAGTGAAATGTATTCAGAGTGGCAGGAAGCTCACCAAAAATCCTAGAAGTATTCCTGCTGTGTGTCAAACAGTTGCCTGTTCGTTGACTTTTGAATTCGTGACAAAGTTTAGTTATGCAGCTTCTTCTTTCAAATTGTTAATTTCCAGCACCGAAGCTGCTAACTGCAACATCCTGCAGTTATAATGGACATCTCTAGAAGAAAATACATTCACATTCTGTTGGCTTTGTTGGCTGTGAAGGGCTGAAAGAGATTAGCAGCCACACTCCTGTGTTTAAAAAAAAAAAAAAAGAATAGAAAAAAATAATCATTCACAAGTTTGAATCTGCAGTTCGTGAACACATAGTTATTCCATTTTTACAAATATATTAAGTCATAAACTCTAAAGTCCTGCTCCTGATATTAGCAAATGGATGTTTCCTTCTTCCCTGTATGGAGTTAAAAAGGGGTACTTTGTAGGAAAGCCAAAGGCTGTTTTCTCCTGAATCTACTGTAGAGGAATATTTATTATTTTTTAAACGGCAGCACATTTTATTTTGACAATTTGTTTCTCATGTCATTTTCACACAATTTTCCCCAGCTGTGTCCACTTCCCCTAATTAACCCTGTGTGTATAAATAACTTCCACCTTTCTTGTCAGAGTGTCTGTGATCCTGTCCCCCTGCCCCACATGTGGATTTAGTTTTGCCTTGACTTTGCAAACAGCTTCAATAAACAGGTTTGCTTTATGCTTAATCCAGTCCTGTCTCCTGGGGCCTTTACCTGTATGTCAATTATGGCATGTTAAACTGTTTGCACTGTTATGTTTCTCTGGATCCCCTGTGTCTTAAGAGGAAATTGTGAATAGTACTCATAATAGTATTTATTTATTTTTTAAAAAAGGTAATAGCACCCCTTTATTTTTTATTTTACCCTTTTTTTTTATATTGCACTGAGGCAAAACCTGTATAATTCCTTACAATAAACTGGAAATCAGAGCTAATGAAAAACGATATACAATTTTGTTACAGGCTCTATAGTGAGTAGAAAGTGGTCCTAATAGTGTATGAAGGTGATTCAGCCTTCTGGTGGGGCCGCTAAGCTGGAACTACTGGCATCTGAAAACATAGATGCATGCATGTATATTTTATTCAGTGTGTTGGTTTGCCTGTCTGTCACCCAGTTTGCTCCAGCAGAGTGAAAAATCTCAACAACTGTAGGCTAGATTGTCATGACATTTGGTGCAGTTGAGCTCAAAGGAGAATTCTTAATGACTTTCTGCAGAACCAATATTAGATTTCTGTTTTTGAGTGAAATATTAGATGAATTCCAATAATATTTGAAACAGGCATACTTCCCCAAGCCCCAAAGCTACAATAGTTATCCACAATAGCTGGCAATTCCTTACCTAATCATCCAGGGCAATTACCAGATTGAAATACGTAACATACAACACCTGATCTTACAGGATGTTTGCAATGTGTTTTTGTATTCTGTTCAATTTCCTGCTGTGTAAAGTGCATTAATATTAATGCACATAGGTATTTCTTTCAGTATGCAAGATGGATGTAAGAGTGGAAGGTGTGCTGACATGTTATTTGGACTATGGCCATTCTGGTGTGTCATTTCTGAGCGTCAGTTGGGTGGAGTTGAAACCTGTCTTTTCTGACAACCTCATCTCATCTGTAAATACTCATCCCACTGATGCACGGTTTCATGGAATTAATGAGGCAGCTTCATGTGCTGATGCATGTGAAAGGAGAGCTCCCTTCAAATTGCTTTCCTTTATTGCCTCCCCCCCCCCCCCCCCCGTTTGTCCTCCCTCCCCCAGAAATCACATTAGCCAAACCAATCTCATTTACAACATGCCATTTGTTAATTCAGCCCCCTGCTCCGACCCTATAGGAGATGCTTTGTTTTTTACGTCAAAGAGTGGATGAATTTCAGGAAAAACAGAATATTATAGTAAGAAAGAAAGAACACAGAGAGCACATCGACACTGTAGTGGAGTGTAATTCATCAACTACAACGTATTGATTAACTGATCATTTACTCTGAAATGCAGAGCATATTGTAAAAGTTAAGTTTGGCCAACCGCCCCCTGTAAATGCAGGTATCAGCATAAACAGACAAATCAACTTGTTGTTCAAGTTCATTTTGCACCAGCTATAAACTGGTGTGGAAAAGAAGGAAAATGCAGTGCATTTACTCTGTGAAATTGGAGTTTGAGATGTGATCAATGCAGCATACAGAATGCTGCATGAAATTAGTTGATCATTGGTCCTTTTGTAGTTCTCTATCAGTGCTACATCTGCTTGCAAGTTTGTGGTAATTACTGTGCTGTGGCTAAGGTGACGACTTGGACACAGGGGGGCAGACAGCAATCAGCTGTCTCCTCCTAGTTATTGCCTGCGCCTTCCACACCAGCGGCCTTTATCTTTGCTCGTCAGAGGCAGCGACCAACACAAGGCCAGTTATTACCGCAGCAGCGACCATGATAAGATCAAAGGAGCCTGGTTGAACATGGAAGATGTAATGACTGTTCTCTTCTAAGCACTGCTTCACAGAATGTCATGTCATCACCCCCCGTTAACGTTCATGTTTTTTTCTTCCTTTACAAGTCTTTCAAAGATGCAGAATGAGGACAGTCTTCAATTATTTTGATGTAGGGGGAAAATTACCAAGCGCTGAAATTTCAGTGAATGAAAATGTTCCTTTCACCACACTTTTTTTTCTTTTTGTTCTCCGGTGTTTTACTTTAGAGCAGCTTTCACGTGGCATCTATCTTCCTCTTCTGCTTCCTTTTCTACTTGATACATACGGCTACATTTGTGCCAAAGGTTTGAAAAAGAGCGGCTTGGCATGTTGTAAAAGAACTGGAAGTAACTTCATGTGACAGACGAGAATGCAGAAAGCAGCTGCTGACATACTGGAAGAAGGGGAGGTCATGGTTTCTCACTATCTCAGTATCCTCCCACAGACTGTGACCATGAGTAATGGAAGCGATTGCAGGGGGGGGAAAGGGTGGGACGCAGGTAGAAGTGGCATGAAAGCTGTAGATACTGGAGAGGGAAAAAAATGGACACAATTTGTCTGAAATGGTGCTTGGTGTCAAGTTGTTGCCCTTATTTTTGTTTGCAAAACAAGACTTGCCATACAAGATACTACGGTGTGTTTGCTAATTCTGTTTAACTTTTGCAGAATTTAATTTAAACTCACTAACCCTGACTCAGCTAGCATGCCATCTGTCATCCTGGTGTTACGACTGCTAATAGAATAAATCTGACTTGTAAACTTTTTCAAGCATAGACCATCCAGCAGCGTTCGACGTTTCTTAAGTGTTGTGCTTAACCTTTTCAGTCTCTAATGTTTCAGCTGCTGGTTCTTCTCATTTTTTTCCGTTTTCCTTCTTCCTAATTGACTGTTAGCAGGAGTTGCCACGTTTTCTTCCATACACACACACACACACACACACACACACACACCCACCACCACCACCACCACCACCATTCTGGGATAGGCTCCATCCATTCCTTGTCGTGCTCATAGATGGATGGACTTTTGACCAGTATATTTCTGTGTTTCAGGGTCAAGCTGAAAGATGGAGTGGCGTTCTTGGGAGCTAGAGCCAGTAACCCAGTTATGTGGACGGTGAGTCAGGATGTCAGAAGTGAAGGTCACAGAGTTGTCACCCTGCACTGCCACAGGAAGGAGAACAGCTTCAGTCAAAGGTCCGTCTGACTCCCTCCTTCTACTGAATTAATGAGTGTGTGACTGAAATAATAACCTTACATCCCTGCTGAACAACCAAACAGCAACACCCCGCTTGGTTTCTCAGGTGCTGAAAGAGTGATTGCAAAAAAAAAGAGTATGAAGGAGAACATGATTCAGCATGGGAAATATTAATCTTTGGCACTGCCATTCATGCAGGTTCTCAGCTAGTCCCAAGTTTAGTCAATAAAATGAATTGTTTGAGGAACATAAAGTCTCATGTATGCTTGGACTTAAAGGATAATTTTGGTAATATCTGATATTTTTCTTTCTGTCTACATACCATTAGATACTTAAAAGGATATCTGAACATGTAGCATTGTAACTGCACATTAAAGGCATTCATCAAAATGCATATACTTTGTCTGCAAATGCAACAAAAGCAAATGTTACACTTAAGTTTATTTTCAGCATGTTTTGCATAGGTACAATTTCTTTTAGAGGGGTTCAGGTACTGAGCACTTCGAAAAACCTCAGCCAACCCTAAATTTAGTATTGGACTTAAACACACATACATAGTCACACTGAGCATCTCAGCACACTACACCTTCTGTGTACACACAGCTTATTGAAATCCACTGTTACATAATGCATGATGCGTTAAGTATCAGTCAAACATGAACAGTCCTGCTATGGGAAACCAAATGCACAACTGAAAACGGTGAACAACAAATATCGTTTTCCAGTTAACATCTTGTACTATAGCAAACTTTCAAGTCTTATAAAATTAATTGAATGTCAAGTATACATACATTACATTAAGCAAGTTATTTAGACTTTGTTTTACTGCAGACACCTCTCGAGATTTCACGTTGTTGCAGTTTGGTATTGATGCTTGATCCTTTGCAGCTTCTATCCAAAAATGTCTATAGCATGGTGTGATACTCTAATTACAAGCAGAGACAACTAGTGTTACATTTAAAGAGGATTCAAGAAATATCAAAGAGCTGTTAGTATAAAAATCAGATTTCCAAGACAATAAGATAAACTGACACAGATGTGTAAGTATTATTGGACGTGTTAAAAACATTTTGAGATTGTGAAACCTTCATGTGCTGGTAACTAGTAATGATGCTACACTTAAGTGGTTATCAGGTAAAATGTATATAAATATTATATACTTTATATGCTGAAATCTAGCAAACCTCTAATTTACAACTATACAATGCAATTACTTAAAAGTATTTACAAGAACAAACTTAGTTAAAGTCATTATGTGTCAAAAGGATTTAAAGCACTGCATGTAGGTGATTGTTGCTCAGAGGTCGCTGTTTTCAATCAGTGAGTGATAACTGTGCGTGTCTCTGTGCGTGGCAGTCTACAGTACTTGACATTCACTTCTGCAGCTAAATGGCTTTAGGAAAAGACAAAGTAGCTCCACACAGGAAGTGACACACCCCACTGGCTGGGTTGTTATTTCCTCCTGGGTGTCAAGGTGACGGCTGTGATGAAAGACAAGTCATCTATCATTTACATATTTCTCTTTCACAGCCCTGCTGAGGGGAAGATACAGTGAATTATACAGGACCGCTCATATCAAGGTCATACATGTTGACTGCGTACTACACCTTGCAATTCACCACTCAGCAAAAGACTGCCTTGAAGTATTGAAATGACCACGAACCTGGGATTTCAAGTTTTTTGGGTTATTCATCAAATTGAGTAATGTGGAAAATCTGTAACTTATTTAGTGTTCTGTTATTTACTACACATGTGCATGAAATGACCATAACTGTAATTAAGAAAATCTCTTTGAGGGTTGTAAACTGGTAGACGGCAGCTGTCATGTTTTTTTTTCTATTTAATTGAAAAGATAAAAATATGTGGAATACATAAAAAATATAGGTATGTAAATAACATAAAATACACAAATCACAGTATGCTTCGTCTCCTGAGCAGGGGGATCCTATTGTCCACTGTCTCCCAGAGGTTTTTCAAATAAACTTCACTGGTCCAAGTCCCTAAATACGTATCTAATATTTAACTCTCGTACTTGCTTTTGACATACTTTTTTCGTACTCATCAGCAGTATGTTCATAGTCAGGGAGACATTGTATTTGACTAGATTGACTAAAAGATATTGGTCAGATGTCCGTCAACCTACTTTGCTTAGCATTAAAACAGAATCAGTAGGAGAGCTTCAAAGATGTATACCCCGAGGATGATGTTGGGGCAGTTCGATCTCAGTAGAGAGTTTGTGTGTTTTTGTCACTTCATCTGCCCACTTTCATTGGAGGTCACGAAGCAACACCACATTGCCTCCAGCAGTGTTCCCTGTGTTTTCTTGTACACATTTAGCTTTAGTCTTTCCTGCTGTTATAATCTGTGTCATTGCATACTACTGTCAGTAAAAGTTTTAAACATTTGGTGCCTAAAGGAGCAACTTTAATCCACCAGTTGATTAAAGTTGGAAAGTGTATGCAGATCTTCCCACAATATTTATTTTGTGCCAAAGCCAATGTAATACCAATGTCAGTGCACAGGGGAGGTGAGTCCAAGCGAGGTGAAGAAGAGATGCAGGCAGGGTGGAGTGGGTGGAGACGAGTGTCAGGGGAGATTTGTGACAGAAGCATGGCAGTGAAAGGAAATGTTTACAAGATGGCTGTAAGACCTACTATGATTTATAGTTTGGAGGCATGAGGCTGAGCTGGAAGTGGCAGTTAAAGATTTTCACTGGGAGTGACCAAGATGGACAGGATTAGAAATGAGTATATCAGAGGGACAAATCAGGTTGAGCAGTTTGGAGGCAAAGTTAGAGAGGCGAAGCTGAGATGGTCTGAAAACATGCGGAGGTGAAATAGTGGATATGCTAGACAAGGATGTTGTTATGTAGCTTCCAGGTAGGAGGAAAGACCACAGAGGAGACTCATGGATGTAGTGAAGGAGGACATGCAGAGGGCAGGTGTGACAGAAGAGGATGCATGTGATAGGGTGAGATGGAGGCAGACCCCTAAAGAGACCAGCAGAAACAAGAAGATTTAATGTAATATAAAACCTTACAAAAGTTATAATAGCAAACATAGATTTTAGGGAATTTAGATGAAAGCATTTTTCCCTCTTAGGTAATGAAAACTGACAATGTAGCCACAAAAGAGGAAGAGAGAAATCTCTGCAGCGCCATGATCTATTAAAGTCAAAGGTGGACTTGGAAGCTATTTGGAGAAGGCACAGATAATCGTGATCAATAGAGATTACAGAAATAAGCAGTAACTGTTAATGTGTCTACCCTAAACAAGTAGGGTAGAATCATGAGGTCTCAGGTCCAGTACATTTCAACTCACCATGACAAAATAACTGATATACATCAGACCTTAAATCAGTTTAAAAACTTTTCTTTTTCTTTAGAAGCACATAAAGTTGTCATCAAAGCATTCAAACAGTAAGCAATGTGCTTATGTGCAAACCACTTTAGAATAAAAATCACATTTTAATCACACGTTCATACATTACTTTGTTCAATATATGTTTATCCTTATGTTTATCCAAATGAGACCAAATCGTCATGACCTGAGCAAAATCCTTATGCATTATGCACACCAGTAAGGACTAAAGTAAAATATCACAGCATTATAGTCACAGGGGGACTGTATGGAAAAGGTTTACAGATCAAGTTAAAAAAAAGTACATCAAAACATAACTTCACCCATTTGTTCAAAACCAATAAATTGCATAGCTATTGGAAATGTTCCTCTCACTGTGTTCTATTCAAGCCTTGTTTTCATTTCTGTTGATCAACGTGAGTGACTCATTCATTAAAGTTCTTCTTTTTTGGTAAAAAAAAAAAAGAGTCGGTCTTGATAAGTGTTAAACTTCTATCTGCTCCTGTCTGGATAAAGTACGTACAGGTGTAAACTTTAAGACAATAACCTTCTTCATGTGAGTTGGCAGTACTAACCATTGCCCTGATGCCCAAAGCAGGTTGATGTGTTAGAAAGTGTTTCTTGTTTTGATTTTAAGAAAAAAAAAGTATTGATTCAGCTTCTCTTCTTTAAGGTAAGAAAAAAAGAGCAGCTGTGGAGCAAATAGAAAACCCTTTAAAAATATCCTGTTTTTTTTAAAGAATTTCAACTTGAAGTGACGCTACTTGATGTACATAAAGTATCATACTTCCCTAATACCATAAATTGATCTTTCTTTTCTGATAAGAAATAAACTGTACTTGTCAATCTGTGCGATAATCTGTGTGATAAGTCATTTTTTTATTTTATAGGTTTGTATGTTTTTGTAAATCATCACTCAGCCGCAGCAGTAATCTTCATACTTCAGTTTACCTCACTGTCACAACTGTCACAACCCATTCAGACACTTTTTGAATGTAAATCCCAAGTGGAAAACCTATGGACGTCACTGCTTTGTAACTAGGTCTTACTCGCCACAGCAGGGCTCTCTATCTCCAATAACTTTGCGGGAATAGTCCCACACTATGTTCATGAAATTAGAAAAAAGTGCCTCTAATTTATGATAGGTTTGTAGCTTAAACCTATTCACTGGAACGTTGAAGACAATTTAATTACACAGCAAAGCAAGACACAAGTACACTATACACCAATTTTTATATACTGCAGGAAAAACGAAAATAAATATTATAGTGCAAATTTGCAAAAAAGCAGCATATGCATCAAAATAAACTATTTCCAGCAGTGCAATATGAGTCCTAAGCATCCCAGAAACGACACAGAAAGTCATAAAGTCAAAGATAACTTTTAAAAACATCAGTATAGGCTCATGAGGTCCTGATGGTAAAAAACTACATTTCCGCAAAATGACGTCACTTCCGGTTTCGGCCAGGTCATGGCGAACATGTGATAGTTCACGCTGATGGATGTAGGAAGTGTTTCAAACAGCTGATCGGATCGGCAAAGCGTGTTTCTGGAATATTATGTTTTTGTTGATGCAAGTGCTTTTTATGCAGTTTTTGCAAAGCTATATGTGGAAGGAAACTGTGACCTAGGACAAGCTGATGGCATAAGATGTAAGTACAACTCCTCCGGTTTCATATGCAAAAAAAATTATTGCGCTAGCTTATGTGGTTGCAGTGCTACCGGGATTTAAAAATAGTTACGCAAAACGGAGCGTGCCCGCTCCGACCGGCTTTAAAGGGTTAAACTACAATTATTGCCATAATCCACCCCATGGACATGGATCGTACTCAGTCAACATTAATGTAATCGGTGACTTCCCTTAAGCAAAGTCACTCCACTCATTTATCACTAGGAGCTCAATAGTGGCCAGCTAATGAGCCCCATATTAAACTATCCCATAAACACTGCGTCTCCTATTTGTTTTCTCATGTCACTTGTCTGTCTCTGCTGAATCCTCTACATGCATTCTTAGAAAAACAAACATTAGCAAAACACATGGATCATCCTTTTGGTCAGGCGTAGGTGGACAGGTTCCAGAGGTGCTATAAAAGACCATAAAGTTAACCATCCATAGCTGTGGAAAGAAGTGATACTAGTTTCAACACAGGAAATATCTCACATGTTATTCACATTGTCAAAGTAAACCTTCAACATTTCCCAACAACACAGTGTAACAGCATCACCAACTCATAACCTGTAAACAGTTTTCTTCACACATAAACCCAGAAATCCTGTAGTAGGAAAAATCATGATCAAATCACATGAAGAACTGTAATGCTGTAGAAAAGAAAATGCAAAAGTTAGCGCTGTGCAGGTGTATACACACTTTCTCACAGTGACCTCAGTGAGCAACACAAGGTAGTGAATAACACCCTTCTGGTAGATGCACAAACACAGAAAGTGGCATTTAAAAGGTTAAATCGTCATGCAACCTAGGACGTTGCTGTCATCTTTCTGCTCCTGTAAAAGAAACACACATAGATTCATCCACACCTTTGTCAGGTGGGGGTTAACATCGCACAGTCGTGTTACGTCAGTCAAGTCTTGTCAGCTTTTGTCAGCTTTTGTTAGCTTCTACCAGTCAGTCAGTTTTTTCCACTCATTTTCCATTCATTCATTCATTCTTTCTTTCTTTGCTGATAGTGGAACCTATCGTCGCATTTTGTTTCCACCCTCAGCAAAATGACGTCATTTCAAAAGAAAAAGAAGAACTTTAGATTGGATTACCTCGCTGAATCCTTTTTAGGCAGGGACTCATTTTCTAATTGTCCCAAATAAGTGGCTTTCTCCCGAGCCCATTTTAATGTGGAAAAACTCACTTGCAACAGTTTTCTCGACGATGTATCATATAGCGCTTTCGTTCTAATTGTGCAGATCTGCTCAAATGACAGAGATTATCAAACAAAACTTTCAGTGCACTGTGAAAGTATCAAAATAAAAAGGCATTGTTAAGTCATGACACATGCTCCTCATCACAGGAGGGTAAATCATACCAAACCTAATTGGTAGGCTCAACTTCACAAGAAAAGAAAAATGATCAGCTAGATTAACTCCAAACCATCCATCAGTAGCCACACAACACACAACATAACCCTAATGTCTTATTAGATATGAGTTTAATCCCCAGGTCTGTGCTCTTCACTCATTTAGGCCACAGACCCATTTTATTCAGTTTTCCTTTTTCCCCTTCATCATAAAACATGTGACATGTTGTCATGCACTTCACAAAGGAAGTTTGTTCTTACGTATTCAGAGTTGTGTATCTGCATGCAGGATTCACTCGCACATCAAAACAGGAAACTCAGTGTTTTAGAGTCTCCACTCTAACAAACTCCAACACATCCTAGTCACTTGTGCTAGAATTTAGTCACCTTTATTAATCTAAGAACGATCAACTAATTTGCATATCAGCTATTAACCCACTAAGTTGACAGGACAACAGAAATATATGTTCAAAATATTATCACAAAAGACAATTTCCCTCATACAGTAAATTACTTGTGCTGCATCAATCTAGCAGAAAGCATCTCCCAATTTACTGTATTAACAACTAAATTTATTGTCTGATCACTGGTTGGTCAGACCAGAATCTTTTTTCCCACAAAAATGAAACTGTTGTCCTGCAACCTAGAGAGTTAGTTGTCAGCATTTGATAACAAGTGTCTGTTAAATTTACACTATTTTAACACTGATGAGAGATAACAAGCTGATTTTCATTGCATGTGTGTTTGTGTTATTAGGCAGGTTTAATGGATGTCTGTGGAGCTGCATATCCAGCAGGGCATGTTCTTAAAGCTGCCTTTCCTACACACTTCTCTGCCATTATTTGATCATTTTAACTACTTTGCTATGAGTCCACTGGTCTTTGCATCACTTCTCATCACACAAGATGATAAACAGACTCACATGCTTAAGATGCTGTCTAATCTTCATGAGCTCACTTGTGTTTGTGTTAGTAGGGTTAATGCATATCCTGCTTGTGTGTGTGATTTTGTATGTTTCTTTTTGCAGTGTTTCAGACTCAGACACAGCATTCTCACTTACTCTCACTCTGTTGTCCTCTCTCACTTCAACAGTCCAATAGCAGGCAGTTCTCTTTCAGCTTTGTCCTGTGTTTCACTGTCTCTTCTTGCCATTTTACTCCAAAAGTGACAAATGTCAAACTCCAACAGTCTCCTCAGTTCTCCTCATAAGTTCTTTTCACAGGCACAGTGAAGTTGCAGCTTGTTGGAAACACAGTGCCATTCATCCAATCAGTCAGGATGATGGGTTTGCTTTTCTTCTCTGATGCTGTTTGTCCACACTGCTGCTCCTTGCTGACTCTTTGCTCAGGACTCTGCTGCTGTCTCTTTATCTGCCATGTTATAGCTCTTTGGAGCTGCATTCCTTGTCTTCAGGGAGGAGTGAGAGCTCGCTTGTTAGGTTGAGGGTCACATGGCGCTGTAAACAATTCAGCCAGAAACTTGGCCTGAACGTTTCCAGTGATGTTAAACTATAACTTTCTTCCGACCGCTACATGTGGAAAATTGATCCAGGTCTGCTTTTCATCTGAAAGTGACAAACTAAGACTTTTTCATTATTATCATCACTGCTTAACCAACACACATCTCTCTCTGTTTTTTGAACTCTCCTTTCTTAAAAGCAGAAAATGAGATTGTAGTTGTTACACTGATAAACTGATAAACACTGATAAACACAAAACCTTTTCCTATTATTATTTTTCATCTACAATGTAAATTTTGTCTCTTTTTATTCTTTTTTTCTCTCTTTACAATAGCTGGTGACCTGCAGAATCACAGCTCTCACAATTGGAGGCAATTACTTTTACACAGCGCACACACACACTGTGACGTCAGGCACATTCACACTCACTTTTTTCATCTGCATAAATAAATCATATGGCCAATGGCATGTGCCATGGTGATCCATAAGTATGATCACAAGTTTATTTAATTATTTTTCAAACTAACAAAACAAATAAACAAAACATGATGCTGATGCTATGAACACTCTACACACATGAGTCAAGATACAGGAAAACTGCTGCGCATCTGAAAGAAGAAGCTGAACTCACGGAAACACTGCACACTCCAGTTATCATAGTTCTGTTTCCCTCTCTTTGATGAGTTCTCAGCCAGCTCTCGATCTGATAATGTGTAGCTTGCTCATCAGCTCAGAAGAGACCGCAACGCAACCTCACACAGTGGTTGCGTGCTTTGCCCACAGTGGCAAAGACTTGCACTTTCATATTCAATTCAGCTTCTCCATCATGTAGTTTTCAGCTGTTTCATACAGGGTTCAGCATATTAGTTGTTTTCATAGGTGTGCTCTAAATCTCAACAATGGCTCATATTAGGATGACAGTCTTTCAAACAGGTCAAGTGCCGCTATGCACGTCATTAGTTTAAATATTTACCTATTTTACTTCAGCTCTTAAGACATCGTACTGAATTTGAGCAACCCAAGCTTAATGCAAATTACTTTTAACAACTGGTTAAATTAATGGTCTGGAGCACAGGCTGTTATTGATCAGGGCAATCTGAAGAATCATCTAACCACGTTGTTTCAGCAAGGGGTGGGGGAAAGCCATTCACCAGAGCATATCTTAACTGCTGCTGATGTGGGCTGGCCTTCTCCACGCACTCTTTAAGGCTGCTGTGTTTTCTGAAAACTTCCAACATTTTCCAGCAAGCAGTTTACACCCAAAATCATATTTTTTGTGCCAGTATTCTAAATACTTTGCGCTGCCAAGAGCGAATTCCATCATAAACGTCTCGTCACCCTCTGACGCACTCTTGGTTGCTTAGGAAACCATGATAACAACAACAGCCGGCGTCACAAATCATGTGTTCTACTCCACACTCACTCACACAAACACTACAAACAACAACAAAGAATAGGCCTATTGTCTAGCACGTCTGGACCCCGCAGAACTCCTCAATTCCCCACAAAGCGGCGGACCCCACTAAGTGGCCACGGACAACGCCCCACTAAGCGGCGAAGACGTACAGTTATAGAGTTGGACTCTAAACTTACTCGTGTTGCTTAACGTGTAGTATAGCCTCAAATCCCGCTGATCATCATTCATCGAGGAGAAAAGGCAGACAGCTAATCCACCGGCCCGATGACAAATTCTCACGTCTCGGGATTTTACTACAGGAACTTCCTGGCTGACGTCAGTCTTTCAGCGTGTCTCTTCTCCCCTCGGTGAATGTCGACTCCAGGGCTCCGGCTCGGAGGACCAATTAATGATAGGTTTGTAGCTTAAACAAACCTATCATTAACATATGACGTCTACATACACACAAAGAGTACCTTGCCTGTGCGTTGTGTAAGTGTGTGTGTGTGTGTGTGTGTGTGTGTGTGTGTGTGTGTGTCGGGGGGGGGGGGGGGGGGGGGGGGGGTCAGAGTGTGACCCCATGAAGACTCCCCAGAGCTGGTGCCAGGAGTCTAGCGGTCCATCTAAACAAAAGGCTCTTACACTCAAACAGATATACGTGTGTTTGCTATACCATATATCAGAGAAGATACGACCTCTCCTAGAGGAGTGAACGCACCCCCATCTTCATGCTACACAGAGTTGTTACAGACCTCTTAGGATGAGACATTCTTTCAATCTACAACTGATTATATACTTCGAAGCATATGTGAGTAAATATTTCTAAGCATAAATGACAATGAACAATACAAATCTAACAATTTACCTCTGAGTGAATATCTTATATGTAAATGTGACTCACAGAACGGTTTTTATCTTTATTTCTTGTATGCTCACTTTATCACGGATATAAAACTAGATATGAACTCTAGCTTATTTATACTTTTTTGTTGTTGTTGTTTTGTTTAAATTGACCTGTTGGCTATCTTAAACTAACTACGTATTGTTTTTACTACCATAAATTTGTCTTTATTACTAAGAAATGCAATTTAAAAATAAAAAAATCCCCTTTGTAGCTCTTCTTCATGTATTAGTATGTTGTGTATTGATATTGTAGCAGACTCTGTACTGTATGAGTGAAAGAAATCCTACAGAGAACTGTACCTGAGTTAACTGTACCTAACTTAAGCTCAGTCAGCAACAGTTTCCTATACAGTTATACATTTTTCTTTAGAAATACAAACAGCATAAAGTACATCCAGCATATACAATGCTTTCTTTTTCTGTTTTAACAAGTGTACAAGATGACTTAGGTACTGTATATTAAGACTAAAACTTAATATCATATCTGCACTAATTGATATGACATCATTTGTGAACAACTAAACACTGTTGGCAAGATTTAACTATGAATAGAGTGAATTGAGTGTTCAATCAGTGACCACAAAATATATTACCTGATCTAATCACTAAAAGATAAATGCTGTGTCATCTGCCAGTTCTTTATTTGTGTGTTTTTACTGATAAGTTGGATAATAGCTATTTTTCTTTTTGGCTAAATTTATGCGTGCTGTTTTTCTCAATAGCCATTCTATCTGGAAGTGTAGTGCCAAATTTGAAGGAGTTTGGATGAGCAGTGTTAAATAACAAACAGAGAGAAATTAAATGTCACTCAGTGTCTAGGTTAGAGCGAGGACAATGACAACGTACTCGACATAATCAACGTCAAAGATTACAATATTGCTTCGCAAAGATGGATGCACACTGTCAAAAAACAAACTGAACAAGCTTCAGATAAAAACCTTGTTCATGATCTTCTGGTATGAGAGCATTTTACAAGGTGGATTCCTTTAGTATGGTTTTACTCCTCAGTGTAAAAGTCTGATGTTGTCACTCTGCTGGTTGGACTGGTGGGACTGGCAGGCTAGCGGGTGGCGTGGACACCCAACTTTGTGAACAACTCAAGAATGAAGCAATTTAGGAAATTGATACCACAGGTACATCTACTAAAAATCTCAGATGGGTTCGAATCTCTGTGACCTTCAACTCAAGGTAAAGATCAGAGGTCAATTTTTCTGCTTTCCAGAAAACTTGAAGTTGCTTTCCAAATATAAGAACCAAAGAATTAATTGGACTTAACCGCTATACATCAGGCACTGATTGTAAATGCCAGTAGACCATGACACACACAAAAAAAGACTGATCCCTGTTTGAGGGATACACAACTATACGCTGTTTAAGTAATAGTGGATATTTCGACACAATGTGCACAAGGGTGGAAACGACATCTTCAGTGTTCGGCTCTCACATCTTTGGTTTATCCTGTGTGGCATCAGAGCATATGAGAGCTGTTTCTCTAATTAGTTACTTATTAAGACTTTAGTTTAGGGCCATGGGTTAAACCTCATTGCACTCCTTGGGGTGTAGAACTAGGCTGCTTGACGTTTCCCAGGCTGTGTGGATGGATGTGTGTGTTTGTGGAGAGAGAGAATTAGGGAAAATGGGCTGGCACAGCAGGGTAAATCCAAAACTGTTTGTCTTTAGAATAGAGGCACTGATGTTGTTGGAGCAGACGGGATGACATTCATCAAAGTTTTGAAAGACATTGGCAGTCTGACCCTCTGAGACTTCCACTCTATCTTAAGCCCACTGTTTTCAGACTCCAGCACCTCAGCATCTTTCTGGGTTTTCTATGGTTTCAAACCTGGAGATTAAAAAAAGTGTATTTAGTTATGAATGACTTGTGCCTCATACTTGACTTACCTGTTTTCATGGTTTTCAAATTTCTGGAGGTTACCAGCCTTGAATGTCTCCTTAAACAATTATTAAAGTTTCTCAGAAGAAGGGTACAGGCATTAGGGCAATTCTGTTTTAGATTGTTGACACATTCTGCTATTAAAGCAGAGGAATGCTGTACTGTGTAGTTTAGGGGGTATAAACAAAACAAAACAACTGAATCAGATTATCTGAACAGATGAAATGGTCTTACTTAGATGTCTCTAAGTTCAAATCTCTATTTCTTGCCTACTGTTTTATTTTTAAGCTTGTGCAGGTGACATCCCCACCCATTTATATCAACAGAAATGTACTCTCGTCATCTGTTTCTTAGTTTTGTTTTTGTCTGAGAGCATAAATGAACGTCAATTTATTTCACAGAGTGAGTCAAGAGCAGCAGCATGTAACCACTACTTGGTACGGCAAAGAAAAACAGCTTCAAATGAATGCATTGCACAGACTTTTATCAAATCAATTGTGTTGGTGAAGTATATATACAGTACACACACACACACACACACACACACACACACGGTTTTTGTATTGTATAACGAAAATGGGGGCATTTCTTCATCAGTGATTTCCATGACAGAATCATAGCTGTTTTTAACGCAGTGCCTCCTGGGGGCCCAACGATCACGGACATCTGGTATTAATTTTCAGCTTTGTTTGTTGCGCACAAAGATTTTTCTTGATTCTTTTTGGAATCTTATGATGATATTAATAATGAATTTTATTATGTGCTACAGATGATATTTAAAGTCATCATAATTTTACATTGCAGAACAATTTCAGAATAATAAAGACTGAGTATGGTACCTGCTCTTATTGGTCTGTTTTGTCTGTTTTTCTAGTGTCAGGCAAAAATTAAATGCAGAAAGTGAATCAACGTAAGTAAGACTATTCCCCTCTTAATGGATTTTTGATTAACTCTATCTGAGGTGAAATATTGTTTTTCCCTACTATGTTATGTTTTCAGTAGCGCTGAAGTGTTCAGCTATGCAGGTTTGTAAAGATGGTGATCCAATCCACATGGAGATTTAAGTATATACAAGGTTTTCACAGTAGAACACAAAATGATCTTTTTTATGCTGTATTTCTTTCCCATTTAGGGGGTGGATGAATTAGTTTTATACGTGAAATGGCATCATTGGCAATGACCACAACAGAATGAGTAAATGTGAGTGCGATGGAGTGGGAAGATGCGCCAGCCAATATGTTACGTAGGTCAGGAGGTCTTTTGTGCACCACATGAGGGTGCAGAAAAAACACTCTTAAGTGCTGGATCTGTATCAAGAATGTGCCAGCTTTTTTTTAAATTACATTTTCTGAAGGTTTTGAAACCACTGAATATTGAAATGACAAACAAATAATTCTAAGTTCAGTTCCTTTTCAGTGGGTAGCAGCAAGGCATTCAGTTTGTGACAGGTAGGGAAAAAAGTAATGATACACGTTTTTATTCAAGCCTGTGTATGTTCTTTTTGTCTGACATGATTTTCCAGATGCTTGGTTTGGGTGAAGAAGTCTTCATTCAAACCTCAGATTTATCTAATTGAATGCAAAAGGATTTTTTCAGGGAAAATAAATATTTAAGATTTTGGAGGTTTCGTTAGTTTTACAAATATTTGAGATTATTTCATTTCAGATCATAAAGACAAAATATGTTTTAGAATTCACTAACGGACAAACAGTGCCACAGAACAATATACATAACATATCAAAAACTATGATTGTAAAATTAAAACAGTGACGTTTTATCAACTTGTCCACCTCTGCCTCCTCTTCACCAGGCCTGCAGCCAAGTCATCTTCTCTTATCCACCGTCCACACTGCTCCGCCTCAGTCTGCAGCCCTTCAGCTCCTCAGTTCTGCTCCTCAGGCCTGAAATCTGTCCGATTTGGTTGCTCTAGTTAGGATTTTAGTTTTTATTTCCTCAGATTAGTACTTTTCACACCGTTCTGCACAGCCAGCAACCTGCCAGGCTCTCTGCTCTGCCCTGACTTATGACCTGTTCAGTCCTACCCTTTAATTATTCATGTTTTAGTCAACTGCCTATTTCTCTATCAATCGCATCTAGCTACCTCTGGCTCCTGTCATATCAGCCTTCATATGAAAAAGCATGTCAACAATATGAATGTTGACTGCGGCATTTTACATTGATTTCTATGGAGGTCAAACTGACATCCTTGATAAACTCATTTCAGGAAAAGTCATGAAACATGAGATTATTGGATGTTATTGTAAGAGTTACTCAATTCTAAAATGAAAAGGGGTCAAAATGACCCCCTTGATAGTTCTAGTATTATGGAATACCTGCAACATAGACTATGATCCTTTCCAAATAAAGTAAACAGTATTTTGATAGCTGTCATTTGAGGTGTAGCAGACAAATTCACTGGTCTGGTGACTGAAAATCAGTTCTTATTAAAAGAAAAATCTCAAATTTTATCTTCCTTCAAAGGAAAAAAGATGACACAGGTTATTCAGAGTGCTGATAAATGAAGGTCCATGGTCATATTAGATAGGATGTCATATGATTGGGAGATGAAAACATCTCACTAATGCTGACTTCTACAGAAAGTTGGACTACAGACCAACTTCACAAGTCAGTGCTTTCACAGCAGGGTTAAAACCTTATTTGAATGAGGTTATTAATCTGAACATGCACACATGAAATGGAGTTCCTGACTAGTTTCAGTTGGGGTTTTTTTTTGGCAGAAAAATTTATTCATTTTTATAACCACAGGTAAAAACTGTACCATTGAACACTTCATCAGAGTCATGAAGTTAGCACAGGAAGTTGAAACCACACAGCACTATTCAATGGATGTTGAATCCCTATATATTCAGGCAGGCACCCCTTTGAACGGTGCCTGCTAGCTGCCATATTCTTTTTGAATTGGACTTCAATGCTACAGTACACAGTTTTGGATGTGTAATTACTTCTATTTTCTGTTATTATTGATGGGAATTCATTTTTTACCCAGTACGTGTTAAATTGCTGAAGGCATTTTACTTATTTTATACAGGATCAGATGCTTCGGTACAGAAATTCCATAATCTTATGAACTAGGAAAACATGTTCGGTTCACTGTTTCAACATTAATTTCATAGATTTACAGCTAATTAAAGAAAAAACTAAGGCCATTCTTTATAGTGTGAGCTCACAGAAACTTTATTATTCACAGTGAATTTTACCATCCCACTTCGCTTAAGAAATATTGTGTGTCCTATTTTAATAGAATTAAGTAGCTACGCAGTTCCAGTGATTACTCTTGTATCCAAACTGAGGCCCTGGGATTTTGCTATAGACAAAACAGAGAGGTATAGATACATAGAGAGAGAGAGAGAGAGAGAGAGAGAGAGTTAATAAAATAATTTTTAAGAAATGTATAATTCAATATCAATCTAGTTGCCTTGCTAAAACCCACTCAAAATAATCTCACATTCCTGATATGTATCTAGCAAATAAGAAGTGTTTTTCTCAGCCTTCTTCTGCTTTTCTAAAAGGCCTTCTAACCTACTTAAGATGCTGTCTTCCCTCTCTATCGCCCTCACATTTTCTTCATTACGTTCAGCTCTGTTCCCCCTGAAAATTACCCTTGTGGTCTTGTGTGTTAATTCACCCACCCTCTTATGGGAAAAATACAACATTAAAAGGGTAATTTCATGTTCTACTGCCAGTGTCATAGGCGTGCTTAAATGTCCACGTGGATTGGTATACACTGGTTAGACAAGGAGATCTTGAAAATCTCTTATAGCTGAACACTGCAGCACAATCAGAGACAAACTTAAATCTAACCCTGTGACTATACATGTATTTAGAGGCGTTATTTCCACTCTCAGATATGTGGTGGAGGAGGTTAGCAAGAAGGTCCTGGGCTTAAATGTCCAGGGTCCTTCTCCGGACATTTTTAGTGGTTGATATTGAAATGATCAAACTCTGCTTGCTTAATTCGATCGTGATCCCAACCGCCATTTATGCCAGCGAGACTTGAAAGGTGTCGACCTGCATCAACACCAAGCTCGACGTCTTTCAGCAGCGATGTCTTCGCCAGATTCTGAAGATTTGCTACACCGACCAAATCACCAACGAGGAGGTCCTGCGAAGGAGTGGCACGGTCAAACTTCACAAAGTCGTCGCATGCCGAAGACTCCCACTGGCCAGCCATATTTTCCGCATGGATGACGCACAGATTCCAAAAACAGCGATGCGCTGGCAACCCCTGGGCGTTAAAAGACCACGAGGATGTCCCCGCAACACCTGGCGGGAGTCATTCCATCAAGACCTAAAGACATCGAATATATCGTTGGAAGAAGCTGAAGCCCGGGCACAAGATTGAGCCCGATATGCCAAAATGTCTAAAATATCGAAATGAACTAAGACATGCTTTTTTGGCGCATTAAATATTGGTGCACTTAGCAATAAATTGCGAGTTGCAAATGATAATAAATCATTTTACATGCATTTTTAAAATATTCTGTATATTTTGCATGGCACAAAATGTCTCTTTTTATGCAACAGAATCAGTCCTACCTTTTACATGCAATCTTGTCACTGCACTTTCTCTGTAAATACCAACAGCACTGGGTTTTCACCAACACCTGTTAGCAAGTCATAAACTCAACAAACAATACACACACATACAGAGCAAATAACCTGTTTGTTGTGCAGATCAATATGTTCTCATAAAAACATTTTGAATGAAAAAACTGACACTTAAACAAAGTCATGCTTTTTTGTTTATTGACCAGTAATACGCACACAAGCCACAAGAGTTACATTAAAAGTAATTTACAATGGCCTTGCTCATTGGTAGTTATGTGATTACTGTGCCTACACTGCAAAACCAGTGTAATCTGTTTAGTTAAACTGAACGTCTCCTCATGCGTGACATTTGTTCATTGTTCATGGTTTAGTAACAGTTAAGATGCAGTCTTTTTATACCGGCAGACCAGTTTGTTTTGGATCCTTCTCCTTTTATCTCATCATGTACTGCTTTAAATTATTATGCTTAAATTCAGACTTGTAACCTATGTGTTGTAATATAAATAGTCTCCAGGTATAACATATGATGTGACTTTTGCATAAAAAGGGGCTCAGGTGTTTATTCAGGCTTGACAGATGTAAAAGTAGAAGCTCTCTTTATGTAAACCAGTACATCTCTAAATGAGGTTATGTGCTTTGATATATGCAAAACTACATGGTGCTGTCTTAATGTAAATATTTACAGAGTCCCGCCTGTACTGTATGTGTACAACTCAGCATGGGCACTATCTGAAACACTTACCCAAACAAACATCACAGAAGGAACAGAACCCTCCAGCATTTTTTCACCTTCAAAGTCTATGGGATCATGACACATGTCACCACATTCAATTTGTCTATTGTTGCTAGAGAGAACCCCTGCTGTAAGTGTGGAGGAGTAAGGTTTAACCTAAAAGATTGACAAGACAGCCTTACAACACCTACACAATGATGCAAGCCTGCAAACCAAAGTTCGTAGGGCCACTATCTACAAACAACACGTCTCGAGTGAGAATGCAACGAGACACCGGGATAAATGGAATTAAATTCGAGCCAACAATGTGTGCTTTACAGTGTGTGCGTGTGTTTCATCATGTTTGCACTTGTTTCAGCCATTTAATGGAACTTATTTTAGGGGTAAGATTACAGGGAAGTTGCACAAAGAATCTCAGTGTACTGCTGAGCCTTTGATGACTCCGCTCAGTGTGCAAACTCCGGTGTGAAAATAGGTTAAAGATTCAAATTGTTTTCCGACAGTTGATGAAATCATGTTTTAAGCATTGCTGAAATCGAGGCTTGTCTTTCTGTGTTTGCCCCAGCCATCTGCTGGGGAATGTGACATGCGCCTCTAAGGGTCTTTATGTGAAACAGAGGAAGCAAGCATCATTGAGGCGAATGGCAGACTTGTTTTAGACTGAAATGATTAGCATACTCTGTTCCCAGGAAGGAGAAAATCACAATTCCCGTATTAAAAAGTCCATAAAGATTTGAGATAAAATAAGATTGCCTCTGCTAGGCATTCCTTTATCGCTCTTCAAGACATCACTTGATTCCTGTGAATCACATATGGTGTATTATTACGCTGAGATCTATGGATAGTTGTGGACCTTAGGGACAGTAATTGTATATCGACTTTCCACTGAAACATATAATGACAGGATCTCATCATGTTATGTTGTTGATGTGGTAATGATGAATTTGACTGTGTAAATGTTCTTTGTGCCTCCTTTGATGGTAGCGTTTGCTTATGGATTGTAATATTTGAAAAATTATTGGATGAAATCCCCTGATGGCTATTTTCTCTTATATAAAAACAATCACATTCTAACATATGATTCAAACATATCATATTCTATAAAGGACACTCCCAGCAGCAACACCATGTTGAAAGAATATGAACAGATAAATATTTAGACATCCATCTGTCTAAGATGACTCTAATGCCTAAGATAGATAATAGTTTATCTATCCTATCTCAATAGACAGACATCTATCTCAATGGAGAGGAAACTATGCTATAAAATCTCAATAAAAGCCTCTCATCTATCAATCTAATTTAAATAGATAAGAAGATAATCATAGATGACAAGGATCGAAAAAATACACGGAAGGTTAAATGATCCTTGTATTGCATGCAGTCTTCAATCACACATAGGTTACTTGGGGCCAGGGTTTTGAGCAGCCCACTCTGTTCCCCTTATATGAAAGCTGTGCTGTATATATAATATTGTTACGCAAGCCTAAGTGACCCTGAAACCGCATGTACATTTTAACACAATTTGAATGATTGTTCTCATGATACGGTAATAATAGCCTAAAGCCTTGTCAGGAAGGAGATGATTGCGCCTTCCCCTGCTCATCACTTCTTCTCTCCATCCCGATGACAGATTCGCTCACTTTCTCTGCGCCTGATATGAAATGCGAGCCACTCATTGTGTGACTTCTCTTATGTAAATCCTGTCATTAGAAAATAGTAGACATTTGTCATTGGCATATGATGCCATTTTTTATTTTGAGCAATATTGTCATCCCACAATGGATATAATGATAATATTCCTTATGTACAATTTTAGAATTTGTGTATGCAAAATAAGGCTGCAGAGTTTCAGTTTGGGAATATACACATATACAAGAGCAAGAGTTTGCATAAAGAACAGTGTGTTTATTCACCAGTGACATTTGACTGGACCTCTGCCTATGTACATTTGCATTGTTTGGGTAAGAGAGTGTGTGCGTCTATAAGCCAGCTCCACTCCATGCCAGAGAGTTGTTAGTAGCTGGTGTAATTGACAGAACAATGATGAGTGAAGATTGAGCGAGAAAGGAATTCAATATTCAGTTCTCCTGCTTTCACGAGAAGAGGTCAGAGGGCCTCGAGCTGTTCTTTCTGATTGCACTGAGCTTAGCTCACATGGCGAATGAACAAATACAATCAATGGCCAGACCAAGCGGGAGCGGTGGGACTGCATTTACAACTGGAGTTAAATCAAAGGTCCCTTCAGTGCAATCTGATTACAATGAAGGAACTCTCAGTGCATCAGCAAGTCGCGTGGATCTTAATGACCTTCCTGCAAAGGGTCTATTGTAAGCCACGTAGACACTTATTTGTGTGTTTTTGATTAGGTGGGGAATTTAAGGATTGATACCATTACAAAGACCCTTGGAGGAGTGTAGCAGTTTTCACTATTTTTGTAATGTGCCCAGTTAACAGTGGTTAAAACGGTATCCTCTACTGTAAAAGGCCCAGCGGAAAGATTTAAGGAGCTTGTGTAGTGCGAGACAGATGAAAAATCCAGTGTAAGGAGGAGATAAGATGCATTTGTGTGTGTAGGTGTGTGTTTGTGTTTTCTTCCATGTCCTTGGATATGCGAAGGGTCTTCAAAGTGCAATGTTATAGTTGATGGATAGGGGAGACGAAGCAATTACCCTCCCCGGTGGTCTAATTTGTATGTTTGTGAACTGCTGTTTTCTTCAGCGGGCTTATCGCAGGTACAGGTAGCTTACAATTTAGTGTGAAAAATATATGAATACGTGCCACGATCCTTTTAAGCAATCATTCGGATATCGTTTTGTACCTGCATTTGCCCATAGGGTCACCAATGCATTGATAAAAACAGGCTCTTCTCACTACCTCTCTTACATTAAGAAGATCTCTGCAGTGGCCCAAGCCAGACTGTCTGTGAGATTGTTAGCTGTATCTGTAATATTGACTGTTTAGAATTTAATTTACATGAGTGGCAGATGAGTCCTATGTGTTGCTGGGCTTTCTTATGCTTTAATCATTAAGACTCCCTCCTGAATCTAATGGGATAAAAATAAAAACACAAGTCCTATTTATTCTCTCCAATCTGCCATCATTAATGGAAATCAACATGACAAATGCCACTAATGAAATATAATTAATTAAATCTCAGGGGAATGATTTATGCCCCATCCTCGTAGAAGCACTCTGCCTTCTCCTCCATCTAACCTTCTCCATTAACCACTTAAGACATGAATTTAGATGTTTGCTGTGGATTTTCTCGTACCCTTGAACTACACAACATCAGTGAACTACTGTATCTGCCTGTGTGAAGTAAATCATCTGTGATTGAGCCTTCAGAGGCTTTGAATGTGGCCTTGACTATGCACCAAAAAACACTGATACAAAGAATCTGCAGGAGAAGAGAAAGGAGGATAACTTCTTCTGTTATCTGTCTCTACTGTGCTCCTTTATCATTTGTTTGGCGCTTGCATCAATTTCAGTCTTGTCAAGTTAACATTGGAGTGCGTGACTTTTACTTTTATGTCTGCTACATTCAAGCCCTTGCTAAACAAGTTGCACACAGTGCAAATTAATCAAGCCTTTTTCTCCGACAGAAAATGACTCCATAGCTTATTTCTACAAACTGTTCCTATGAACTGTACTTGTGTTTCTGAAGTTAAGAAACCCATAGCTAGGGCTGGGCCATATTATACCGTTATTATTGAATCAATGGTACAGAAGTGGAGGAAGCAAGAAGAATGAATTGAATTGAGTAAAGTTAGACTTATCTGACCTTATTGTGCCTTATAGTTCTGTTAGAAAAATACGTATTTGATTTATTTATTTGGCACACTGCAGTTTCTTTTTAACTTCAGTGGATATTATACCTGGTTATGCTCAGGTTATGTCAGCCCATTTCCACTGAAAATGCCTTTTGGTTAAATTGTCAGCAAGGAATTTGCATTTTCACTGATAAATGTTTATATAGCGTTAATGCACATAAAAACAGCTGCTTGTTTAAGTGAAAATAAATTGATGGGGTTTTTTTGCACTAATGAAGTTGTGGAGTTTTTTGTCAGTTCAGTTATATCGTTATTGCAAATTTTCAAATATATATCGTGATAAATATTTTTGTCCATATTGCCCTACCACACCTTACCTGCACACCCATAGTTTCATCAGCTTTCATCAAGTTGTCCACCGAAGCAGTGCTGTTTTTCTCATTTTTGTGCTAAAACTTAACCAAACAGCAAGTAAAAATTAAACAAGTGAAAGTTTGGTCCCAGATAAGACTGAAACGTCAGACTTCTGCCCCAAAAACAGCAGTGGTTTCAGCAAGCTGTGGTTTGCGTGTGCTGAAAGTGGAAGCAATCATAGAGACAGAGCAGGATAAAGCAACGCCTATAGAAAAACCTGGATGCATTCAAGCAAAGTTTCTAAGGCTCCAGATAAACTCAACGTTCAGAAGAAGGATTATAGTCTCAGAAAGAAAACTGTTGTTGGCAAGGACACGGATTACTCTCAGTAGAGCTTTTCGTCATTGGAGAGCCCTGTGAGAAGAGAAGTGACTATGAGCAACACAGATATCACCTTAAGGCTCTTTAACAGGTTGGTGTTTGTAAAATATTTGGAGCGGGATCTGCCTAAATAAATGAATATTGTCCAAACAACTGTGGAAAATTTCACTGTATATTGTATATCTCATAAGCCCACATGTTAACATTATTGCTTTCACTACAAATCACGAGCCCTACACTGCAGGTTTTATCAAAAACCCCAAATCAGATCAGGCATGCTCCTTGAACTCTTCCTGGAGTGTTAAAATTCAAGTCAATAGAAAGCTTGTGTAAAGATCTTCATAACATAACCTCTTCCTGATAGTTTAAGAGCATATTTATTTAGGAATGAAGGATACACCTCATTCTGAGGTCTCCTCTTCTCTCCTCCTAACAAAGCTTTGTAGTTCCTCAATCTGACTTATCAGCAACCAAAGCCAGGGCTGGTGGGGTGTTGCCCACAGACAAGCTGGAGATTGGCAATGGAGCCTGGTGGTGTTTGATAAGGCAGGCCTATTGGCATTGGGACCCTAGGCTTAGACCCTCTGATCCACTTCATCTTCTAATAAATCATCCTCTGAAACCTTGGCCCCTGTTAATGCTTTAGAGTTCTCTTTGAGGTGGTGCAGAAAGATGTCAAGGGATTTCCAGCCCACAGCCCTACTCCAACTTAAACATAGCGTATGGAGTGAAGTTAGCAGACCTCATCCTTTTCCACTTATCATAAGGCTACTCAAATTGTCATGTATCACCAGAATTCCCAGAATGTCATTTAAAATTCAGTGGGATGTGATGAAAGAGTGAGCAAAATTTAGACAAGCTTGAAAAGTTATTTCCAGTGAACTGCGACCTTTAAAAAAGCAGAATGTACAGGATGGGGGGGGAGGAAAAAAAGCCTTTATATCTCGTTCTCCCATCAAATGCTTCTCTTATCCAGAGGCAAGGATTCTGTTTACTTGACAGATTAATGAAGCAGGGGAGAGGAAGTAAGGGCCCAGATCAGAAAAGGGTCACTGTGGGGGTCAGCATTCTTATTAACCCTGGCCAGATACACCGATTCAGTTAAACTCATCCAGGGAGGCATCTGCCTGTTTGTTTATGTTTGTGTCAGACCTGAACATTTGTGTGCGTCTGTTGCCAGTGTTTACATTTGTTTGTACTTCAGAGAGTGTGTGTGAAAGAGAGACAGAGTATGAGATTTGTGGCCAGAAATCACGCAGGTGTCTAGAGTGGTTCAAGGTAGCATAAAATATTAAAGGCTGCCTTTGAAAACATGCACTGCATACAAGTCGATGATGCATGTAAAACCCTCAAGATATAAACAAGATTTCCACTTTGGTATATTTTAATGAGAGAGCAATACAAACCAAGATGTCTGATACGTGGCTTAGTGCCACTGACAGTTTGTTCAACCATTTCTCTGGCATGTACCGAGGCAAAAAATGAAGAAAACAGAACAAAAATGCACAATTTCCGTCAAGAGCAATTAATGCTGTGTTCATATTGATTTCCTGTGTCAGATTCAGCCAAACAAGTACAACACAAAACAGTCTAATGGTGACCCATGAGTATAATAAAATAACCCACAATGGCACTAATACTACTTTGAATGAAACATGGACTTCATTAGAATTTACAAGTAAACAAGGCTAGGACAAAGGGCTCCCAAAAAAGTCTACAGCACTACACCAGGGGCACAGTGCTACCACCACAGGCTATACATTTAAACACAAATGACTGAATTCCCAATTTTTTTTTCTTCTTTTTTTAAAAACCACTTTTGCAGATCACCTTCTTTACAATGTATGGGGCCCTATCTGATTAAAAGGCAATGAAATTTAAGAGAAAGTGTAGATATCTATTGTAGGCCAGTTAATCAGTGAAACTGAATCAATGTAACTAAATGCTGTGGTTGGAGGGAGTATTTATAAGGTGTAGATGTGCTGAGCAAAAGTAAGGAAAGAAAGAGAAAAAGTAAGGGTTGCATGGCCTTTTATTCACTACTTTGTCATGTGTGTGTGTTTAGTTAGCGTACAGCCCGAATTCCTCAAAAGTTGACATTCTGTGAACAATGCATGTAAAACAATGCAGTGATTTGCAAATCTCACAAGCCTTTATTCTAATCTAATTCAAATCACATAAAATGTTTACATGCGTTTATGCACCACTTTAAGGAAGCAAGAAATCATCAGATTCATTTTGATGGATTTGATGGAAGCAGCATCTCTCAAGATAGTTGGGTCAGAGCCATGTTTATAGTTCCACTGTGTAGCATCCCCTCTTCTTTAAACAAGAGAGGAGAACAATGTTAAATGACCTTTGGCCCAGAGATGATGGCAGTATTTCTGGAGCTTGTTCATTATGGGTTTGTCTTTGCATGGTAGAGCTTTAACCTGGAGTTGTGGGTGGCATGACATTTTTTTAACTGTTCCTGAGCCCATGCAGTGATTTCCATGACAGAATCATGCCTGTGTTTAATGTGGCCCCGCCCGAGGGCCCGAAGATCACAGACATCCAATATTGATTTTCAGCCTTGTCCCTTGCGCACAGAGATTTCTCCAGATGCTCAGAATCTTTTGATGACATTATCTGTGCCTCAGATGATACTATGTTCAAAGTCTTCACAATTGTGAAACACTATTCTGAAATTATTCCACAATTTGTAGCTGCAGTTTTCTGCTGATTGGTAAACGTCTGCCCATCTTTACTTCAGAGCAAGTCTGCCTCTTGAAGATGCTCTTGTTATGTCACCTGTTGCCAATTGATCTAATTGGTTGCAAAGCGATTCCCCAGCTAGATCAGCCCAGCTTTTTGTTATTCTCATGCTAACGTTTTTGTGATGTGTTGTTGCCAACAAATTTGAACAAACCTGATATTTTTCATTAAAAAAAATCAGAAAAATATTTAATTTGTATGTTCTATTGAGAATAAAATATGAGTTTATGAAATTTGCAGATCATTGCATTCTATTGTTTCTGTTTTATACAACATCCCAACTTTTTAGCAATTGTGGTTGTAAGTTCAAGTACCACAAAATATGCATTAGGCTAAAAAAAAAAAAAAAAGCAGTTTGCACTGGAAACCCTACAAGAGCTGAGACAAGTATCATAAATATTCATGATTTTAAGCAGTATTTTTTACAAATTTTACTACACCCTCAGTGTATTCATGGTAAAAGTAAAAAACTTGCAAGCTATGAGGACATACATTTTATTGGCTCCGTTATGCATCCCCATTGCATTCACTCCTTCTTCTCTCCATTTTTGGTGTCTTCTTGTTTGTTTGTTTTTATCTGTTTTAGCTTTTCTCATTCTCACTTTTGTCAGGAGGGAGTAATTGATTGTTTGCCCCTGTTTAAAAGAAGCCAGCATTAGCAAAAGCATCTCTTGGTCCCACAGACCAAGCTACTCTGCAGCACCATCAGTTCTCTGTCGTTTTGTGGATTTTTTATTTTTTCTTTCTGGATGGAAGCCTTGGTGGTCTTTTTCTTCTTCTTTCTTTCTTGTGCATTCACTATTTAATTAACTTAGGATGATAAGCCACTATAACCTATTGTGAGGCTGTCCAAACCTGCTGCCACATGTTTGTGTTTTTGGCCAGGCCTCTGACCTTTATTTATCTCCTGGTTCAGATTGGTTTATTTGTAGAAAGATTTGGTCTGCAGCAGTTGGGTCATTTATCATCAAATGCACAGTCTGAGAAAAAAAATGCCTTAGTCCAAATGAAAGAAACTTGAACTCAATATACAGAGGATGCAAGTTGTCATTTAAAATCAAACCAGCCACCCACTGTAGCTTTTCTACAGCTACATGGGGATTTGGGGTTCCTTTTGCAGCTCACCAATTAGCCTGTTAGACCACTGATTGAATGATATCAAGGAGAAGAACAAAACATGGCATGTTCTTTATCTGTTTAGACTATTTTCTTTCTGTGATCCAAACAGCTCTAACATTGAGCAGTGTTTGTTGCCCATATTGGCCTGTATTTGCCATATTGAGTTCAAACTTGGTTGTCTTTTTCTAGCCACCCGACCTTTGTTTAAAAATCCTGTATTACACATGCAAAGCAAATACAGAGAGGTAAAACCCTTCACAAAAGTAACCATTGTCATTTTCAATTTAAAACCTTACAAATTCAGAAGGTGTATTGACTTTCTAAACTACAGAAAATATAAAGGAAGGTGCAGGACTCTGACAGAAACATGTTAGCAAAAGTCTATACTTTAGCATCTTTGTAACACATTTCCATTTGTTAATAGAAAGTCAAAAGTCACAACGTCATTTCTGAAGCTTTTCGCCTTTTGAAAACACCAATTCTGCTCATATACACAAACCAGTAAACATACAGGGCAATGACACGAACTGGAGATTGTTCAAGTTGAGTCATAAGGCAGAAAGTGATGCATACAGCCTGCAGTTATTGCTGATTTCTGAACATAAAAACTAAAAAAATATTATTTAACAGAACTAATCTAAGTTTAAACATGAGCTGTCACATTTTTGGCATCGTGATCACAACTTTGGAAAACGCATCTATGCAAATTACACACTCATTACTCACATTAATGACCACTCATAGACACCTGCAGTATTACAGTTATACTTACTTTCAGCGTTATGTGATGCAGTAAATTGCCTGCCGCAAACTTTGGCGAACCATTTTTGCACTGTAGTAAACTCTAAAGTTAGAGGAGGTTTTTCAGCATTAGAGGCTCCATTTGATTATATATAAACATTACAGCCAAATATAACTACTGAAGTTCTAAGATCAGAAGAGGAAAGAGAAGTGAAATGGGAGGAAACTTGTGATTACATGCTAGATTCCCTCTGTTCTCACATCGTTATGACCCACTGAGAGATAAAGTGACTCAAAACAGGGGAAAAAAGAAGAGAGGCAATGTACGAAGTGGCTGGAGCGGTAAGCCAAAATCAGAAAAGCAAGATGAAAAGACAAAAGTACACAAGAACACTGTTTAAATGTGATGCCTTTCAGGCCACAGTGCACAAAGCCTTAAATCATGCTTCTCACAAGCCTTAACAGTAGGAAGGACCAACTCAGGGGCAAATAATGAAAAGGACAAGTTAATCTAATTCTTGTCATCTGTGTGTGTGTATGTGTGAGTAACAAGGAAAAGGGGAAGTGCCATTTCTGGTGGAGAGTTTAAGCTCCAAGGGGGAGATTAGGCAGTCACGCTGAGTTGATCTCATTGTCCAGGATAAGAGGATGAGCACCATGGCCCTCTGGAGATTTTTACCAACACTGCTACAGCTTTCAGAAATCAATAAAGGGAGCGAAGATGGTGTTTATACACTGATTGATTGTGTTGTATCATTTTCACTGTGTTCAGCATGGCTTACAACCACCAGCTGGTCCTTGAGAGCGGTTTAGTGGCCAATAGTTACAAGACGATGATAGCTGGTGTCTTTCAGTCTGCCACTGTGTGGCCTTTGATAATCTGATAAACTGAATAAAAATGAATTTGATTTAAAAAAAAAACAACTGCTGTACTTCAATATGTTACTTCCCCAGCTTTCACAAATTTCTTTAATCTTGTATCCTACACTTGTAGGTGTCTCAAAGGACAGTGTTAAAAGCTTTACAGAAACTGCGTTTATTTGTTGAAAAACAATTTAAGTTGTAAAGAGTTTGCTAAAATATGTAAATGGGATTTGCTGGATGGTTAGGTGAATAAATCTTTCATCTATACCCCATGTGTATTCTACTAAACCAGTTAGTTATAAGTGGAATATTGTAAGATAGGAATATTGTTTTGGATAAATACTTAAAAATCAATATGTTTCATCTTTTGCTTCTGATCTGAAAAACTGTACCTAGAAACAGTGTTGCTTTTGAAAGACAAATGTTAACATCAACAGGCTGTGTGCTGACAGTGGCGCATCTAACATTCGGTTGAGACAGGGTCGATCAGGGCAGTTTAATGCATTAACTTGTATTTGCTAATTGGCTCTAAAGACAATGTACAGGGTAATGGGTGTGTCGTTAGTTTGCCAAGTAAATTTAAAAAAAAAAGCAGAACCTGCTTTTGTCTTGAGTCACCTCTCATTCCTTTATAATTTGCTAGAAAATATTTCTCAGTAGAACCTTAAGAAAGCTTTCTTATTATTTATTTAAGTAGTCCTCGAGAATAATTGTCCAGGCTTATTGAAGAACATTCAAAGCTCTTCTTTGGATGAATAATGTCTTTTGTTCCATTTTAAGATGATCCCTCACTGCTTCAATATTTTTGAGGTCCGGACTCTGGGGAGGCCAATCCATGACTGGTAGTGCTCTATTGTGTGTTTCTATCCAGCTATGCTTTTACTGCATTTTCATGCTAAAAAATAAAACAGTAGCCAACAGATTATTTTGTAAATTCTTTCCAGATGGTATTGGATATTGAATCACAATCTTCCATCACTTTCTACAAGATTCCCAACACCAGTGGCTGAGATGCATTCCCAAATCACGGCAGAACCTCCATAAGACACGGACTGTTGTACCTCTATCCCGCTACCCTCCCCCTCCCACTGAGATAATTTCTGATCAGGCTTGGGTGAACAGTAGATTGACATTATCAACATCATCATCTTTTCATCTTGTTTTGTCTATAACTTGTCCAGCTTCCTCATGTTTCCTCATGTGTGCTAAAGACACACTGCACCAGCATGTTGCCAACTTCTTAGGAATTAACATATTGGTGCAGAAATATTATGCTATGCCGGTGAGGCTGGTTAATCTTTAAGCATTTTTTACGGATTTCACTAAATAAATGGACACATGGTTTTGAAACACGGTGCTGTTGACACAGTGTCTAAAGATTCAATTTCTTTGTTAAGTTGTCCATTATGTGCACACAGATCACTGTTTCATCCATAGGTCAGTGTTAAATAGCATAACAAACAAAAATATAATTTTTATAAAATTCAAAGGAAGCAAAATATACAGAAATGTCAGGTGGCTCAAGATCTTTTACACATATCACAAATGCACGAATTTTCATGGCCATCCATTCAGTGGATGTTGACATTTTTCTTTAGTTTTAACTGGTGAAACAAAATGGGAAATAAACTGTGCTATAAGTAATTAGAAGGACGTACTGCAGGAAAAGCAAATTAAAGATGTTTTTTCAGAAAAAAAATCAATAAAGGCTATGGCTCTAAAAAAAAACATATTTAGTTAATATTACAATTAGTTTGCAAAGGCATCAATATAAAGGAAGATTACGTTTAGATTTTAATGAAAGGGTTCAAAATATGTTTCCCTTTAAATGTAGGCACCATCATTGCTGTGTAATCAGGAGGTCAATGCAGACCTTTTCTCTTATTTATTTTTTTTTTGAAAAAATTCCACTTATTTGACATGGGTGGAATTTTAAACACTACAACACTGAATACCATCACTGGTGTCTTATTGTAATGCACCAACTTTCTGTCTGTCTGCTTATCCTCAAATTCCTCCTACATAATCCTGAGTTGAGCAACCAAATTTGACACAGGTACATCTTAGGCTCCTTAAGGTTCTCATCTGTGCCAGATCCTAGGTTGTCATCATGTTGCCTAGCAGCCTTCTTCAAATAGGCTCAAATTACCCATTTTTAGCATGTATGTGCCTATAAAACCTATAAGAGCATTGTATCAATTCATTTCACACCAATAACATTAAATTCATATCAACAAACTGTAATATAAAGACATATATTATTTATTATCATGCAGTCACATTGCCTGGTGACCACCTAACAGACTAAAATCACATTTATATAGTAGAGAAGGACATGGCTGTGGGTACGCACAAGTTTAAAAATGTTAATAAGGCTTTCTGGTTATTGGGTTCGTATTAAATTCTTAGAAGATGAGCTTGAGGGTTTTTTTGGGTTTTTTTACACTACGTTAATATTTTCAATTTTCCAAGACACGTCTCTGTTTCCCCGACTGCGTTTTTAGGGTCTGATTGCCTTTTGTTACAATATGGTGTAGAGTGGCCTTTTGATTGGCTGATGCGTGGAGCCACATCTGTTTCATTTCACACAACATTTGGGAAAAAAAATATATGAAGAAATGCAGCATAGAGAAGGAGAGAGTTGAGACAGCAAGGATGAGCTAGAGAGGGGGGAAAAAAGAGAGGATGAAAAGGAAGAACAGAGGTCAGTGAAGGAATAGGCATGTGAGGCAACAAAAGACCAAAACAGAGGGGGGTTATTTCAGAAAATATTGAAGAAGAGACGAACCAAAAAGGCAATTTTGGAGAGGGACTCCAATATTTCTCTTTCAGTTTTTCTTCCCCCGCCCAATCCACAGTCTGCAGTCCTACTGTGAGAGCAAACTAATCTGTACTGACAAGGACAGGGCTGACGTACGTGGAGTGTTTGATAGATCCTGAGGGAAATCTCCCACATACATAAATTGGTTATTCTACGTTTCATCTGCCTCTTGACATGGTTTCATTTTATGATCTCTTTCATTATCTGTCTGTCATATGCCAGTCTTTATCACTCTTTAAACTTGATGAGTTTAAGTGATACTAGATGAAACAGACATCACTGTATGGGAAGCCACTAGTTCCCCAGACACCATGAGTTTGGGAGTTTAGAGTGGATTTTCTGTGAGCTCCGTACATTTATTACTGGCTGTAACCTGGCTCAGTGAGCTGTCATCTTTTAAGAATGCTGGCCCTTTTTTAAGGCAATTAATAATGTCATTTCCAAATTTGAGCTATATTTTGACACTTAAACCCGGTTTACACTCCCTGTCCTTTCTAAATAACTCAGCAGTTCTCCAAACAGTGACCTACTGTTGCCTTTCAGTCTCTACTGAAGGCATGTTGTTGGCAAGTTAACATTTCAATAAGATAATCAGAGTGAAAAGGCAAATATTAGAAGTGAAACTCATTAGAGAGGAGCTTAAACCCCCCCTAGGAAGCACACACGCCATCAGCACACAAAAATTCTGGTATCTCCTCCACCAGATCCTGAGTTAATCCCAATAGTCTAATGACGCCCAAATACATCAGGCTAAATGACCTCATTACACACACATTTAGGTTAGCTCCAGGTGAACTAGTAGAGTCAGAGGTAGTCTCTACTATTAATATGCTACGGCCTTTATAGCTGTGTCACAGCAAGAAGCAGATGGAGCTCCTGTTGAAACCAGCTTTTATTCATTGGAGCTATTATCTGATTTCCCTTGAGGTCTTCAAACCAATTAGAATCAAAATGTATTTCAGTTTGAGAGACATCTAGACTCCGACACAGAGAACAGTCAGCCACACAGCTGGAGAGTAATTGAACTACAAATAATTAAAACAGCTGCAAAAGTAAATCGTTCATGTCAGTGCACCAGGACATTTAGAAAGCAGGGGGGGATACAGTTCTTAGCATGATAAGGACTGCATTAATGGAATAATACAGCATTGTTTGGCGCTCCACTTAATACCCTCTCCATCTGAAGAGCAAACATGAGCCTTGTGGCTCTTGTTTAGCTCACTATTGACGTTCATTTATCTAATCTGTGTCGGAAAAGAGAGATTAAAAATATTTGTTACATACACATTATTTCTCACTTGCAGCTGCCACTTCCTGGACTTTGTCACAGTCGGGCAACCAGCAAATTACAGGAAGTCACAGCACCCTACTGGCCGTTACCAAGAAATAGTTCCAGTACGTGACTCCTCATAAAATATGCCTCTGTCACGTTTTGTTTGGTTACACATTGTTCCCATTATGCCAAATTATTCATTTGATGTTGCTTTATATTGAATAATAAAACCTTGTCGCTGTAACATTTATCCACCTTGTGCCTGTGAGGTCCATGTGACCCAGCTAACACACTCCAGTAACCAGGAGAAACTAGCATTTAGTTTTCCATTTCCACACCACAAAGCCTTCATGACAGGCGCAGAGGACATTTCGAAAAATCTCCAGAAGGTATTTTCAAGAAATAAAGCTAGTGACTGAGTTGATTGAAGTGCCTTCTCTGAATTTAGACCTTACTTTAATTTATAACTGAAAATCTGACTACTAACAGAGAGAAATCCAAGCAAGATTCATGCAAGAATAGATGGACAGCTGGGGGGTTTTCATCCTACCCATCATCACATTTTTAAATTAACGCTGGTCTCACAAGTCAGGATTCAGTTATGGCCAAGACAACTGTGCCCACTGTTCTCCATACAATACCTCCATCTGGTCATTTTTTCCTGCTGCCAAAAGGTCTATCATGTCCATCTTGGAATGCATTTTCATGCAGATGTCCCGTTCTCTTGTTAGTATGACCCAGTAGACAAACACACAGGAAATCATGTGTGCTGGGTCACGAAAACAAGCGCCCTATTTACAGCACATCAAACAAACAAAACCAAGTTTGAAAGGAAATCTATCATTGAAATCTACACAAAAAGTGCCACAGCCATAGCAGAGCATATCTCCACACCAGCTGCAAAAGTCCTGCTTTCTTTTTGCTCACATAGTGAGTAAAAAAAATTATATATGCACATTTACCTGTGAGAAGGTGTTTTACATAACAATCTAATACATAAAGACACACACAATCTCTCCTTCTATTGCTGGACTCACTGTCAATTTGCGGTGTTGAAACAGATTCAGGTCTTTGATGTATCATTGTTGTCAGTGCTAACCAAATCACTGCTGTGCATGAAACGAACCCCCTCAGGTCTCCAGAAGAGACAGCAGACTTTTCTTTCACTGCTTTTTTTCCAAGACATATCCACAGAGGTTTTAAGAGTGAAAAGAGGAAAACATGACTGTATGGTTAACAGGGCTTTTGTGTTCCTTAGCTCCACTTTTATTTTCCTATTTATGAACAAAAGGAATTTCATTCTTGTCATTTTTTTTCCCAGTTATACTTTTTTTTTTTGACAGAGTCCTTTTGTTGCTACAAGGATGTGTTTGAAATGTATCTTACAGAATTGAAAGTGTGAGCTTCTTTTTTTTTCATCTAAGTGGATTCCTTTACCTTGTTCTGTTTGTGCTTTTACATCCAACAATAGGACTGACAAATGGAGATACCTCAAAAGCCTTCTCAAATTGACATGAGCGATTTTCTACCTCATTTTGCCACAACAAACCCACTATGATACCAGGGCATTGTCACTACTCGCTTTAATAGTGGCAGAGCCAGTTTTGTGATCCTTGTAGACATTTTGCTTTTATCTGAGCCCTTCTAACCCTGTTTCTGCTCTGTGTTTTTTTTTTTGTTTCTATCTCCGTGTCAACCTCTTGCTCTTATCCGCATGCACAACTCAGGGCAAGAGCAGTGATAGTTGCCAGTGAGTGTATGGGTGTATTAAATTGTATGGTAATCGCAGTGAGAAAAGGGCACACGGTGCAGTTATGTTTCTAATGAGACACAGAGAAGCGGCCTGACCTCTCCAGCTGGTGCGCTGCAGACATTCATCATCCCAAACACATGCTGGATGAAGGGGTGAGGGGGGAGAGAGAGAGAGCACTGCCCTCTATTGAGAGTAACACCACACTGCGGGTTAGCAAGAGGAATAAATTAAAGATGAAGAAGGGATGATGAGAAGAATATTAGGGGAAAAAACCCACCTTGTAGAACCAACACAAAGAGGAACAGGCTGGAGAAGCGGGGGTGTAGTTTTGTGTTCAGCACTGAAGCTCTGACTGCTTGCAGCTACATTGTAAAGCAAAACTGTCTGTTACCGATAATTGATTTGGCTGTAATTATACGCCATAAAGCGTAAATCACATAATCACTACAGTCACTACCGCTGAGCCCAGGATGCTGCCAGGCAGTAGAGGATACTGTGGCTTTGTAGCACTCCAAATTTTTGTCTCTGAAAGAAACTGAAAAGAAAAAGAGGTAATGGATGGGCTTGAATAAGCTCCAACAAATGACTGATACTCTGTCCGCAGACAGAAGTAAGGATTTTCAACAAATCTGTTAATACAGCTAACCAAATAGAACTAAAATCTACAGCATGGCGTTATGTGGGATGTTTGCGCTCATCAGTTCCTCTCTTTTGCTTTTGATGTTTCTACTTTAAAAGAGAAATCAAAGGGCAAAAAATGGTCAAGAAATTGCTTAAGTGTGCCCTTCATGAAAGCATGTTTTTTTTATTCATATAGTATCAACACAACTCATTTATTCTAATATAATATTTGGCAAATCGTTTGATTTTATTATTTTTTATTAATCCCTCATTTTAGATTTTAGAGTTTTTCCAGTGCAAGGGCGTAGATTTGGTTTTGCCATTGGTGGAGACGGATGATTCAGCCACCGAACCCTGCCCTGTTTCTTTTTTTTCCTTTTCGTCTTTGCTTCTTGATAAAAAAAAAAGGAGAAATGTACTTGCCAACATATGCTATTCTACATGCTTTTAAACCATTTAAAATCACAATTCATAGTTTTATATGTGAATTATATAATGTTAAGTTACTATTAAACAAATGACTGACTAAGTATTTTAGACTTTAGTTTACTTCAGCCATATTCCATATAAATCAGGTATCATACAAAAATAAAAATAGCTTCAAATACAGTCATGACAATAAAAGAATATGACTTTAAGGATTTAACAACATTACTTCAGTTGTACTACACCAACATGTCTGACACATTAGCACTAAGGGAACACTGAATGACCTGGTGGTTTTTGTCTATAAATCTACTCATCTAAGATTACCACAAAGTAACAGATCTCTTAGCTAAATTATGCAACATTTTAGGCACTATTGCTCCTATCAAATCAGTGAGCTGGGATGTTTTACTCTAAACATGAACTACTGTTACAGCAACAGACATGGACTACTGGTGCCCCACACAACAACTCAGTGTCCACTATGTGAAGGAGCCAAACACATGCCTGCTCCTCTCGTTAACTGAGATAGAAATGATGTGGGCTTCATAGATAATTGGCAAACCTTCTGGAGGAAACCTGGTCTTGTTAGGAGAGACGGCATCCATCCCACTTTGGATGGAGCAGCTCTCATTTCTAGAAATATCGACAAATTTATTAAACCCCTCAAAACATGACTATCCAGAGTTGGGACCAGGAAGCAGAGTTGCAGTCTTACACGCCTCTCTGCAGCTTCCCTCCTCCTGCTACCCCCCCAAAAACCCATCTCCATAGAGACTGTGTCTGCTTCCAAAAAGACAAAAAACAAACTAAAAACCAGCAACAAACAACTTAAACATTTACAAAGAAAGAACAATACAGTATCCACATCTGAACCAAAGAGTAAAACAGTGAAATGTGGATTATTAAATATTAGGTCTCTCTCCTCCAAGTCTCTGTTAGTACATGACTTAATAATTGATCAACAAATTGATTTACTCTGCCTTACAGAAACCTGGTTGCAGCAGGATGATTATGTTAGTTTAAATGAATCAACACCCCCGAGTCATTCTAACTACCAGAAATCTCGAAGCACAGGTCGAGGGGGCGGTTTGGCAGCAATTTTTCACACCAGTCTATTAATTAATGAAAGACCAAGACAGACTTTTAATTCATTTGAAAGCCTGATGCTTAACATTGTCCACCCCAGCTGTGAAACTCAGAAACCAGTCTTACTTGTTATCATCTATCGTCCACCTGGGCCTTACACAGAGTTTCTGTCTGATTTCTCAGACTTTATATCTAATTTAGTTCTGAGCTCAGATAAAATAATTATTGTGGGTGATTTTAACATCCGTGTTGATGCTAAAAATGACAGCCTCAACATGGCATTTAATCTGTTGTTAGACTCAATTGGTTTCTCTCAAAATGTAAAAGAACCCACCCACCACTTTAATCACACTCTAGATCTTGTTTTAACATATGGCATAGAAACTGAACATTTAACAGTGTTTCCTGAAAACCCTCTCCTGTCTGATCATTTCTTGATAACATTTACATTTACAATAATTGATTACGCAGCAGTGGAGAGTGGACTTTATCAAAGTAGATGTCTTTCTGAAAGCGCTGTAACTAAGTTTAAGAATATAATCCAGCCACTGTTATCATCGTCAATGCCCTGTACCAACACAGAGCAGAGCAGCTATCTGAACGCTACCCCAACAGAGGTCGATTATCTTGTTAATAATTTCACCTCCTCACTACGTACGACTCTGGATACTGTAGCTCCAGTGAAAACTAAGGTCTCTAATCAGAAGTACCTGACCCCGTGGTATAATTCTCAAACACGTACCCTAAAGCAGATGACTCGTAATCTGGAGAGGAAATGGCGTGTCACAAATTTAGAGGATCATCATTTAGCCTGGAGAAATAGTTTGTTGCTTTATAAGAAAGCCCTCCGCAAAGCCAGAACAGCTTACTACTCATCACTGATTGAAGAAAATAAGAACAACCCCAGGTTTCTCTTCAGCACTGTAGCCAGGCTGACAAAAAGTCAGAGCTCTTTTGAGCCAACCATCCCTTTAACGTTAACTAGTGATGACTTCATGAACTTCTTCACAAATAAAATTTTTATCATTAGAGAAAAAATTACCAATAATCATCCCACAGATGTAATATTATCTACAGCTACTCTTAGTTCCATTGATGTTAAGTTAGACTCTTTTTCTCCAATCGATCTTTCGGAGTTAACTTCAATAATTACTTCCTCCAAACCATCAACGTGTCTTTTAGACCCCATTCCTACAAAACTGCTCAAAGAAGTCCTGCCATTGATTAATTCTTCGATCTTATATATGATCAACCTATCTCTAATAATCGGCTATGTACCACAGGCCTTCAAGGTGGCTGCAGTTAAACCTTTACTCAAAAAGCCATCTCTAGACCCAGCAGTCTTAGCTAATTATAGGCCAATCTCCAACCTTCCTTTCATATCAAAAATCCTTGAAAGAGTAGTTGTCAAACAGCTAACAGATCATCTGCAGAGGAATGATTTATTTGAAGAGTTTCAGTCAGGTTTCAGAGCTCATCACAGCACAGAAACAGCTTTAGTGAAGGTTACAAATGATCTTCTTATGGCCTCTGACAGTGGACTCATCTCTGTGCTTGTCCTTCTTGACCTTAGTGCAGCATTCGATACTGTTGACCATAATATCCTGTTAGAGCGATTAGAACATGCTGTAGGTATTACAGGTATTGCACTGCAGTGGTTTGTATCATATCTATCTAATAGACTCCAATTTGTGCATGTAAATGGAGAGTCCTCTTCACACACTGAGGTTAATTATGGAGTTCCACAGGGTTCAGTGCTAGGACCAATTCTGTTTACATTATACATGCTTCCCCTAGGCAGCATCATTAGAAGACATAGCATACATTTTCACTGCTATGCAGATGACACCCAGCTCTATCTGTCCATAAAGCCAGATAACACACACCAATTAGTTAAACTGCAGGAATGTCTTAAAGACATAAAGACTTGGATGGCCACTAACTTTCTGCTTCTTAACTCAGATAAAACTGAGGTCATTGTACTCGGCGCTGAAAAGCTTAGAAATATGGTATCTAACCAGATTCTTACTCTGGATGGCATTACCTTGGCCTCCAGTAACACTGTGAGGAACCTTGGAGTCATTTTTGACCAGGATATGTCCTTCAACGCACATATTAAACAAATATGTAAGACTGCGTTCTTCCATTTGCGCAACATCTCTAAAATTAGAAATATCCTGTCTCAGAGTGATGCTGAAAAACTAGTTCATGCATTTATTACTTCCAGGCTGGACTACTGCAATTCATTATTATCAGGATGTCCAAAAAACTCACTGAAAAGCCTTCAGTTAATCCAAAATGCTGCAGCATTACAGCAGTACTGACAGGGACTAGAAAGAGAGAGCATATTTCTCCTGTTTTGGCTTCCCTTCATTGGCTTCCTGTTAAATCCAGAATTGAATTCAAAATCCTGCTCCTCACATACAAGGTCTTAAATAATCAGGCCCCATCTTATCTTAATGACCTTGTAGTACCATATTACCCTATTAGAGCACTTCGCTCCCGCTCTGCAGGCCTACTTGTTGTTCCTAGAGTATTTAAAAGTAGAATGGGAGGGAGAGCCTTCAGTTTTCAGGCCCCTCTTCTGTGGAACCAGCTTCCAGTTTGGATTCGGGAGACAGACACTATCTCTACTTTTAAGATTAGGCTTAAAACTTTCCTTTTTGCTAAAGCATATAGTTAGGGCTGGACCAGGTGACCCTGAATCCTCCCTTAGTTATGCTGCAATAGATGTAGGCTGCCGGGGGATTCCCATGATGCATTGGGTTTTTCCTTTCCAGTCACCTTTCTCCCTCACTATGTATTAATAGACCTCTCTGTATTGAATCATATCTGTTATTAATCTCTGTCTCTCTTCCACAGCATGTCTTTTATCCTGTCTTCCTTCTCTCACCCCAACCGGTCGCAGCAGATGGCCGCCCCTCCCTGAGCCTGGTTCTGCCGGAGGTTTCTTCCTGTTAAAAGGGAGTTTTTCCTTCCCACTGTCGCCAAAGTGCTTGCTCATAGGGGGTCATATGATTGTTGGGCTTTTCTCTGTATCTATGAAGCGCCTTGAGGCGACATTTGTTGTGATTTGGCGCTATATAAATAAAATTGAATTGAATTGAATTGAAACTGCCGGCATATTTGTTTTACATCTATACTGTCCAGTCTCTCCTGGTGGACATGGCAACACATTATTCATGGTTACATACAATTTTAGACTGATGTGGGCCAAAGCCTAAAACGATGTGCTGGGAGTTTGCTGTTCTCCCCGGTTCAGATATTTGAAGTTTGCACAGCTATATTCTCGCCTGAAATTTTTTTAAAAGTTTATTTAGCAACCCAGAAAGAGTAATAAGAGGGGCACTGAAATTCGGGATTGTCCGAGAAAAAACGGGAGGGTTGGCATGTATTGCCTTGCACAGCCTGTAACGTTATTATGATGGACACATTTTATGCGTTAACTTGGCTTTAAGTGACTTACAGGTTTCTTTGAAAAATACTTTCTTATATCCAGGTTCTTCCTTTTTGCTGCCATCCTCCTCTCCTCCTTGCAGGTCCTCGCAGCGCAGGCTTGCCGCTGCTAAAACTAAACAGAGCTCCCTGAAAGGCACAGCCAATCACATTGGCCATATTTGTCACATGAGGTAGGACTCCAGTAGAGAACGTAATTTAACTCTTTCTGCACCGCTGGGTGAATGAGACGTTGACAGATTGTTTTGTTTTTTTATTATTATTTCTATCGGTTTTGTTTTTCTTTACTCGAAGAGATCAAATTATTGGTGGAGACAATTCAATAATCGCTGGATATTGGTGGGGACATGTCCCTTCCGTCCATGCCAAATCTACGCCCTTGTTCCAGTGGCACAGATCCAACCTCAAATATGCTGATTGAACTGTTTAGAATTTTAACACAGATAGTAATGAAAGTAGAAAGATGTGATAGAGATGGGGTAAATAATTCAAGGAGAATGTATTTCCTTCCCCCCATCTTTTGTACAAAGCGGGGTACATTGGCCTTACTTTACACTGAATACATTACAAAATTGAATGACAATATTTTCCAACTGTTCTCAAATCCTATTCTGTGGAAGACCAAAACAGATGAGTGTTAGTTCATCTTTCCAACTTGCCACAATTTGCAAAGGAGCAGCACTGAGATCAAATATGTGAGTTAATAACTAAATCGCATAAATCTGAGTTTTTTTCTACACTACTTTTAATGGAAAAACTGGGTATTTCTGATGAGTTGTGGATTGTTTCAGAACCCTGTTACATTTTATTATTTATGCACACTTGGTTTAAACGTTTCATTTTATCAGTTCTTTACTTAACATTAGAATTTGTTTGCCATAGAGACTTTGAACCAATATAATGATAAAGCTAGTACACAGCTAGTATGCACGTCTTACCAAAATAACTTAAGGATTTAAAAGGCCTTCATGCATTTAACAGGGATTCTTTCTGCCTGGCTTACCAAAAAATGTGAAAGTGATGGATATATTTAACTGATGCTGCCACAAAAAGAATGCTATCAGACTCCACAAGAGGTTGCCATTTTGCATCAACAGAGAGTCACACATGATTTAGTTAGTTGGGTGTCTTTTTGCTTTGCTTGGGCCATTTACCCAGCTCTGTCAAGTGCAAAACTTGGTTTGTGATTGTTGCATCTTGCACAGAAACTTCTACAAATATCCATTTTTCTGCCATCTGCATCCTGATTATTTATTTCAAAAAGCAAAACGCTTTTATTCTGTATTCGGACAAAACAGCCCAGCATGGCAGGCATTGTGCACAATCCATCTTTTGTGTCTAACCCTGTCCCATGTTATTGCTATTAATACATTTCAGGGCCACTTGTTGTAGGATCTTTGCCATCAAAGCTGCTCTCTAGCTAGGTTGAACACTACTGAGAGAGTGGGGATAGTATACTATTAGCAGATCTTACCTACGTTTGCTTTCAAATTTACCAGCATTTCCCATGATCTTGTGCATCACAACAGACACTTCATAAATTGCATACTGCTTTCAAACAGACCAAATTGCAGCTATCCACCGATCCGTAGAGTGGAGCCTATTCAAGCTGATACTGGACAAAAGAAGGGTTACACAATAGACAGGTCGCCAATCAATGACAAGATTAACAAAGCATTCAGTTCTTATCCATTCTCCTTCAGTTGATATGTATTTTTATTGTGCAATTTCAAAACAACTTTATACGAGTTTAGAAGCCTGTAAACTTCTGTAAACTTCTGTAAAGGCGAGTAGAAATAGGGAGGGGGGCAGCAGACAGTAAAAGGCCTGAGGGCAGATTCGAACCCAGGTCTCTGCAGTAGCCTTACAGCATATGGATTAACCTGGTGAACCATACTGGCACCAAAGTGTGGCACATTTTTGATACATTTTTCTCTTTGATTTTCAAAACCTGTATTTAAATGGGTGTACAAAATAGAGTAATGCAGCAAAAAAGTATTTGTCTTATTTGTTTGTTTGTTTGTTTGTTTTAAATTGGGGATAAAAGAAGGGAAGGCAGATCCTTTGTGTAAAAATCTCACGACTTTTAACTTTGTGAATGTTAGTACAGTACAAAGAACCACCGCTACCTTTGGCACAATGCTACTCACCTGTAAAATTCTGCTTTGTTCAAACGGAACTGCACCTTAATATTTCTCATTGTGGGGTCAGATTCACAGCAGTGCTCCTCTGTGATCATCCCGAGCCAAAGCTTCTCAATGGTTATTTGAAAGCATGTTTTTGTATAATTCAGAATATTACCCACTGAAACTGAGAGGCTTTTCTGCCTGACCTAGAATTGCTATTTAAGCAGTTTTAATCCACACTGATTTCAGTTTTCAAAACTGTCCTCCCTTGCATTTCTTTCTTTTTATTTTTTTTTAAACCGGAGTGGATCCTTAAATCTGCACTTTGAAATGGGGTAGTGTCTGAACTGTGAACATAAGGGAGAGTTGGGGGATATTTAACTGCAGACTTGGCCAAAATATGTTCAAGAAAAACCTTGGATCTTATCCCTCAAAACCTCCCTCCTGAACCTCAGTTTGGACTCTATCCAGCCTTGTATTGATTGCGACACAGAAAAAGCAAGCCTACTCTTTAGGCTAGAGATATAATTAGGATAGTAGTCATTATAAACAGATGCAATGCTAACAATATCTTGAATTTTCATGCTTATTATCTTCTTTTTTTAAAAATTATAGGAAGCATCTGAGTTGTTTTTAGCTTTTGTTGTCGCTGTGATTTAAAGTAGCAGACTCTCACAACCTCAGCACTTACCTCTGTGAGTCACTTCCAGACTTCCAATCTGGTAAACTGTATTATTCAAGACAGTGCGTACTCTGTATATCAGTCTCAGGTTGTTCAGAAAATGGTGCGGCATTGATTTTTAGCTGCGACAAAGAGAGGTGAAAGGCAGCAGCTTGATCAAGGCAAGCATTCAGCAAATCAAATAAGTTTGATGGGTGTTCTTTGACATTCATTGTTTTTCTGCTTTGTTTGCATCTCCATTGGATGCTGGAAAATAATTTGCATGGCCCTGGCAATCTGCAAGACAGACTTCATATTGCAACGATTTATTTATTTATTTTTTGCACACATCGTGGTTCATGGAATTTTAATGGTTTAATGGTACCATCAAAGTGTTTGTGTACCATAACTTTTTAAATAGGTGATTAAAATGTAAAGTGTAATTCTTCTTTTTTGGTAGTTTTCCCTGAATGGGCTGACCGATGTTTTATTTCCGCTCCTGTTAATCCTTCCATCATTCCTGTGTGTTCACATTATTTCTAGTTCTTGTGTTTGCTTCTTTTTTCCTTGCTTTACCTTATTTTCCCTGCTACCTTCTTATCCCTTTTGACTCCAACCTTTTATTTAACCTTTTATCAAAATCCACTCCTGACATACAAATTTTTATCCTCTCTCTGCAGAATGGAGGCAGTGGGCTACCAGCGAGTGCTACAAGTAGACTTGGAGGTAAATGGGCTGATGGTAACTCAGGGGAGCAGGGAGGTGGCATGGCAGGTCGAGTATCCGCTCACGCGCACCCTGACCAGTGAAGTGCAGACTCTCATCCGTCTGGCACCGCAGGACCTGGGTGGCATCGTCCCACTGGCCATGGTGAGGAGTGACTGGTTGGAAATTGGAAGCATGTGTGCGTAAGGGAATATGTGTCGTAAGTTCAGCGTTAGGCTAACTTAAAATAACCCATCAACACTACATGTATTTGTTTTTTGAGTGTGTCATCACAGAAAGTTAGAGCCACAGTAAGTTTTCAAAGTTGTTACTTCCTTTTTTTTTTTTTTTTTTTTTTTTTTTTGCCTGTCCCGTTTGGCTCTTTTGCCATCAGAATTATTGTCTAAAGGCGAAGAAAGATGCCCAACGGATTTTCTTTACCAAATTGACCATCCCAGCTTTGCCGTAATGGTCCATTTGATTCACCTTTTATTCTTTATTTTATTTTCACTTGCTGAATACGGGACAGACTTGACTGGGGGAAAGAAAAGGGAGAAAGAAAGAGGGAAAGAAAAACAGTTGAGAAGAGGGACGGGGGAGAAGGGCAAAAAACAAAAAACAGAATAAGCAAAAAAAAAAAAAAAATACATGTATCGATCACCTGGATCACCTGTTGAGAAAGAAAAAAGAAAACAAGCAGAAGAAAACGAGAGTAATACAATAAACAACATCACAATGATATATGGGAATATGACAGTAAATACTAAATATTAAACATTATTGTGCAGCACGTAAGATCGACAGCACAGTGTGCATTGAGGTAGGAGCCAAAAAGGGTGTAGTTTGTGTGTGTGATCACCCGTGTGTACACCTGTGAGCATGGACGCGCTTGTTTTCTTAAAAGGTTCCCTCATGTAATGATCTGCTAGAGGGTGTGGGGGGCCACTGCCCCGTCCTCCAGGGCATGAAGCAGGTATGGAGGAGATCAAAACTCCAGACATCCAGAGGCCCCCAGAACACAAGAGACCAAGGAAGACCAACAGAGGGGCAGCCGTGCCACTGTCCCAGAAAGAGCTGAGGAGAGTCCCAGATGAGGGGTCACCCAGCAGCCACGGAGCAGAAGCCAGGGGGGGTTGCAGCGACGTGCCCGTGAGCTCCGCCGGCAGCCAGCTGTGCCTGAGTGACCGAGCCCCAGGCCGAGAGGCCGGGGGCACCCCACCTCCGAAGTGGCCCAAGCGAGCCCCAGGCTCCAGGCCCCGATAAGCAGCCGCCAAGGAGTGAGCCGGTGTGTACCCGGACGCCCACCCCCGGACACAAAGAACCACCAACGCACCGATGTCTGAGGGAGTCCGCCCCCGGCAGGGGAAGTGGTGGGGGGAGATAGGCCTCCAAACCTTGGAGGGCCTGAGCTGTCCTCAGAGAGGTGGCGTCTGATACCCAACCTGACATATGGACACAGACATACAGGCACACACAGATACAAACATCCATTCCCACCCTCATGCTCTCATATGCACTTACCCCACACTTAACCAACGTGGAGACAGACATAAAGAGACGCTGTACACACAATCACACTCCCCAAGCGTACTCTACAAACCGGGTCTAGGTACCCTTGCCCCTGGAGGGGGGAACTGCACCCAGACCCAGGTTGTGTTACCCTTTTTCCCTGCGGTGGGGAGAAGCAGACCGCCCCGACTCCGCAGCAGCAGGGAGGCCCCACATTCCGGACCCCAGTCGGAATGTGGGGCCTCCAATGTTTATAACATTGGAAGTTGTTACTTCCAATGTTATAAACTTTTTACTACTTTGGGGGGTATTGTCATAGAAATTATTGTGTCTGATACTTTACCCCAAACCAGTCGTCAGCAACCTTTATCATCAAAAGAGCAATTTGAGTTGCTCCTACCAAACAACGAGAGAGAAAAAGCAGCAGACACGGGTCATTTGGGGTTGACAGGGGACAGATGAAACTGACTGATGAAATTAGGAAAGGATAAATAATGCATATATTATATGTATATGTATAAGGGTTGTGGCATCCTGGTGATGCTTTTTATACTAGTCGTCCGTGTATTCAACTTCCAGTGCAGGAGTCTACATGAGACTAAAATGCCTCAAAAAAAGCACATCAACAGATTCGGTCAGACCAACTTTAGCTCTTGGACACTGACATACTGAGAAGAAAACAAAAGATTTATTGAGACACATAAGAAACAGAATCTGGGGCAGACCTTACCTGGTAGAAACAGAACACACTTTGGCATGTGAAGAGCTCAAACAAGGGTAGCAGGTGATATATAATCCTACACAATGGTGGAAACTTGAGCTAAATGTGACCTATGCAGCAGGACAGTTGTCTTAAACAGATGAGACCGGATTTTTAAAAAAAATGCATCAATGAAGTGCTTGTTGAAACAAGGTGACCTATATCCAACAAAGCCTGTTTTGCAATTGCAGAAGACAAGACTGAAACATGACTAAGAAGGATGATCAAGAAGGTCTTGAGTTAGAATCCAGGGTGGGGTACTCCTAGGTTTACTGCTGAATCTAAATTGTGAGTGTGAAAGGTTACCTGTCTCAGTGTGTTAGTCCTGTGACAGACTGGTGGCGTGCCTGTGAAATCAGGGATAGGTTCCCCCTACTTCTACCCCACAGCCTTACATTGGTTAAGTGGTAGTCTGAAAGCAAAAGCAAGAGATTATATTAGATGTCTAGTAGCTTTTGAACTTATTTCCACCCAAAAAGTAATATTATATTAATAACATAACTCTCTATAATGTAGTGGTTTATGCATTCAACTAACAAGATCCCCAGTTTCATCCCGAAAGGAGAAACAGTCCCTTTAGGGTTGTATCAGGAAGGGCATCTGGTGTAAAACTCTGCCAAATCAATGCGGAGCTACCCGCTGTGGCAACCCCTTGTGAATGGGAGCAGGGAGCAAAGTAGCTATTAATAAGATAAACTTTCAACTTGGTGGCCATTGCATTGAGGCTGGTGTTAATTCAGGCAGGCCAGAATATCAGCTGTTGGCTCAGCTGATTCCTTTCTACAAGTCTAACTGGCAAATCTCATATAGCCAGTGCTTTTTTAGTTTATAGTTACTGCTGCCGCTTTCCACCGACGTCTCCTCTGTTCTGCACAGGAGTGTTGCTCTTCTGGTTTTCCATATAACAGAACAGAACCATGTCAACAAATTAAACTAATTTTGAGTTTGACATCATAAAACCCAACACAATGCAAAATGTCTCGGCATCTTAATAATGCTGAGATGTGGATGCACTGGAAAGTTACAGAGCAAAAAGAGAGCTGTAATGAAGAAAACCTCACAAACGCCATTCGATTTGTGAGATCAACTTAAAGCTAAACATAGTACAAGATGAACACCCACATTCAATCATGTCTTGTAAGAAGATAGTTTTGGCAGTTACTTGGCAACTGCTTCTTTTACTTGTTTACTATGACATTCAAGGTCCAGTGAAAATACTTAAAAAAAAAAAAAACATGTTTCTTTGTAAAGAGTTTACAGCTCTCCCACACTAAAAACATTTTTATAATGTATAAACGATAAAAGGGATAAAAGCAGCATGTCCTGTTCAGTGAACAACAAGGTAGTGTCTAATTAGGAGCAACTCTGTATTACATTTATTTTCATTTTCCATTTTTAGTCTTAAAGTCTACAAGTTTCTTAGCAAGGCCATTGTGCATTTTTTGATTCTGACTTAAAAAAAAAGTATTTAGCCTCTTTATAAAGAATAATAATTTTCCATATTAAAGTATGGCAAAGCAATCATCATTTATTAGTCCTGAAAAAAATAACCCAGACCCAATTATTATTTTTAAAACAAAGCTTGGACTAGCTTCTAATCGTCATGAAGCTTTTAAACGCCGCTCTCAATTTGCAGAATGAGAAGTTAAATTGAGTTGGATTTTAACAATCCAAATGTGGATGAATTGGCAAGTGGCTTATGATTGCTAACTGTATTATGATAATGACTGTGTAAACATAATGAATTGTTCTTAATTGTTTTTGAGTAAAATTGTTCTGTATGCTGAAGAGAGAATAGGGCAGTTTTATTTTTTGTCATTGATTATGTCCATGTACAAATCAAATGCTTTCAAGCACTTCATAAAGTTTTATCATACTCATTTTGTGAGGCAGCGGTGCACTGCTGATTTATGGTTTGTGGCGAGTAGCTTTAAGGCTTTGGCTACATTTCTCCACTTTTAGTGGCTTAATAAAAGAGAATGCACTCTCCAATTATATTGTATTAAATAACAGTATTACTAAAAAGTTTAATGGACAACTAATTGAAAGAGATGTGAAAAAAATGCAAAGATGTATTGTAATAAAGATTTCAGAAAGTACTGACAGCGTGCAAACTTTGATTTAAGAAGAAAATGTGTCTTATTAAAGATTCAATAATTTGTCAATAGGTCTAATTAGTTAGCTGTTATTAAATTAATAGTAGTAGTAGTAATAAACATTTTCTGTTCAAGTCTTATTTAAACATTATTTAAATGCCAATTAGTGTTAAAGTAAGCATGGGGTGGCACAGGGGCAACAGCAGGAATCTCGGGAATGCAGGTGACGGAAACGGGAAGGAAAAAAATGATCTGTCAAAAAAAAATAATAGATATATACAGAGGGCTGGCTGGGAAATGAGACAAAGGCGTGCTCAGGTAAGGCGGGAATATAATCAAGAAAGTGAGGAGAAGAAACAAAGGCAGGAAGACACAGGAAAATAACCTTCAAAGTAAAACAGGAAGTTACTCTAAGACAGATAACACATTGGCAAAAAAAAAGATAGAAACCGGTTAACAGAGAAGGCGAGAGGAAATGGGAAACTCAAGGAGTAAAGCAAAACCAATAAGTGTGACAGCTAAGAAGCATGAACAGCCAGCATCTGGGGTGGTACCTAAATACACCAAGGCTGAAGACCTAAAATGAACTAAGAGCCCACGCAACAAGAAAATGAATTTTTATGAAGGATAACGTAAAAGTGCACTGCAATAATGAAGGTAAATCTTAGAACAACAGTACTTTGCTATCTTTACTAGTGCTGTAAGTTAGTTAAAAATTGTGATTGTGTTTCTGGCCACACCAACACAGTGTTCACACACTACCTGCACCACTGGCAAGTTGGCCCACTTTACAAAAAGTCTGAAGGATCAACTACGTTACAAGGGTGCATAATGGTACTTCAACAGAGTGATCTAAAAACAGCAGCCCCATTTAAAATATTTAAGCAATACAAGAGAAGATCATGTGAATTACTCTTAGCCAGTTCTCAAAACGTTTTGCTCACTCCTCATATGTAGGACACTGTCTTGGTGCAGTCTTCAAGACGTTAGTTGTCTCTCTGACTTCTGAAAACAAATTCTGCTCTCTAAAGGGCACCCATGCTTCGACAGCACATATTGCTTGTTAAGTGCCAGCTAATAAATTAAAGGTAGACGAGTCATTGTCTGAGCAAACTGCGCCTTAGATGGCCATGTCCAGGGTATACACCGCCTCTCGGAGCAATAACAGCTGGGATAGGCTCCAGCCTCCTCCAAAACACTGAACTCGATAGGATGTGTAAAAAATAGATGCACAGATGGATGGATGGGTGGATATATGACATCAGCCATCACCTTTGTGGCAGTATGTGTAGGTAGACACCAATCATTCCTGGCACTTAGCAGTACTTGTCTGGGTACAGAATGCCAGACACCCTGTTCAAGAGAACTCTCATCTCTCCGTGAGTGCTTCTGGCCTTAACTCCCACAGAGAAGCTCACGCATGCTCACACTTACCCAGTACCTCCTGGCTGCCAAACATGAAGTGTTTTTTCTTCCTTTTTTTTTGTTGTTCTTACAGGGGTTTTTGAACAGCTGAAAAATGCCTAGAATTGCTTTTTAAATTTGTCATTTGTGTGCATGCACAAAAAGGTCAAGAAGAAACAAGTACAAACGAGTGGATAAGAAGGCGCATGTTTAAACAGAAGATGGGTGAGATCAGTTTACGCATACCCTGACATTTTTAATTTTCTTTCATTTTTACTGAATTCTGTGAATTCTACAGGTATAAGCTTTCTGCAGTCAGTGTTTAAGAGAGCAAGAGAGATCAGTATTGGATATTCATCCCACAGCAATGGTCAAAGCTCATAATTTCAGAGGAGATGCATTTTCCAGGAAAATTGAACAGAGCAATTTGTAGTTCAACCGATGACTCGCAATTTTGTGCCTTTTATGGCAGGACAGGATATTATACAATGCTAGATGAATACAGAAGACAATGAGGATCTTGTGTGAGTGCGCTAAGCAAGTAATTTAGCATTCAAAGCGTGTTTTTTTTTTCTGGAAATGAAAGGAGAATTCTGACGTGAAGATGAAATAATAGACTTGTAGATATATGTAATCTATTGCTACTAGGGATGCACCGATACCGATACTGGTATCGGGTATCGGGGCCGATACTGTAAAATGTGTGTATACTCATACTCGTAAAAGTTAACTGATACCATGAACCGATACTAACTTATTTCATTAATCAGAGGGTGGCATGTCATTTCTGTTGTAGTTTTTTAGATTGGCCACTAGGGGGACATCTCGCGCTGAACAGGCACAGTGTTAGGCGAGTGAGACTGGCGGCTCCAGATAAAAAAGAGAAACTGGAGGCTGCTGTAGCTAGGCTAAACAAAATGTCAGCAGTGTGGACTGGAACAGCCAACTTTAACTCAGGTTTTGGAAAAGCGATGAAAAATGTCAAGAGAAAATCCACGGGAAGTTTAAATAACAGAGGCTCTGACTCATTTTATCGCTCTGGATGACCAGCCAATGCCGGCCGTGGAAAACATAGGATTGCACCGTCTTCTCAGCATACTCGAGCTGCGATATGAAATTCCCAGCCGCCCACACATCAGGGAGATAATGGTGCCAAAACTTTCTGAAGAAGTAAAGACAAGCAGTGTGTGCGCGATGTCAGTCCTTGGTTTAACGGCACAGTGGACTGATGATCCACGGGCAGACGAGGAGTTCGTCAATGCCAAATACTTTTGTTATTTTGTTTGTTTGTTTACAATATGGACACTCTGCAACAATTTAAAAGTTTATTTTATTCTCAAACCTAATTTGTATTTATTTTATTCCAAACAGAAGTGTTTATTTATTATTCTGAAAGCTCGAGACAGTGCCAATAGTTCAGTGATATTTTGTTAAATTACAATGTGGACACTCTGCAATAATTTAACAGAAGTGCTTATTTTTCACTAGAAATTTTTTTGTAGTCATTTTTATTAAGATTTAATTTTTTATCGGCAGAGAATAAAATAAAGCCTGTCTTCCAATTCATTGCATTTGTGCGTGTGTGTGGTAGAAGTATCGGTTTTTGTGCTCTGTATCGGCAAGTACTCAGATCCAAGTATCGGTATCGTATCGGTTTGTAAAAATTGGTATCATTGCATCCCTAATTGCTACCCTTAAGAAAGTCAAAATCATAGAGCGATTGCATTGCTAATATTAAGTGGCAGTTATTATTGGAAAATTTGTGAGTTTAGTACTACTGAAAACTGCTTTCACAAGAGTGCAGTTTTTAGGAGTTAATACTAGATTGTATGGCTTGTTTAGATGAGCAGTTTTGTCTCCATTTAGAAACCCTCAGTGGCTCTCAACTTCAGTTTGTAATGCACTCCTGTTTGAAATCTCATAAATCAATACATTTAATAGAGGACAAGCGCAGAGGAAGTTGTCTGCACTTAAGACGCTGCTATTTTTCTCTTACTGTGTGAGAATTCTTGTGCATTACTGAGATACTGAACTGAACTCTGGACCTGTGAATGCCAGCTCGACGTCACCAAGATAAATGGCACTACATTGTTTGTGTTAAGTGATATTGGCTACTCTGATTTTAATGGGACAATCAAAGAAAACTGCAGGGCTGAACACAATCTGGCCCGGGAACAGACACGAAAAGAGAGACGATGGTGGTGTTTCATTAATAAGCTTGAAAGACGGTACATGCAGAGAACATGCCAGCTCAGTGTGCACTACTTTTACTGCATCCTCCCATGAATTTTTGATCCCTCTCTTGCTGCTCCCTGCCTCTCTGTTCTCTCATTAGAAGAGACAGCCAGTTGGCCCCCATAGCTCTTTACAGTACATCCCAAATGTAATCATTAGCATTTTATTCATAGCTTCTGAAACGCACTCTATTTCAAACTCAATAACATTCGCTTTGTGCTTACAGTCCCATAACATTATAATCAGCACCATTAGCAGGAAGCTCTGCATTAACTGTATTTGTGGCCGTGGTTAAGCACCTTTGTCTAGAATTATAATCATCAGGGCAAATTCAGATTTATTCATTTTGGCTCCATTCAGTGGTTTAAAGTGACTTTTTTTTAAAAAGGGTTTTCCTTTTTTTAAATGATTTATAGTCCCACGTTTAAGCAGTGTGTAAAGTTACAAAGCCCAAAGTCAGCACCAGAGAGAGTATTTCTCTGCTACAGAACTGAGAAACTTTCTTTGTAGTCAAGGCTTCTCATTTGTTAGCCTACCTGTCTTTGTCACTATGTAGGAAAAAAAAGAAAAAATGTAAAATACCCGCATAGCGGCTACTTTGGCACACTCTCAAGGAACAATGCAGTCTGCCATTATTTACTTTGAACAGCCGCTTCTGCTTTCAGAAAGTCTCATCTGCGATCAAAGCACAGCAAATGTTCTTTTGTTCACTTCAATAGTGAACACAAGAGTCTTCGTCCTGTCCAAGCTCTTGAAGAATGCAAGTTAGCCAGCAGCTCGGAGAGTGCTCTTCCCATACTCACAGAAAACTCATTACTTTTGCAGACCAGGTGAGCAATCAGGGTATAGTCTTTTTTTTTTAAGGGCGGAGGGTTAACAGGGGCTGGAGGTACCCCCAAGTTAAAATGATCTTTCATTAACAGATAATGATACTCTGAGCCAGCAAGACACGTCCCTCAGCGAGGGGTGCCTAGTCCTAGAACAAATTCCATGTCAATACATGAAACAGTTTCTGAGAAATGTAACTTTCGGTTTGTCAGATTGGTCAGAATTCGCAGTGGTGTTTTAAAAAATCTGAAATTCCTCAGATAACATTGGTGAAGCTTGGCTGGAAGTTTATCTGTGCCAATAATGGTGAAGATTGAAAGAAAAAAAAAATGGTGTTTTCGATAAATCAAATAAGTTGCCATGACTAGCTGCCATCTATCAGCCTTCCGGCCTCCTGTGAGTATTACAAGTCAAGAAAATAATTTTTTGGTTAAAGCAAATACTGTAATTCAGCAGCTGAAATACTACTTGGGTGACGGGTGAATGCATCGAAGTTTATAGTGCTTTTGAACAAAAAGCACTATAAATCCATATACAGTGGAACCCCGACTTACGAATACCCCGTTAAACGAAAAATTCAAGTTACGAAGGCACTGAACAGCAATATTTCTGCCCGTGTTACGAAATCCGCTGGCTCTGATTGGCTGAGCCCAGAATGTCTGCAATGCCCACAATGCCTTCCAAATCATGTGACAACCCCTTGGCTTTCATACTTGCGCTTCGCTGTTCCACTGGAACGACGTATTGTTGTTGCCGTTAGCCTATAGCCTATTGTTCACTCAAAAGGCGCGATGGGTGCTTCGACATACGAGAATTTTTGACTTACGAAAGACCCTTGGGAACTAATTAATTTCCTAAGTTGGGGTTCCACTGTACCCAGTTTGGTTTTCTCATTTCCTGTCCTTGCAATTTTAAGTTGGCAATCAACTTTGATGGATGAATGCTTTCGAAAATCAAAAGAACAAAAGAAGAAGAGAAAGCAGAAACCCTGTGTGTTCCTATGCTGCTTGGCTGCTTAAACCAAGTCCAAAATAAAGGGTCGTATATCTATAATTTATACAAAGTGCTATCACTGCATCAGAACTCGCCAGCAATTTTCAAGCAAGATGCTATCAGTCATACTGTTTCACTGTCAGTAACAGTATTTGGAAATGACATGACAGAGCACTAATTGGGAAGCAGTGAGGCTATCCATTGGCATGCTAAGTGCCCTCAGGGCAACATTAGCCATCTGCTATAATGCCCCTTATAGCTTAATTAAGTCCTCTTGTGTATATATGGGTCTCTAATTTTCTGCCTTATCTTTATGCTGAGCTTTTTGAATAAATGAATTCTCTTTATCACCTTCGCTCTGGGAAAAATGTTCCTTATGCATCAGGCTTGTTTGTCATTGTTGATCCTGATCATCCTACAGCAAGCAAGAGAGGGAGATGAGACAGCAGACAGTCAGGGAGATCAAAATTAGCAAACTCTATTCAAATAACAATGTTTCTGTTATTTATTTAGTTGTTTAGAACTGTAATTTCTTTGCTTCTTCTTTTTTCCTTCCTTCCCTCCTTCTGTGTTATGCACATGCCTGCATTAGAGGCCAGCTGACACCAAAGCTGAGGCTCTAAGGAAACACTTTATAAAGATCCTGCGGGGGGGAAAAAAACAAAAACTGAGTAATGTCATACCAGTTTTGAAATCCTGAGAACGTCTTTTCTGTATAGCAATTTCTGCATGTGCATGCTTCACTGAATCACTGAATCTATATCCTATGCAAGAACTAAATGAAGGGTGGCTCAAAACCTTTGCACAGTAGTGTAAAATAGCAGTATGTCAGCAAGTACCTTCATATTATTGACACACAACTTCTAAATCTAAAGAATGTGAACGATCACATTGGTTGGACTCAAAAACTTTTTTTTCAGGGTGGGTTGTGTAACAGTGAGCATGAAGCAGAGCAGCAGAGAATGAGGATGACATGTGTGCATATCCTCTGTACTCACACACAAACTATTTCACTTCTGCCGCCCAGCATGTCTCTCTTGCCTCTCTCAGGGCCCAAGATATGTATGTCAGTCAGGCTTTACTTTGAAGTTAAGCCTGTCCGTTCTGTCATTTGTTGTGGTTTGTTTACTTTTTTGCTGGCTTGCCTTCCTTACCCTTTCCCTCATTCTGTCAGGCTGGGTTGAGGGTCTTTTATTTATTTGGCCAGCATGGGCCATGGTCCAGTATAGTGCTCTCTGGTTTATTCTAATCAAATGGCCTCAGCCAGAGACAGGAGAAAGGTCCTCAGAATATGGACAGGCTTTATCAGCAACAGCCAATTTATCACTGCTGACTTTGGCATTTCCTCTCCTTATGTTAAAGTGAGGAAGTATGAGGCAGGAAAAAACAACAGACGCTTAATATTTAATCTTACTAAAAGTATTTAGAGCTCACAGTACACAATAACAAACCCAACCCATTGCCAGGACAAGAAGTTATAAATCAATATCTAATTAATGAGGAGAGTATAAATCACTGTAGGCCCCAATTTAATAATCAATAGTGGTATTTCTTACTCATGGTCAATGCAGAATGGCCCCAAACTGCCTTCAACTCTTTATTTGCTAATACTGCAATTATAGCTGCTATGCCAATTGAGGTAAATCAGCGGAGACGCAGAAGCTGATTATTCAGCTTATTTCGTCCTCACAAAAAACTCCAGATTCAATTGACTTCCAGTGTGTTTTCATCAAATACCTAGCTTACTAGCAAAATGTAGGATTTCTGCGTACTCCGCTGTAAGTACTGTGGAGTATTTTTGTTCACTCCCTAAAATGAAAACTCCAAACCCTGACGATTTGCTAAGTTTCAGCAGCTACACGTAAAATGACTGTCATCTTCCTAACTTTGGGAACAAAATAGTAATTTCCCTCTTTTGCTCGCTCCATCACATCAGTCATCACTTCAGTTATCAGCACCTTGCTCCGGTTTTTCTCCGACTATATAGCATTGCAGTGCAGAACACCTTGGCTGCTGTGCCTTTTTTCCCAAGTCATAACCGTAAAAGGATTACATTGTATGAACACCGCTCTCTCCTTCTGTTGTATCACCATTTCTAACAAAAAAAAAAAATAGTGGGAAAAAAGAAATTAAATCCTTAGAGGCATTGATTCCCCTGCCTTTGCTTTCATTTTATCTCCTACTATACACTTTAAGATGTTCCAAAGTTTTTGAGTGGCAGGGGTAGACTATATAGGTGCTAGAGGGAATAGACTTTTTGATTGATAATTGATATGAACTGAATGGATGGAGTGCTGCAGTGGCAATATAAACCTACTGTACTGTTGGCCAACACAGAACAGGACCTGTGAGCTTCCTGCCAATCTCAGCTGCTTAGAAAACGGTTGAGCTGTGGTTTTCTGTGGGTCAGAGGCATCTGTTCTGTGACTGAATAATAAACAGCTAGCCATGGTTAAAAGGTGTTCTGGGCCACATCTAAGACCAGCATATCTTAGTTGTGTCCCTACCCTGCTTGTTTAAACCCTTTGAATAAGTCTATATGGATTAGTAGTCACTTATCATTATGCTGTAATTTCTTTTAACTCCATCTTTAGACCTCTTGTGCTTATAAGGTGTATCGTAGCAAGAGACTACACACAAAACACAATTTTATGATTTTATTAGCAGTAGTTTTTGTATATTGTTTTTTTTCCATAATAATAGTATTTTACTATTAATACTACCCTATTTCCTAGCATTTGCTCTAGCATCCAAATACTGTTACTGTCAGTGAACAAGTTTGCAAAAAAATGTGAGGAAAATAATACGTTATAGGGGTATAAACATTAGTCATTATTCACACAAGCCTGCCATACAGAAGAGGGACTCCACTGCAGAGACTGGGAGGTTATCCAAAAGTGCAGGAACTTTAGGGGTTTGTTGTGCGTAGTCGTTATGTGTAAAAAGAGCCATCGGTTCCTCATTTTTCATTGGACTTGACTGATCTGCGCAGGTCTTGAAACCAAAGTGGCAGAATAATAATGCCCTCTTGCAATAAAGCATATATATTAAATCAAAGTTGGGTAACAACAGCAGATTTTGTCCTTGAGCGTTTACACATTTACATACAGTAACTATTCTCCAAGCAGGAGTTTGTCTGCTACCTTACACAACATTCATCCGCAACCATATCAGCCCCCACACACTCTATGCTTCTACCCCCTGCTGCTCAGAAATATAATGGCCTTTTATTGATTCTCCCTTCTCTCGCCTTCTTTCTTCTCTTTTCTTGCCCTGCTCTCTGCACTGCAATGAGAGGTTGTTAAGATAAGCTGCAGCATGAGAAGGGGGGAGACATGCCTCTTTTTCTTTTTTTTTTGAGCTGGGCAAAAAAAGTAGGGTGTCTTTGTGCTTGCAAGTGTGTGTCTAAGTTAATATGTTTACATATCTATACTGATATGTGGGTTGCTATGCAATATATGTAGCACTTTTATATGCATGCGGAGGTGTCTGCGTTTAGCTGTTTACGTGTATGTGTGCGCATTAATCTATAATATAGTCATTTTCAGTCATAAATGCTTATCTGCTGGTGTGTACAAGTACGCCTTGTCAATGAGGAATACACACCAGACCCTCTCATCCACAGGGGGGATATTGAACAGCCAGGCGGTGGCTGATGAGACGTAGGTGGGTTTTACAGATGAAGACGCTGACTTTGCTACCTCGTGCATCATTAATGCTCTCTTATTAAATTTCACTGTTTTTTGTCATTATGTGGATTACATTTGATCTTGTTCACTACTCGGTTCTTTATGAGGATGGACAGTCTCCCCAATACATGCTGAAGATCATTAAGACCTCTTTTTTATCATGCTGTTCCAGTTGTAATGGCTCACTAAGCAAAAAAAAGGTACTTCCCATTACATGTGGAAGTAGTGATCACACAGAGAAGACTTTTTATAGGTGCTTATTATCATCAGCACCATACAGTTAGCAGCAGATATATTCATCATTCACTGAGGAACACGGACTAGAGTTTATATGGATGTCTCACTTGTTGAGTGTTGGCTTTACTGGAATGCTGGAGATTTAAATATGCTTGAATATCATTTGAATCTGTGAGAAACGAGCCTCACTTTCAAATCCATTTCAGGAAATGAATTGTGCGCTGTATATCCCATGCTTTACCATCAATATACTACAAATGATCTGAAACTCAAACAAGGCAGACTTGCAAGTTTGTTTGTCTTTGTGAAACTTGAAACGTACAAGAGGCTTAACAATTGTGCTTGTAAAGGATAGCACTAAATTGCTCACTTACAGGAATTTGCCCTCTGTTCATTCTAACTTTCGGGTTTGTTTCCCTTGTGGCAGGCCAAACACATCCCTTGAGAAAGATCTATCAGCCAAGCAAGAAATATTGAAACAGAACAGCATGGAATCACCACCACACATTTCACCAAGGTTAAAAAGCAGTTTCTCTGTGTGTATGTCTGCAGATACGGGGGATAGTTAATGACAAAGAAAAACAAAAAGGCAACCGTTTTAATGAACATTCACAGGCTCTTAGTAGTCTTATTTAAACTGTGCAGTGATGAGAATGATCTACTGTTATAGCAAATCTTCTATACGACGAACACACTGAAAGGATTACCAGGCATTGTCTTAATTGATCTCATTATCTTCTTCCTGCTCTTCTGTAAAGGCTGTCATTCTCAAGTGAATCTAGCTATAGCTTTGGAATGACTGCCATTTGGTGTGAAGCATTATTGTCATTGTTTTGTATTTTTTCTTTTAATTAAGATTGGTTCTGGGGAATAATGGTGAATAGCTGGGAAGACTCGAATAACTGTCATACTGTGACCTCACTGCAATGTAAACCAGTAGAGGGAACAATATCAGGCATCTGTTTACTGATCTGAAGAATTACCACTGTATATGTGATGTAAAGCCCTACGTGGTTCAAGAGGGGGCTGTTCAAAATCGATTTAAACTAATAAGTGATGTCTCTCGGGGCGGTATCGGCTGGGCTAAAGAGTAGACATTCAAATTAAAAAAATCAAGGGGAGAATTAGAAGTGAGCTTACAACATTTCTGTAGCCCAGAGCTGTGTTAGCTGCTTCTAATCTTCGATTGAACCATCACACCCATCACTGAATATTGTATTGTGGGGATGTAGGTATCAGACTTTAAGAAGGTAGGGAAAAAATGCACAGAATAAAGATTTATATGTATTTTCTTACATAGAAGTGTTGCATTTTTGATCGTTCAGAGATTTGAGAATCTTGTAATCATTCGAGTTATTTAAAAAATGCCACACTTAGTTATTTCAGGATTGTTAAATGTGAAGACTTGCTGCTTCATACATTCTATGCAATGTAAACAAAATGAAAAAAGCATGCTTATTGACTGATGCAAAAGTCCATTTAAAAAATCGTTACTATTTGCTGTCAAAGATCTTTAAGCGAACAGTCACACAGCCTCACTTGTGCTTTGCAGGATCTCTGTAGCAGTAAATAGCACTTCTCACAGCTGCTGCTCATCCTTACTGTATGATGGGCTACTTGAACGCTGAGGTAAAAAACCTTTTGCAATAACTACAGTCTATAGTTGCGTGAGATTTGACCTTCGGATAATAAATGGCATTTGAAACTAGGTTCACAGTATATAGAAGACACATTAGGGATATCACTATAAATATAAAACGTATATTTTTTTTCTAAAATACATGTTTTTAATGTATGCAAACATACATGAAGTGTTGTTTGGTCTAGCTAGAAAACAAAAGACTGAGCACTAAAGCCTTTTGCCTAAATATTATGACCCCCAACCCCGACCCCACAGGCCAAAAGCTTGCCTATACACAGTGGGCGTTTCTAATAACCCTTGCCCTGCCACCACTGAAGGTGTCAGTAGAAAGTAACAATCAAATGTCGTCAGATCATCGGTTTCATGCTGGTTCAGTATCCCAAAGTGATATTATCATAGACTCGATTATTAAATATGGATGTAACTGCTGTTGGTTTTTAGAGACATTTTTTGAAGTCTTGGCTGCATTATTGCATTGTTTCCATTGGCATCTGTAACCAGAAGTGACAAGAGGATGGAGTGCCAGAAGTTATCAGATACAGTAATGCTATAGCAAAATTGGTTAGTAAATTGTATCCATGGACTTGAGGGGTGTTTCCCATGGAGACGGAGACCTGAGGGGGTATATTATGAAGAACGTTCACTAGTGTTTCTTTGCATTAGCTAGCTAGACAAAATGTGAAACCCCAGTCAGAGGTGACGAGTATCATGATGGTGGTTATCAGCATTCTCTGTTAAACCAGGCTTTCTGCATTAGGCTCGCTGCATGCTTCCATTGAGGATCACCTACTCCAATCAGAGACATCATCACACTGATGAATAATAAAGATCTATGAACATTATAAAGATATATAGTGAGCAGTAAAATGCAAAACTGGTGCTGAAAATAAGACAAAAAAGTAATGCTGCAGATGATCATTAATCTTCTGATTCCACAATCATTAGAAACACGCTGAGCAGGAAGAAAAAAAAAACATTATTGACTTGTGTTTATTTTACCACTCTGTGCACACTCGCTGCTGCTGTTTTTTTTCCTAACAGGAAAGCTGCACAATAGAGCTCCGAAAATTATGATACATTTAAGGATTAAATGTTAGTCGGTGGAAAGGAGATGTGGAAATCCCTTTAGTTTATCAATGCAAAATTAATTTTCATGATTGAAAATTACTGGTGTTACAAAATCTACTAATCATTTTTCTAATCAGAGCTCCAACAGCTGCAGTTTATGTAGTTTATACATCTATAATATGCATTCCAGAAAATCCCTGATCATCCAGCCCCCTTTAAACCAAAATACTAAACACCGTCTGCTGAGAGCCAGTTTGAGTTGAGCACATATTACCATGGTGATTATCAAGGTAAAAAAAGTGACACTTTTGTGAAAACTCCGACCTTAAGCTCAACAGTCCTGGCTAACCTAATCTCCATTCATAGTACACCTCTCTGCTGATTCGTACAAAATAAAAATTAAAAATTAAAAAAACACCAAAAGTGAAGCACAGACGTTTTGGTCCAGCTTTCATTATAATGAAGACACAGCACAAGCCTTGTTATTTGTCAGATATTATATTGTCAGATAATAATAAGGCTTGCTGGCACCAATGCACCAACACCACAAACACTATCAACACACTGTCACCAGTTAGCTGAGGTGAAGGCTAGCAGATTTAGAGTGGCCTTATCAACACCCACCTATCCCTCAAAACAGCCACACGCCAAAAGGGCTCAAGCGAAGTAAATTAAATCCTTAGTAAAATATAAACAGATGAGTTATAAAAAAACAAACAAACAAAAAAAAAAATCATCTGTTAATGTCAAGGGGGAAATCAACTCAAGCAATGAAAATTATTTGGTGGCAGGTTGTAAAAGCATATTTTAGCTGTATTTTAACATTGGAATCTACAGGGACTGATCTGCTTTCAGAGCCAGCCTCGAGTGGCCTTTCAAGAACATACATGTTTTTCTTTCATGTTGGCTTGATTTTTTTTTTTTTTTACCCCTGGAGATTGCTCTTTTTCTCTCTCTTTTGCTCTCTTGCTGCTTCATCATCAACTTTCAGCCCATCAGCTGCTTTATCTAGTAGAAAATCAGCCAATGGATTCTTAACTAGGTGTAAAGCAGGATTGAGGCAGCAGCAAAAAAAGTTTATAATAATAGTAATATTAAGAATATGTGTGTGTTTCTTTCTTTTTCACCTTACAGGACACTGAAATTCTCAACACGGCTGTGCTCACTGGGCGTACTGTCGCTGTTCCGCTGAAGGTCGTCACTGTAGGGACGGATGGTGCGGTCTCTGATGTTACAGAGTCAGTGGAGTGCAAGTCAACGGATGAACAGGTTATCAAGGTTCGTGCAACATGAATTCTTTTTTTTTTCCACTTTATCTCATCCTTAATGCTCAGCTTTCTAGTGGCATGCAGGTACGTTAACAGGAAGAATAACACTTCTGTTTGTGGGCTTCAAGAGTTTTTTGCACAGTGAAATGAAAATGAAGGTGCTCGTTTTCTTCTAGCAAAACATCAAAACATGTACCAAGATACATTTGTTTAATGGCAAGGGAAAAATAGAAAGTTGATTGAAAAGTTAGATTTTAAAACAGAAACCCTAGAAAGGAGGGGGGGAGTTGGTTTATCCTTTTCTCGTGCTCCAATTCACCACCATGAAGTGCAGCTTGGCAGCTTTTTTGTGTAATCTTGGTGAGAAACAGACAGGAAAAAAAACACTGATTACATACTCTATACTCGGCTCTTGTTTTAAAGGAGGAATAATTAACAATCATCATGCTGAAAGAGAGTCTGTATCCATACCACTTATATATTACATAACACCATCAAACTGTCAAGGTGACAAACTGCTCACCATGACTAAATATAGCAAGTTTTAAATCTCTGTAAGTTGATTTTCATTGGCTTTTAGAGGGCTTACATAATTAATCTGAAACCTTACTGAATTTTTGGGAAGTGCTGCAAAGGATTTATTGTTAACATAAAATAAGGAAATAATTGTGAGCTGTTTACCACCACAGCAGATTTATTATCCGTCTCTGTAGCGTTATGTGAAAGGAGAAGCAAGAAAAATATAACTGGGGAAAAATAAGAAAAATAAAAGTGTTTATTCTTGATTGTGAGTAGGCGTGATAAAAAAAGAACAGTGCTACAAGTGTGTTGTGTTTACTATACATGCATATCAGATAGAAGAAAAGAGGGAGATCTCTCAAAGGGTTTAATTATCAACTGAAGTAGTACCACATATTGTGACGCTGACCTCAGTAGTCTACTCCCCTGCCCGCTCGTCGGGTTTGAGAACAGTAAGCAGTACCCATCTTTTCTTCTTACTATTTTCAAAGGCATCTCAAGATAAAACAGCTTTATTTTTCCCCACTTCACTGTTTCTTTGAGACTTTGAAGTTAAATCCTTCTTTTCTTTATTTTATATGTAGACAAAAAGGAGGACCCGAAGGCAGACACAATCTAAGTTAAGCAAACAAAAGATGAGCTTTATTTGACTAAGCTGATACTTCAAAAATAAAGTCCAAATGGTGATAAGTAATCCAGATACAATACACAGGGTAAATGATCTAAAGTTGATTGCAGCAAAGTGATGAGCCAAAAAGGGAAGCAGAGGAAGGCACAACGTGCTATAAAAGGAGAGCACAGGTGAAACATGAGCAAAGGGCACTTCTCTGACAAAGATAAGTGGAAGAGCAAGGCAATGAGGAACTGATGAACACAATAAGGGCAGAGCAGATAATTACAAGGGACAAAGAGAGGGAGTAAAACAACAAAAGAACCCCAAGGAAATGTAGTTACCAAAAGAAACCCAAAGTGACAACAGTGGCACAAACATCAAGTCATTAAAGACAGGAAACTGGTAAACACTGGGAAACATAAGAGAGTTATATAAGTGTAGTGATCAAAAACACACATGGTGAGCACTGAGGCCGTGATCCTGCTCTTACAAACTTCCGGTCAGGAGATCATGCAGGGACGAGTCCAGAATAAATGGGACAAGTGATCAATATCAGCCAAAATGTATACAATTTTATTATTTCAGAGAGTTTGCAATCAAATTAGACTATCATAATAAAAGACCACTAATGATCCACAATGTACCACAATTACTGCACATTGCCCGACTAACATTGCGCCTGGCCCAGTTAACATAAAAACAAACCCAAGTAAAAAAGAAGTTTTAAAATACATCAAACTAGGGAGAAAAAAGTGGAGCGACACAACCAGATGTGCAGCCCGTCCTGCAAGACACGAAAATGTGTAAGTAACCTGTCAGTGCACAAATAAAACATTTTTTTCTGCCTAACATTATATTCAAATACAATACCTTCAACAGACTGCTGTGCTTACTGCACTACATGATTAATGCCATGTTAATCATTACTAAAAAAAAAAACAAAATGCAATAATCATATACATTTTTATGAACTTCAGCAAAAAAGTTACCTTTACAAAAAACATTCAGTCTATAGTTTGAATCTCTACTGAAGGGCAGTATGATCACAATATGTTTAAATAGCAACTAGATCTTCTAGTGGGAAGAAATTTTATACCAACTGACTTCTGCAGCGGTGGTACTTGAATTCAGTGAGCACTTTCTTTTCAGATGCTGCATGCATGATTAGGAGCTTGATTTTACCTGTGAAAATAGGACTGAAAACACCTGAAGTTTAAAATGGACCAATACCTTTGTCCATGTAGTGTAACTTCCAGCCTCAATCACAGCAAGTACTCTTCTTTACACTTCACATATAATAATACTGTGTTGAAGTTCACCCAGTCATCTAGCTTGCTCTCGACATTTATAGCATGTTGTATTTAAGAGTATTTCAATGGCAATCCAGACAAAAACTGCCATTGAACCCATTTTAAAATGCTCATTGTTTCCAAATCCTGTGAGCTCCCTCATATAAGTCACAGCTTTAGAATGGGCAAAAAAGACAATAGATCCATCATTGCTGTACTGCACTGCAAGTTTTTTATTTTCTGATGATTATTTTCTGATTTAAAGTGTTGCGCTACAGTTTCTCCTTCTATCCCAATAATGTAGAACACTTGACGGATCCAGTAAACCACTGAGCTTTAGCTCTTTAGGTTTTAGGAACTTTTAGAAATTTTGCGACCCCCAAAACATAGTACTTCATAAATGTTAAATACAGTGCTCTCTCATGAGTCGGTTTTAGTCAGGTTAGTCAGACAGATTTATTTTAGTCAGTAACTCTCATGTGTACCCTCTAAGTTTATAAAGTGCCTTTATCTGTGATTGCATTATCAGTAACAAAGTGACAAAGTAATCTCTGGCTGTTTTCCAGACAAACAGATGAGTCTTAATTTTGTCTTCAAGCTAAGTTTATCATTAATGGTTATCATGAACTATACTTTATGTAAGTATAGGCATATATGGAGCTCAAGCGTTAAAGTGGAACTAGTTTAAAAACATTGCGGTAAAAAAGAGAGCGAGGGAATAAACATGGAACCAGTTATTGCATTTGGTCACCATCTGTACTCTGCTGTAACAGTAAGAAAACAGTTGTTTTTACTTTTCTTTTCAGAACATTATGATGTCACAGTGAAGTTAACCTATAAAATGTTATTAGATCCTATTAGTATGATGCAGTGTTTTGTGTGCTTGAATAAAGCACAATGGAAATAACAAAAAATGCTACCAAAGCAAACCAAGAATAAAAGCAAAAGAGCAAAAGTTTTTCTCCCTCAAAACACCGATGCAGTCCTTGGCATGTTTTGGTTTCTGTCACGTTTGGATCTGTTCCATCATATTTTGTTCAATATCTAGTGTGTTTATGTACTTTTGCAGTGCATGGTAGACATTTGTATGAGGTTTATCATAATTTTGCAAGTGAATTATTTGGTTAATGCCAAAAAAGTGCTGTGTAAGCTCACAGTGACCTTGGCCTTTTGCCACTAAGTTTAATCAGATCATTCTTGAGAACTTTGCAGTCTTTAAGTTATGTTTAAGTATTATTTAAGAAATACCACGTTTGCTAGAATTAGACAGACAGATGGATGGACAGATGGGCAATCTGAAAACATTATGTCTTCAGCATTGAGGCATAATAAAAGAGGAAAAAAAGTGAGCAGAAGTAGATAGATTTAGCTTACTCTCTGGATGGTTGCCTTCTATACTTTAAAATCACAAGAACAAAGAAATTATCCTTGTGTGAGTTTTGTGACTGTATGCAATCCAGTATCAGCCTTGTATTCCTTGGTTTTCACTCGTTAAGACAAATAACTTGAAAACTTTAAATGAAAATGAATTGCATTCATACCGCTTTACATTTCCATTTAGCATGCATCGAGATGAAACCCTAAACCTTCCCTCGCTTTGATTCGTATCTACGAATCCTCCTTTAAGAGTTGCAACCTGTTCTCATTACAGGAAGACGAAATATGTAGGAGGTGCAGTAATGCTGGAGAAGGCTGAGGGTGAGAGCGAAGGAGTGGGAGAGAAAGAGAAAAGGGAAATGAAAGGGAGGAGGAGGAGAAAACTGACAGACAGCAAGCTGTCACTTTTGTTCCTCAGAGAGAGGGCTTGGTTTGACATCATTCGAGAGTAAAGCTGCCAAGTTATATGCAAAGAAGTGGCGACAGATGACAGTCTTCTTGTGACTGGTTTGTTATAAAGAAGCAATTGTCAGTATTGAGGACATGTGCTGAAATTACCAGTTGTGCCAATCAAGCTTATATGGTATTTGAGAGTGGAAAGAAGTGAAATGCAAGTGATTACAAACAAAATTTGATGACAGACTGTTAAATACATTTGTTCGTCAAGGGGGAAATGTTTGATAAGGAGATTCTGGGGCTTTGGAGATAATGAAAGATACTTCTGATGTTCATGCTGTATCAGTTCTTTATGTTGGAGATGTATTAGAGTAACTTTGGAAAATGACTGGTGGTGTACTTTATCCAGCCACTTCATAATTTGTTTTGAGCAAGTGTTTTTCTCTCTGGCTAGATGAATTAGGTTTGGGTCATTTCGTAGCTCCATCTGTTAAGTTGGACCAAAGTCACATAATTTGTGCACATACTATGCTTCACACACAGGCACGCATTAAGAATAGAGCGGTTCTGAAACAAACACAAACACACACTGAAAAGAAACTGAAAGTAATTGAGTAATCCAAGCACTTAAATCTTTTTCAAAGCAGCCTAAATGATCAAATTTACTTACTATGTAAGAAAAAAGGTGAAATAGAGCAACTTTACTTCTACAGTGGATTTTTGTATCTGCTTATTTATTCTTATTTTTTCCTGGTTAGACATTAGGCAATCAGATTCTAGATTACTTTGCAATCTTTAAGTCATGTTTAAGTATTCTTTAAGAAATAACATGTTTATGAGAGTTGCACAGACGGATGGACAGATGGGCAATATGAAAACATTATGTCTAATTATGCTTTATTATTTATTCCTATTTTATTTTATTTTATTTTTTTGTTGTTGTTTTTTGGCAGTGAGATTGTTCTTGAGTACTTTGCAATCTTTAAGTCGTGTAAATTGTTTTGGCAATGGCAAACTCAATGTGCTTAACACAGAAGAACATAAAAACCTGTGTAGGTTTACAATGCCAAAGGCAGTGAAAACATGTGCTGAGTGTAGGCCTGTGTTAATAAAAAGGTTTCTAGTCTGTTTTTAATGTATGCACAGATGTAATTGATTTCAGGTCAGCAGGCAGCTTGCTCCGAAGAACAGGACAGCAATAACTGAAAGCGCCTTCATCACGCTTAGATCTAATTATAGGAACCGTTTAAAGATCTGCCCTGATGACTTGAGAGATCTGACTGAACTGTAGATAGTGTTTTTGCATCTTATCTTCCTCTCACAGCAATTTTTCCTTTATTCTTTAGGTGTCAGAGCGCTGTGACTATGTGTATGTCAATGGAAAGGAGACAAGAGGAAAAAACAGGGTGATGCTTAACTTCACCTATAGTTTTCTGAATGCACAACTCGAGATGAGCGTATGGATGCCCCGCCTGCCCTTGCTAATTGATGTAGCTGACCCTGAGCTCAGCCAGATTAAGGGTTGGAAGGTCCCTGTTAGTATGGGCAATAGGAGGTAAGTCATGACTGTCTGTTGTGTCTGTGTTGTTGCACGTTGTAATAAAAAAACACATCATCACTTCCATCACTTCAGAAACTGACTCCGGTGGGCCGAGGGGGCTTTATCCCACATCTGTATATCACAAGAAAAGTTGGCAACTTAAAAAAATCACAAGAATCAAAAATCGAAATTTCTCTGTGTAGGTCATAAACCTGAGAAGTTCTTAACAATCCCTTTATGACAATCATATTTTTCATTTGGTTAAAAAAATAAAAAAATAAAAATGGAGGCCACGTGAAATTGTCTCAGTAATGATGGTGCAGACATATGAAGCATAATGCAAGTGCATCTGCATAATAAGTGTCTAATAATTCACTGGACTGGTCTACGGAGGAAAAAAAGTACTTATACTGAATAAGGAATGACTAATAATTTTGAGCATTACAGAGCTTGAGCATATTCCTGAGGGTGTAAAGAGATATAGTGTACAATGATCTGTGCAGTGCAGCGTGAGTTGTACAAGATGATCCTAATAAAAAATATTTAAATTAATGATCTTTCTGCTAATATGATTTCTGCTGATTAAAATAGAACTAACCCTTTTCAATATCAAAGATCAGTGAAGCACAGTGACTAATTTACATTTAATAATAGCTTTTATAATTATGATTTACTGTGATCATATTTATAGTGACTATGTTGAAGAAACAATAGAGCACTGTTGTGTTTATAAAGTGAACAAGATTTAGATTGTTCCCTGCGCCCCAGTGTTTACCATCTTTGTCTTTGAGCCAAGATATACATTCATGAATTATACTGTGGAATGAAAGCAGCAGTTACATGAGCTAGCAGATGACATACACGTCATGATTTGTTGCAGTGAGTAATGAGTGATAGAATCAGTCGTCACAGTTAGAGCTCCAGTTTGCTGTGAAACTCAATGTGCTTAACACAGAAGAACTTACCTTACCTATTCTGAAAGCATCAGAATATGTAAGGTATGTTTTAAAGATTATATGGATATCAGTATTGTCACCTTGGATGGGTCAGCCCAAATCAGTCCTGTGTGGTTTGATATGATGTAGGTCATATGGCATGGCCTTCATAGGCACCAACTCAACCATCAGAACACTCATGGTGTTGGCCCAACTTCTTATGAAGACAGTTTTTTAAGATTTGTTCTTTTTTCAGTAATAGTGACGCTGCTTTCAAAATGGCCATGTTTACTATTTCTGAACTGGAAAACATGTTATGTAGTATGTAATGATGAAATATGTCAAAATAATGTCATTCATTATTGCAGCAGGGGTAGTTATGGTGTATATATCATGTGTACAAACACTTTTTAATTTATATTTATGTTTTCAGTTAAAGAAAGCAGTGTAAATGCTAACTAAGGAGATTATTTCAACTCAGAAATACCTCACATTTCCTCACGTTAGCGTACCACCCACAGGGTGGCACTCTAACACAAATGCCCCCTGCTACCTAAGCAAGATCACATCAATCATTTCTTTCAAGCGCATCACTGTGTGAAGAACGTGTGTTATGTGTACTTTAACAGGGGTGGCACTGGTTTATTAATGCTTTCATGGGTCAGTGTGCTTATGTGTACATTGACAAAAGTGCTATGGCTGACCTCTCACTTCCTGCTACAAACGTGTCCTGACCTCCTGTTTCTGATGCCAGCAAATAGTGTCACCTTGGTTTAAAGTGCCGTCCTTTTGCTGATGTGGAATAAGAACCTGGGAGGGGATGGGGAAGGCAGGTTATAACTAAGCCAAGCCATTGGGCCACATCACGTTAACCTGTCAGCCCGTTGTCCTGCCAGACCGGCCATACCTCATTAAACCTAATGGGAACTGTCACTGTCACTCCCCCCTGGCCACCTGACCGGTAAAAAGAGGCAGGCAGAGCTTGAAAGAATAAGACAATATGAGGTGAGAGCAAGGAGAAGAGGGAGAGAAAAGCAGAGGAAGAAAGTTGGAAAAATAGATTACAAGGAAGTCCAATAACAAGTTTATGTTGAGAATATAGAATGAGGCAGACACACAGTGTGAGAGGGATGATGATGGCATAGCACAGGACGAAAAAAGAGAGAAGAAAAACAAATTTATAGGCGAGTGATATACACTAATGGAATATAGAGTGGAGATGGATGAGAATGTGTGTGTCTTATGCCTTAACAGGAATAGTAAGACATACCAATAAGAAAATACAGCACAGACAGGCCAGTGGGATATTTACAGTATTTTAGAAATGTACATTTTTATTATTACAACAGCATTTCCAGTTGGTGTGTAAAAAAAATCCTTTGCAAATGATTTAAACATTAATTCAAGTACAGAAGACAACAAGTAGCACAAAGACACTTTTTAAAAAGTTCAAATAGGGGCATGTTTACCACTGTGTTGCATGCTTTTTTTAAAATGCTGTAAGCATTTGGGTCCATTTTTGTTTCATATGTGATAAAAGTTCAAGAGAGCTCATATTTCTCATTCTACTTGTTATAAATGGGTGACAGGTATAGACAGCAGGCAAGTTTAATATCCAAACACTTTTAATTAAGGTTGGTGTAATAACAGCAGAATGTGATTTGCCATCGACCTGCTTAAATTAGCAAGGTCTTTACTGAAAAAAGATCCTCTGAATGACAGGAAATGTTGCTCCAAATGTGCAGGTTACTCATGGCATGTGCACTGATCCATGCTGGTACCATAAGGGATGCTTGACTTTGAAGTGTGTGTTGATAACAGGTAAGCGGTCCCTCTCGTCTTTAGCCCTGAATGGAAAAAAAGAATTTCAGGAAATGAAAATCTTTGATCCAAAAAATTGGCCATTAGCAAACTAGGCAAGGAGGAGCTTCAGCTCTCTGCTAAAACTTTTTTCTTTAAGACTCAACCTCTTTTATAGGCCAAACAATACTGATTAAGACAATTATTTGTGAGGTCTGGCAAGTATTGCAAATACTTCAAAAAGGAATAAATACTTGTCACTCTGAACATTTCTGGTGTTTGTATTTTACTGCCATCTTGGGTCTGGGCAAATAAAAACCAGATTTCTGTAGTTACTACCATTAAAGGATTATTTCTCCTTCATTCTTTTCCAGCATGTTCAGATTTACCTGTGGGGGATTGGTTGGCTTCTTTTTTTTAGATAAATAAAAATAAAGGGCTGTATAAGCTCCACTTAAATAGGAGCAAGAGTGTAGAACAAATGCTTTACAAATATCCAGCTGTGAGTTTAAAAACATTGATTTTTTTTAGGAAACATATTTTCTGAGATGCCAAAATTGCAGAGTGTTTTCTGTGAGCCAAATAAATAGCAGGTACACAGAAAAATATCAGTTGCTCTTTTAAAGAAAATGAGAACGCAAGCCGGGTGGCAGTTTCTCTCTGCAAGCTGTTTTTAAGGGATTTTTGAAAATAATGGGAGGCTATTACTTTTGGAAAGTCAGGAGAACTTGCAGCAAAGCACACAGCAGATGATTTGACAGCAGTAAATACTTTACATCAGAGAGTTTCTACTTCATGGACACTAATGGTGACACAGAGTCCACAGAGAGCTCTCAGTGCTTTTTGCCTCAAACACAGTCTGACATGGGTTTATGATATCCCTGCTCTTCAGCCTTGCCAGCAGTTGATCAGTGTTTTCCTCTTTTCATTCTTCATTAGGTACGAGAGGGTCACAGATGATAAGGATGGTGTCGATCCAGTAGAGGGGAGGACAGAGACTGCTTGTGTTGCCCAGTACCAAAGCACCACTCTGCGCATCCTCACCCACTTTGTGGCTGACATCAGTGAAAGTAGAGGAGCCATGGAGGAAGATGTACTGGGCCAGCAGACCTTCCTGCTGGGCACTGACTGGCAGGTGGATGTGACACAGTTGGTGAAGGAGTCTCTGAGGGTGGAGGACCCAAAGGTTGCCCAGCTTCTGGACGACCAAGTCGTAATCGGGCTGAGCACTGGAAACACCAAACTACAGGTTGCCTTTATGTATATTTTATCACAGTTTCTAAAGCAGAAGTTGTACTGCATGTCTCTGCAGCGTGGCTGTCAGGATTGTTTTGCCATGACTGATCAGTGGGGATTTACACGTTCATCTCATAGACCTAAATTGTAGCTGTCACGGAAGCTGCAGTAACTAATGCCTGAATCAGCCACCGCAATACAGTCTTTGTTGTTACTAAGGAAACATGCAGCTTTACTCGATTAAATGACCTGACTGGCTTGGTTGTTTTGGCAGCCAAACAAAAGGTCACAAGTGAGCACAATATCAGACGTATTTGAACTGATAAACTGACATAGACGCAGCAGTAAAGTAACCTGGCAAGTGGATTAGGAAAATTACAATGAGAAGTCTAAAAGCAATAAAGCAAATCCAGTCATCTAGACTCTTTTAATGCAAAGTATTTTGATTAGGTTAACGTTGAAGTATTAGAAATGTATGGATTTAGCAAAGCACAAGCACGATGGACCAAAACAACTGAATAGAAAAAGTCGGACCACTCTTGACTCTGGTCTTATCCATCTTATTGTCACAGTCAATATTACCCAACAGGGTTTCAAGTTTTTTCAAGCTGAAAAGCTGCAAACTGTGCTCAGCCGCTTTGCTTTGTCAATGCGGAGCAGAATGTGGCTTTCCAGTTTGTTTATAAATGCAGGGACAAGACACACATAGAAAGCATAACTTTAATTCTCCACTAAAGATACCATTAGTCTACTACATTTTTAAAAGGTTAATGGTCATCTGCTCCAATATTAATGTTCAAAATGTTATTTGAACTTGTAAGCCACAGATAAATAATCATCAAATTATCACATTTAAGAGGCCAAGTTATCCAATTCGGGGTCATGATAGACATAAAGATAGATATCAATCAGATAGATGGATAGAAAGTAAGACAGACAGACAGACATAAAAGGTTAACAATAAGCTGATGAACATATGGTGAAGCAGTTATGGACTGAAAGAGTCTGTGCAGAGTATGGTAGAATGGTTTCTTTAGTCTAAACGGAGTAAGATATAAAAACAACTATATTGATTGCAGCATGGCACAAACACTTAAGCCTATCATGAGTTGACAAAGAAACATGCCTTCATGGCACGTCTTGTAAAAGCTTGCACCTGTGCAGCCTCTCATTCTGTGACCCTTTCACCGTGTATCTCAGAATACTATTTATCCAATAATCCAATAAGGCGTTTCTCAGTATAGCACATGTTCTCACACACTAAATGAACATCAGTTGTTGAAGCAGTCGAATGGCGTTGTGAAACCTTCCATCTTCTTTTTAAATTCAAGGTTACGTTCAATCAGCTATACTACAGTATTTCTCTAAATCCACATGGGTTACTATTGTGCCACCACAACAGATCCGACCTTATTTATTTCACTTGTTAGTATCGTGGCTGCTAGTTGTATGTGAATGTGTGAGACAAGAACAAGTGCTTCTTTCACTGCTGGTCACAGCAAACTTTAAATTACAGATAAAGCGATATAGGAAAGAAGCTTGTGTTAATTAAATCAAAATGCAGAGAAAGTTTAAATAGTCTGCAGCTATCCAGCTGTCCATTTTAAGTCAACGTTGTTGCCTGTGTGCTATCAGTTTATGTATTTTTAGTGTAGTGCTTGGCATGCCATGCTGGCCAGGTCAAAGTTTATGGGCTTCATCGAGTGAAATCATGTTAAAGCTTAGTGTAGTAGGTGGACAAATGACAGAATAAGCCCAACAGTCAGCCTAATGATGTCATGGTCGTGCGACCCAGTGTTTTGAGTTTTAGTCTATTTTGATGTTTATTGTTTGTTTAGGTTCATTAAGTTATTTTAGCTCATTTGTTATTGTATTACCCTTGTGTTAAATCTCCCTTGCCCTTCATGTGTTTATGTCTGTGTGTCTTATGTTGTCAAGTTCATGTTGTCGTTTCTGTCATCTTCCCCTGTACTCGGTCTCCCTGGTTCGTGCGCCTACCCGTTATGTGTCATGTCTGTGTGGCTCTTGTTGTCTAGTTCGTTTCATGTCTATGTCTCCGTGTTTCCTGTTTTATTTTGAAAGAGTCTGTTCTTTGTTCACTGCATTTTGTTTACTCTCCCCTGTGTTGTCATTATGTTTCATTCTAGTCAGCTGTGTCCCCATGTGTCTCCACTTCCCCTGATCACCTCATGTGTGTATTTAGTCCTCAGCCTTGCTGTGTTCAGTGTCGCGTCGTCTGTGTTCTCACCCACCATGTTTGTATTCATAGTTTTCTGTGGCATCATAGTACCAGTTTCCCAGTTTAGTTTCGTCACTATGCTTCTGCCTTGTTTGACCCCCATGTCATCAGCCAAAATAAAGGCTCGCTTTTCGTTTGAACTCAGTTTCGTGTCTTCGCCTGTGTCTGCACCTGAGTCCTCCACACACTCTCCACTCGGTCTGCCACTGCGGATCGTGACAAATGAACTCCTGATGGTGGTATTCAAGCCTTTTTATGTTTTATTTTCTCTTAAAATCAGCACAACGTATTTCAGCATCACTCTTTCTATGACTTGTGCTTCTCAGTTATAGGTCCATAATTTGTTGGACAAAGAAACAATTTTTCTCATTTTATCACAGTGGATTTTAAATCAAAAAATCAATTGAAGTGCACTTCCAGCTTTAATTCAAGGTTTTTTTCTGTGGAGATATTCTTATCCATGGTCTCCCATTTTCAGGGGCTCAACATTAATCGGACATACAAACATAATTTCAAAATGTGAGGATTATTTTGAATACTTGGATCAAAGTCCTTTGTAGTCAATGACTGTCTGAAGTGTAGAACTCATGGACATCACCAAATACTGTGTTTACTCCCTTGAAATTTTCTGCTAAGTCTTTACTGCAGCCACTTTCACTTCTCTCTCTCTGCCTTCAGTTTTGTCTTCAGTAACAAAAAAACATTTTATGTCTTTGCCTTGACTAACCCTTGGGTTGCATTTGGCTGAACCCTAGAAGATTATAATGTTGTACATTTCAGAAAATGTCCTTCTACATCGATCAGCAGTCACATCAATGCTATTGAGTCTTACATGTCCATCCCATAACATTGTCTCCACCGTGTTAGACAGGTAATGAGGTATACTGAAGTTGCTCTTTTCCTTTTCCGTAATTTTTCCTTCCTTCACATTATTCTGGCACAAGTTAATTTTCATTTCATCTGTACAATGTTGTATTTGTTGGGAAACCGGTGGTTTGCACCTTGCTCTGGATTTCCATTAATTAAGGTTTCTCTTGATTGCAGACATTGCAAATGAATTCCTACCTCCTCTCAAGTGTTCTTCACTTGGTTAGACTTGGTTAGATCTCATGAAGTTGCTTTTCTTAACCATGGAAATAAGTCTGTTGTAAATAATAACTTTGTTGTCTTCTGTAGTCTTTGAGGCCTTTTGGTGTTTATAAGCTAGTCAGTGCATTCCTTCTTTTCAAGAATGTACTAAATTTTTCTGTTGGACACTAAAGTTTTTTGCTAAACTTCTGATTTATTTTATTTTATTTTATTTTCCAACCTAGTAACTCCCCTACTTGCACTCACATCTGTTAGGCTTTCATATTTAAAATTACATTGCAAAGCAATAAAATACAAATTCAACATTTTGAGTCAACTTTAGATATGCCTAATTAATTTGTCATGTCTCACCTGACCATGAAACCGCTTTTCAGTTGACCATCCAATTAATTCTGAGCTTCCAAAAATGGGGAACTCTGTATATTGTATGTGCATATGTGTAATTCCTGAAGTGTTAATGGAAAAGTTTTATGAAACCCTTTGAATTGAACCTAAAGTCTGCACTACAATCACAAATTGATTGTTTGATTAAAAATACACTGTGGCAGTGTACAGAGGCAGAACTACAATTTTTGGTTTGTTATATTGGTTCATTCCCAACATCTTGAATGCAATTTTAAAAATAGTATTTATACAGGTGGACATATTGTAGTATTACACTAATAACCCGCAAGTGTAGCTTATTAGAGGAATGTGCAAGAGGAACATATACTCATTATTTTCAAATATTTTGTCTTTTTTGTTCTTCTACTGTAGATTTTATTCAGATATGTAAAAAGAAGATTGAAAAGCAAAGTTGCATTTTTTCTTTTCTTTTCTTCGTAAATACACGAGCCATGGACCCTGAATAGGATAAGTAGTTACTCACAAATGGAAGCCCATTAAAAAAATATACCCAAGGTCTTGTTAGACTTAGAAAGTAGCACTTACAGTTTTACATCTGACAGTAGTGTAGGTTGTTAAATCAGCCAATAGTCTGAATTAATTTAGGCCCATTCCACATAATAAAGTGCTGTGAGTATAACCTTTTATCTTTTCCAGTGCTACCATATGATAGAGTGGTAATACAGTTTCATTTAGATTCAGCTTTGAAGTATTATAATGGAAAACTTTGATTATGTGTAACTAAAGGCAAAGATTTCAAAAGGTCATTGATTCTAGAAGATTCTATATCAGGTAGGGAATTGGAAATGTGATCGCCGATATACACTGTGCTGCAAGTTTGATAGTGTGGCAAAAGAAAGTAACAAATCCATTTAAGCACTGCCTTTCTCACATGTTATGGATAGAGTGCTTACATGCAAAACACATTAAGCTATTAACCTTTGCAAATGTGTTAGTTTGTAAGTCTGAGACTCATTGTGTGAGCCTCAGTGGATTTTATATATTAGTATCGGTTGCACCAGACTAGTTCCAGGTGCACATGGGATTTCAGGTTCATACAAGACAAGGCAGCTCTGACAGCTGTGAATAGATAGTGGTAAACCTAAAAGGAGTACTTAATTGCTCTCTCGAGGAAGAATGAAGGAATCTGTAAACTCTAGAGCCAGAATAAGGAAGGGACTTGACATCTCTGGAAGTCTTCTGGGAGACTCTTGCGAATATGGATGTAGGCCAAAAGCAGTGTTTGCGGTTTCTCTAATGGTGTGAAGCAGAGACAGAACATTTCTAAAAGATGGACAAAGGAGACTGATGAAGGGGTTAGAAGAAGGGATCTGACTTCCATCACAGAACTGGGGAAAAGAATCTTGACATCCCAAGATGAGAGCAGTAGAAAGTGTGGGCATTGTTAGTATGGAGTTGGGGTTTGGTGGAGAGGAGTATTGTTCCTTTTTGAACGATGCTAAAATCACTTCTGACATCGTGTGGACAGCTCTATAGTAGGTTTATAGATTATACCTTTAGAAGAGAATGATACAGGTCATTCTTATCCTTCTCCAAAATGGACTTCTTCTTAACTTCTCAAACTTTGCCTTATATACCAATTTCCTTGCTTCTATTTTAATATCATAAGTTCCTAGCAAGTATGCATGATCTCTGAATCCGTTTTTATTTAATTTTATAATATGGATCTAAGCATCCAATGTTGGAGGAAAAGAAAAGATAATGATGGTGGATTTACTTGACGAATAAATGGCTGCTGCAAACTCTAAAATAATATAACAAACCAGCAGCTGTATTTTTTATTCATTTTGCTTTCCTTTTTGTCTGTAAAAAAGAAAGAAAACCCAGATTTCACATCAATTAGTGTGTATCTTTATTTTTATTATTCTTTATTTTTGAAAATATTCAATAATCTTCATATTTACCAGCTGTCTGCTTCTTTAATGTTTGCTTTTACATCAAAGATCAGGTTGAAGCCTGCTTTGAGACCATGCTCATTTATGCTGTTTAACATTCAGATATCAGTTTCATTGTGTGAGTAGCGATGCAAAGAAAAAATGCAAAGAGCTAAACCAAAGAGAAGAAAACATGGAATCGGTCTGTACAAATGAGGCAGTGATCTGTGCTGACAGTTCATTATGGCTGGTAAATGCAGCCATGTGGGGGCGGCAGGAGGAGAGACGGGAGCCCTAATTGGAGCGGATGGGAGGGATTCTCATATCATAACAATATCACAACTATTTACATGCTTACACCTCTGGCAACTCAGAGACTTAGAGAGTGTGCTATTAGGGAGGAGATCGTTTTTGCCATGTGAGTTTAGGAACACTTCATGTGTTAGTATGTGCCTGTTTTTATAATCACAGAATATAAAATCATAAAATACGAAAGTTTAGGCTAAAGAATAAAAAAGAATAGTATTTTTTTTCTCTACCAATCAAAAGCATACGTTTACTGCATTTGTTGTTCCAGGGCTGAAAAAGTATGATTTTTTTTGTGTGTTCAAGAAACTAAATCTGCTTTGACCACAATCATTCTTAAGTCATAATGGCTACAATGAAGTGCTTTTAGACCGTAGGAAGTTCTTATAATTGTGGAAGGAAGAACCGCCTTTCTTCGTGCTTGCACTGCAGGATCTAAGAAACATCAAAGGCCTTAGAAGTCAGTTCTCAGGGCTTTTTCTGAGCTCCTAGCTCCCGGTACGTATTCTCCTGGCACACCAGGGACCTTTGATTGACACAGCATCAGACTGACACCAGCTCTTGCTATGATAAAAAAAAGAAGAAAAAAAACAAACATTGGTAAAACGTTGGACTGACAGTGAAGCCAAGGCTTTAATAAGGCTATATGTTGTGGAAGAAATACATCCCAACTGTGACACATACCAAATGCCAGACGGCTGTTACATAATTTCAAATGTTTCTACTGGTGATGTGAATACAAACAGAAAAATAACCCTTGAAGTTATGTAGTTCTTGGGGCGCTACCCTTAGGGCACAGTTCTCAAAGTTTTGATGACTTAGTGCCAATTTAGGAAGCAAACGTATACTTGAGGGCTTCACAGGGAAGATAAACCATTCAAACTTTTTTTTCTTTTGGTGTTTATGTGTCTGTTCATAGGATGGTGTTTTATGTTTGTAACTGTTTGGTTTTTGCTCTCGTTTATAATTTCCTAGGCATTGGCAAAGTCAGTTTTTCTATTCCTTTAGTAGGGAGTCAATTATATTTATTTATTCCAAAGTCAGGAATGTTTAGTGTGAGCTGTGGCTACAGTTGAAATCAACGATAAAATCTCCCTTAGTTTTATACTACTGTTTTTTTCTAATACAAAAACATGGACAAACAATGTCTTCCTGGTGACCAGGTTGTCACAAAATACTTTTATTCTGTGTCATTTGGGAGAGCAGTTTAAAACCATGCATTTTCAATATGTTGTGATTGCACATATATTGTACCGACTTAAATTTGATAACAGTTGGCGTACTCTGTAAATATGTATTCTGAGAAGGAACTACCTTTGCCAAAACTCCATTTAAATTCCAGGATTTAGCAGAAGGACTGTGGGAAAAGACATCTGATCCTTTACGTTGACACCACTATAAACAACAAAATCCTAATGGACTACCATTAGTAACAAAGCAATAAGGGGGGTTTTTTTTGTTTGTTTTTTTATGTGTTCCAGGTGCTGTCCCCTCTGACATCATCAGTCCTGGCTGAGAGGAGCATCAGAGTGGTGGATGATAAAGTGAGCGTGACAGAGCTAGGGGTGCAGTTGGTATCTGGATTAACTCTGTCCCTGCAGCTCAGCCCAGGCAGCAACAGGGCTATTGTTGCCACTGCAACAACACAGGAAGTTATTGAATCTCTCAAGCAGGTATGACTTCTATAATAATATATAATATAGGTAATATAGACATATAAATATTTTACATGGCAATTTGACTAATAACTGCTTATCCAACAGTAAGACTAGAGTGGACTTGTTGATGCAAAATTAGCATTTTTCTGTGAGTCTGATTTGGCTTCATATTTGGCTTTATGCTCGGCCCAGTCATAATAGCTTGCAAGTTTAGAAATGGATTAGGTTTATTACGAAGTCTATGGTATTCATTGTGGTTTAGAATTAATTCACTTTTCATATACAAAGCTTTCTCTTTGATTTGCATCTCTAACCATGGAACAGCTCTGTTATTCCTATAATTATAATTTCAAATGAAGGTAGGCTGCAGTCTCTTTCCCTAGAGAGGATATTTAGCTTTCAGGAGAATAGTTTTGTATCCATTCTATCCAATTGTTTCAATGAACCTTTGTGTTATAATTAACACTGACTTTTCTGTCCTCCATGTTCCTCTACTTTATTTTTTAGTGTCTGTTTTTAGTTTATGGTCCTTATGTATTAATAAGAATTGTGAAGAATATTATTTTCACTGTGTAACGTTAGGGTTTTTTCTTTGGTTGTTTGTTTTTTTGTTTTGATTTCTTAGGAGTCCCTCATCAGTGCTTGGCTTCATTTCAGTGATGGATCCATGACTCCTCTAGATAACTACAACCCTGCCCATTTTACCCTGGCAGCCACCTCATTGGATGAACAGGTTGTGGTGGTGCAGCAAAGTCCAGCATGGAAGTGGCCTATCATTGTTGCCAAAGGAGAAGGTCAAGGTTTGCTTGTACGTGTTGAAATGAGCCCATCAGAAATGTGCCAGAAGGGAAAACGACATACTGTTTTAGCCACAGGAATGGCGAGCACACATGTAAGACTTGGTCAAACAGAGGAACAATTCAGACAACCAGGTGGCCGACGTACACGCCCTGACCCTCCATATTATGGCGGATCTATCTCTGACATGGAAACTGGGTTAAATAACCGTGGAGCCACTACCATCAGGGGCCATGTTCCAGTAAGGCCAAGTGGGGGCCGTCTTTCAGCAGAAGTTGGAGCAAGGGCTCCAAATGAATTCTCTGAATATCCCGATCAGGCCGAGCTGCCCCGGAGCCGCAGCACCGATGAGGACTTGTTGACCTCCCGACGAGGCCTGACGGACTTGGAGATCGGTATGTATGCCCTGCTGGGAGTTTTCTGTCTGGCCATCTTGGTTTTTCTCATTAACTGCATCTCTTATGCATACAAGTACCGTAGCAAGCAGTTCTCCTTGGAGGCTCCAGAGGCAATGCCTCATGCACATGACTGGGTTTGGCTTGGCCAAGAGGAGGGGCTATGTCTCCAACAACAGCAGCAGGACGAACTGGGCGGTACCCTAGAAGAAGGTAGTCAGCTATTAAATGGAGGCCTCCAGCGAGGTAATACTGGTGGAGCAGGATGTAGCTCAAGTGGGAGGGATCACAGGAATGAGTCACTTAACTCACCCACCACCAAGAGAAAGAGGGTGAAGTTCACCACTTTTTCAAGTGTCAAGTCCAGTAATGGGTGTCCTGCCCTCAGCCCCTTAGCACTTGTGCAGACCAGTGAGATAAAATGGGTATGTCCAGACATCGAGCTCGGAGATTCAAAGGATCTTAGGAACTACATGGAAAAGCTTAATGAGAACGCAATTAAGAACATTGCATAGGGGGTACTAGGTGTTTTCATTGAACTAAAGAGAAACTCACCTGAATGCCTTCAGACTAACAAGGGAAGGAGGATTACGAAGGAGAGGTGAAGAAGAGACTGAAGCCGCTGTTAAACTGTACACCTTACCATAGCAAGAGGATAGTGCATTCAGCCTCTGTTTTTTCATGAAAGTACTCAGAAAAGGTCAAGCTATGGACTACAAAAAGATACCACAACACCACAGCATCAAGAGGAAAATGTGAAATTAGTATTGTTGCTTAAATTAAATGTATGTTCTTTGTTTCTAGTTTTCTTTCCTACGCACCATCTACGCCGCTTTGTTTTGTGTTTTGTTTTTTCAAATCGCCATGTTTTAATATCACATTTGTTGTAATTTTTGCGACTTTCTGTTATTTTTCTAGAGGCTTCTTTCCCTGTCAGAAATTATTGAATCTAGGAGAGTAAGGTTAAAAGAAATTTTGTATTGTAAATAAAAGCAGAGTTTAATTTGGAGGAACTGTATGTATAGCAACATTTTTTAAAGTGATGTATGGTTTTGTTTTGCTTTAGTTTCTTTTCAGTTAGTTTTGTCTCCAGAAAGCAGATCCACGCATGATGTTATTTAAAAGGAGGCATGTGAGTCTGATCTGGTATGCAAACTGAAAATTTGTAGATAACTAATACCAGTACCCCTGGAGACATGTCATTCACTGTGGGTCAGTTTAGCTTTGGATTCAACATGTTGATGTTGGTTTAAGAGATTTATTGGGCCCTACATTTTCCCTCCTTATATTGGTTTATGTAACCTCCTGTTGCATAGTTCACATAAAACTAACTTTTTAGGATTCAAAAGGACAAATTTTGATTAAATCAGAATAGTCAATATAAATATACTGACACAACCAAAAGTATCAAAGACAATCACATTTAAAAAAAAAAATTAAAAAATTCTTCATTATAATTTTCCCATAAAACTTGTCCAGGTTTCAAGACGTCAGAAAACACATTTACAGTGATTTTTCAAATTGCTGTATGACATTTTGAATCCTTGTAAACTGTAGAAGAAAGCCCAAATCTGACCTGTTCGCTTTTTGTCATAAGCAGTATTAGTCAGTTCCAACATTTTCTACTGTATGTCTGTTTTAAAATTGGCTGGTGGACTAATTAAACCTGAAGTTGACTCTTCCTTTTTCTTGTGGCTGTGTGATTTATTGGCCTAGCCATTGTTTTCCAATCTCAGTCCATCAAATACTGCTCTCACGAATAACCACAGAGACAGTGGCTTCATCAGATATCAAAACGATGATTGGTGCAGCTTTTGGAGTTCTTCACATTTCTCTTCAAAAGGCAAAAGTGAAAGATGTTTTTTGTTTGTTTGTTTTTTATTTGTTTCACAAGTGAATACTGTTAAGATAATATTATATATTGGCTTTACGCCGCACCATGATTTGAAATAGACAAACAGAAAAAATACAAACACAAGAATATTTTTACCATCATAATGTCAGCCACGAGTTTTGATTCCATAATGTCTGTTTGTTTGCTTTGGAAGCATGGTCTTTGGAAGTAACCAAAGTTGGATGAGTTAGATGAGAGGAGAGGGTAGAGTGTGCCAAGTTAACAGCCAAAATTTGCAGAACTGGTCAGCCCTTTAAGCCCCAGGTGGGTTTTTTAATTTAAATTTTCATATTGAAAATTTAAAGAAAAAATCAGTGAGGAACAGTGTGAGGAAAACTGTGAGACCAGATGGCTCAAACGCAGCACCTTATCATTATTACCAGTCAAGACCAGGGTTTTAAAAGCAATTTTTCTTTTCCCCAAGCAAAACTTGCAAATTTGAGACTAAATGCAGGCCCTATGCTAATGAGCCAATGATACCCATGTTGTTGTACCTGTTTAAAAAATGTTCACCTCCAGTCAAAGTGTCAGACTTTGCGACCTTCATATCACTGTGCTCGATCAGTTTTTACCACAGAGAAACGATTAGCAAGCTGCATCCACAGACACTATGGGTTATCACACAAATACTTCCTAATTAAATGGTAAAATGGTAAATGGACTGGTTCTTATATAGCGCTTTTCTACTCTGTCCGAGCACTATACACTATACAGCTAATTCATTCACCCAATCACACCCATTCACACAAGCACTTCTAAGCTTAAGTATCTAACATTCATACACATTCACACTCCGATGGATGCATCGGAGAGCAACATGGGGTTAGTATCTTGCCCAAGGATATTTGGCATGCAGACTGGAGCAGCCTGGGTTGAACCACCAACCTTCTGGTTAGCGGCTGATCCGCTCTGCCACCTGAGCTACAGCCACCCCAATTAATTAGTGCCTAGCAACCTACAAATAAAATAATTGAACTTCACTCATCAAACATGGAGTTCAGACTTCTTTGGATGGCATGCTAGTAGAATTACCCACACAGCAAGCTCTGTTATTTGTCATATCAAAAAGCTCCGAAGGGCACCAACACCACAAATACAGTTAGAAGGTCCACTCCTGTGATTCCAATTAGAAGATATGGAGCCTGGCAGACAGCTGCTGGCTACAGCTGCTTGTGTTGGCATCCACCTGTCAGTCAAACATTTAAGCCTAAATAAAGTTCGCTCCATCCATCCATTTTCTTAAGCTCTTATATAGCTTAGGGCCACAGATGGGGCTGGAGCCCATCACAGCTTTCATGGGGCAAAATGCAGGGTATACCCTTGACAGGTCACCAGTCCATCACAGGACCAACACAGAGACAAAAATAACCACACGCTCTCACATCCACGCCTATGGAAAATTTAGACTCATTAATTAACCAACTCCATATGTCTTACGACTGTGAGAGGAAGCCAGAATACCAAAGGAAAACCTATACAGCCAAGGAAAACCCATACAGCCAGGGAGAACACACAGAAAGATCAAAACCATCCAGGAGGGTTGAACCGTGATCCGGGCAAAGCAGCAGCACAGTGGGCTATTACCTTTAAAGACCAAAACCATTCTTTGTACCAGCAGTACACACTCCTTCCTCTGCTATGATGCTGGGCATTTGAGTATGATTGTCTTTGGGGATTTATTTGGTTTTGGAGCCAGCCTAAACTGACCATTCTTTGCAATAATACCCGTGGGCATAATTTGTGTATAACAATTTCCTGATAAAAAAGGTTATAGGCTAAGTGCATATGAGCCCCGAAACACTTGTAGCATACTCAGAAAATTGGTCTTTTTCCACAGGATCACAGACATGCTCCCTTTCTAAAAGGGCAACCTAATTAGGGATTACTTAGTTCAGTCTTATTACATGTTAATGTGGCATTTCCTATGCAATTTGTCTTGCCCACTTACTGTACCTACTCTGATATAATTTGCACCCTAATTAAAATAAACCCAGAGGACCTGTGCATATCAGGAAAGGATGTAAACATTTTCATTTATAGACCTCATGAATGATGCGCTTTTAGATTAATTCAATACATTGTAGCAGATGTACAAAATCGGGGGTATCATGTGCTTATTTTGCTTTTTTATATTTACCACTTTCTGGTTCTTTTACCTATCTGTAGGTAAAACAGAGTAACAATTCAGTCAGTCAGAACAAAATCTGTCTACCACATCAGAGGATACTGTTATCACACTGGACCACAAACAGCCTGCACTGCCACACATCTACCTGAACTTCCACTTCCGTATTCACTTTAGTCTGAGACTTATACTTCTGCCTTTGTCCTTTGTATGCTGAAGTGCCAGGTACTCTTCTTGCTGACACAGGAATCTCAGGGTCTCTACTCTAGCTAACTAAATAACTAGGAGCACCTGTCAGGTATAATGGAACAGAACCTTTTCACTATCACGAACCATCTCCACTGACATTCATTTTGCAGATACATCACTTGTTATCCCATTCCATTTTCCCCACCGTTGCTATGCCAACAATCCTCAACATAATCCTCTCTTCTTCCCTCTTCTTCTCCTTACCATTTTGTTTCTTTGACATGTAGGCTGGCTAGCTGGTATAAGCAGTTGCACAGCTGAAAACTGCTCCAATACAGTCTGTAATATGAAGTAAGGTCTAGTCTATGTTTGTCCATGCATGGCCTTGATTCCTATCCTAAATATATAAAATATTCCTGCTGACCAATCGTTTTGACTGCAAAAGGATTGACTATAACAAAGCAAGTCTATAATAAGAGTCAACAGAAGCCGCAATGCTAAAATTGTCATGTTGAGTGGGTGTAATGTAGCCCATTACAGCTGAGGATGATGGGATTTGTATGATTAGGTTTAGGTATTTTGTAATAAAGTAAGTTTAAACTGATGGTAAAAAGTCAGGGGATCAGCAAATAAATAAACACTTTATTCTGAAAGGGGTCTGATAACTGTGTGCATCCATTTTCATGATAATCTGTCCACCAGTTGTTTTATTTGAAACCCAAGATACCAAGTTCAGTGTGGCGTAAATTCAGGGTCTAACCATAAATGCCTACACTGAGATTTGCTGTAATCCATTGTCAAAGAGCAGCTGGTAACCCACTGGAAACATGAGTCTTTGCACACATATGAGTGCTGTCTGCCTTTTTGGACGTGTGACAATCATTGTGACAAGGTGGTGCAAGCGAGTAAGGGCATAAGTCACACAGGATTGGTCTGCAACCAACAGTTGCGAGGAAAAAACTTTTCCCCAACTGGTTGATGAGTGGTTGCTCGAGGTTCATGGTAGCTGCTGGGAAATCAGTTGCTAAAGCCTGAGTTACACAAGCCTAAAGACTGGTCAGATACATCACCAGACAACCACTGACTGCACAGTCAAATCCATTGTTTGCATGGTAGACAGCAAGTCATTACTCACAAACTATTAGCCAAAAAGTAGTAAGACTTGAAAGTGTTTTTCAAACTGGGAACAGAGAATGCTGCCTTCTAAGTTAAAAGGTGCATATTTAAAAACACGTTGGCTACAGAAAGAGGCCAACAAGTTTCTAGAAACCAAAGGAGATTTTTGGTGCAGCACCCTCTTCGTGACCAATTTCACCTACTGACAGCCAGAAACCTACAGGCACTACTCACCAACCATTAGGGAATATACATTTCCCCTCACAACAGATGGTGGTATCTCATCCAATATAGGGGACATCTCTCCAGCAATGCGCACATGATGTCATGGGACAAACTTCTATAAGTCAGGTAAGTGATACTCATAGTGAGTAGGTTTCATTCTAGACCATTATTGACATGCCTAAAGTCATTTAGGGTTAGGTAATTAAAATTTAAAGGTGGTGATCTAGTCAGCAGACTAAAAAAAATGTAACAATGGCATGCAATTTTACCAGACATACAATTTATATAAAAAGATATTCAAAAATACCCTCCTGTAATGTATTTATTTATTTGACTGCATGTTTGAACACCTAAGTAAGCCTGTTGTTACTCTTTTCATTAATTTAAGCCAAAATTCTGCATCTATCTTTAAGCCAGAAGAGGCACTATGGTTTAAGAAACTTCTGAAGTACTGTAGTTTGTGTGTACGCTGGCCTGTGTGCATTTCTAATGGTACTGTATAATGCATGCTTGCCTGTCGTTGTGTGAGTGTATATATATATAAAAAAGAAGAATTTTCCACTGTGTGTGTATAAGTGTGTGTGTCTTCCTACATGTGTCCATGCGTCAGTGTGATTTATGGGTTGCAGTGCTGCAATTAAGGCAGGTCTGATTGTGGCATTGTTTTCTTTATTCTGCTGACATTGAAACACAAGAAGTCTTTGACCCAACTCTGTCTGCAGTTGTAAACAATAAAGCCTTAGGGAATGTCGCCATAAGTGACCTGGCGTAGCCCTGAAAAACAAACGAATTGTTCATTAAGACAAAACAAATCATAGCATTTGTAGCAATGTGAAGCTGATCATTGCAAATCCCTGTGGTAATGGTCTTGTTGAGCTCCGCAAACCGACAGGGCTGTGGTTTTTATGCACCTCTTCTGCTGAAAAAACACTTCTACTCTGCTCTGGAATATATGTTTGGTGGGTTTTTTAAAATCCCTAATGATATTTTTGTTTTTACGTCTGTGTTTTTCAGTATCCTAGGGGAATGTGTATTCTGGGTCCCTGAAGTGATAATGATGGCTTGCTAGCTGGTTTCTTTGTTCTGCAGCACAATGCCATACTGACAGGCTAAGAAAATTGCTGTTGGAAACAGTTTTTGTGGAGGGTGTTCAGAAATTGAGGGAAAAAAGCCAGTGTTTGCTTAACAGGATTCTTGAGTGGAGGACCAGAGTGTAGTGGTTTACACATTCGCATAAAGAGCAAAAAATCCCCAGTTTAACCCCCAGGAGGAGACACAAGCCTTTGGGGTTGTATCAGGAGGGGCATCCAGTGTACAATTCTGACAACTTAACACATGTGGAGCTATCTACTGTGGTGACCCCTGGGGAATAAGGGAGCAGCCAGAGTAGCTGTGTGTCTGAGTGGAGGAGATTGTTGTTAAGGGGTCAAGTATTTATATGGCTTAATAGCTCCTGTGTTAGTTTCATTGAAAAAAAATTATATAGATTTTTGTTCATTTTAATCTAAACATCTTTAAATTTAAAAATCCATCTGCAATTATGAGTTGCATGAATCACTTTGACTGTAAACTGTTTGATAAACTGTCTGTACACAGTCTCTTCAATAACTTAGCCTTAAATGGGATGGCTGATGTGAACCCCTCAGTGACAAGAGCAGACAATATTAGTTTTAAAATGCTCTCTAGGCTCACAGTATCTCAGTGTGATGTGGAAGATGAATCATCTGACGATGACTGATTCCTTCTATAACAGACTGATGAGTCAGATGTGAACAGACACCTTATTACATTTGAAAGGGTGAGCTAATTAAAGCCTCCTGAAGCTCTGGAGCTCTGCGTTCATACCCAGAGCTTCAGAGACAAGCTCAGGGACCAGCTCAAGTCTTTACTCTCTACCCTGGAAATTCAGTAGTGATAACTTGTGTGCCAGAGTCCAAATGAAACCTAAGTAGTTGAAACTTGCTTTGTCTGATTTCACAACCCGGTTAGACTGCCTTCCAAAAGGCGACACATTCACCAGCAGTGTGGTGATGAGATATGTCTAAAAGAGATTAAACTAGACTCCTGGGAAGGTAGAGTAATTGCAGCTGATGGGCAAGGAGAGCATTGTACTAATTTTGACAGTCACCGCTCTACCAATTTGCTTCAGTTTGTCCTGCAGCCACCATTTTTACGAAATGCTCAGTAAATCACCATAGACACATGACTCATGATAAGCAGTAGTAAACAGATGGATGGATGGAACGTTTAGACTGAGACATTTTACTGTTTCATAAAAAATAAAAATCTTAGTTTGAATCTAATGGCATCAACACATCTAAAAAAACAAGTTGTGATGTGAAGCACAGCAAGATGTAACTAATTTATTTTATTTTTTTTGGTAATTTATTTCAACATGTGAACAATATACAGATACATTTAGAAAAGAAAATGAGAAAAAAAATACTATACAAAATACATACAAAAAACATTCTGATTAATTTACATGTTGAAAGGGAGTGGGAAGAAGTAAACACTTATTTAATCCCACCCCTTTGCCATAAATTATCACTTAATATTTAGTCAGCTTCCTTACTGATATAATTTGTAATAAAAATAGTGAACAGATTTCTGATATACTATATACTATAATTAGAGATGGGCTGATCTGATATTACGTATCGGTATTGGTCTGATACTGATGTAAATTACTGGATCGGATATCGGAGAGAAATAAAAAATGTAATCCGATCTATTAAATATCAAAAAAGCACCTCACAAAACTTGTGACACGGCATAACTCGGCTCATAACCTTAGCACCTCGCAGTAGTATGCATCACGTGATAGAGCGGCTGTGTGTATTTGTAGCCTCACTACCAAACCTGTGGCATTTCATCTCCGATGAAGTTATCCCAGAGAGAAGTAAAGCAAGTGTGTAAGTTCATCTCTGAATGTTTGTAAAGCATTCCCATGTTAAGCTTAACAACCGATATTTGGAGCAACTGCCTCTCTCTCTCCCTCCTGCTGGTACTTCAATCGTAAAACTGATTAATGATCAGCTAATCGGCTTTTCTGTCGCGAGTCCGTCTCTCTTGTTTGTTTTTGGCCCACTTTGCACCAGAAAGAGGAAACCAGCGGCTGGACAACAGCAGCACGTTTAAACTTGATAATCTGTTGTTAGAATTGATTTAATATTACTTTCTACACCAGGATCCTTTTCTATGTAGCTGACGGCTGGTAACTAGTGATGTGCGGATTGATCCTGAAATATCGATTCCTCCATTACCAATAATTTATGTTCTAGAATCGATTCTCACATTAAAATATCGATATTTTAGTAATTTAGAGTAATTTTTGGGAGGGGCACTGAAATTCGGTATTCTCCCGGAAAAATCGGGAGGGTTGGCATGTATGGTTGTGGCAACATCACTAACCTTGTCAAACACCTCAGAGTAAATCATATCACAGAATATGACGAGCGTATGTTGAGGTGAACTGAAGAGAAGGACAGGGACAGGTGCTGCTAGGGCGAGACAGACGTCTCTCACGGAGTCCTTTAGTGCTGCAGGCAGGCAAGGTGTTCAAATAGCGCACAACTTCAGTTTTTTTTTATTTCTATATGATGAACTCTGCATTATTAAGTGATAAGAACAAGTAATCTGATGTCCTGTAATCATTATGACGCTATAATAAATAAGTATCGGTATCGGATCAGTATTGTCGATACCACCCTGTATATTACTTGGTATCGGATCGGAAAGGAAATCAGTGGTATTGCACATCACTACTGGTAACTGTGCAGGGGCGGATCTAGCAAAGTTTAGCCAGGGGGGCCGATAGGGCATTAACAGGGAAAAGGGGGCACAAAAACATGCTTTTCTTTCTTATTCTCATTTAAAATGTCCACCTTTTAATAAATAATTATCTGAATCTTACACCCAAAGTTTTAATCTGATGTAAAATGTATAGAGGTCCATTACTGTATATAGTAACTGTTAAGTCTAATATACCCTAATAAGCTATAGTACTTTTTCCTTTGGGAAGATACCATCTGTGCAGTCTGCAATTCTGTTGAAGAAAGATGTTGAATCTATTTAATTATTCTTGAAAAATAATTTATTTCTGTGCATTTTTTTTCACACTGCATCAAATTAAAGTTGATTACGTCGATTAAGCATCATGAGCTGGAGGGTGGGGGGTGGTTCCCTATTTTTTTTTGCTGGGAGTTTGCAACCCTATTAGTTAGGTTGTTTAATATTTCTGCTAAGTACTCTTTAAAATACCAGAATAGGAAGGATGGTCCAGGTTTAAGTTTATTAGATTGATCAGTTTTGCTGAACTATGAAATATTTTGGGTGCAGTGTATTTTTTACATACAGGTATAACAGAATAGCTTTGGTGTTTTTGTTTATTTAAACTTGAGTATGAACTTATACAAAATGCAGCGATATATTAAAAAAAAACAGTTTTATTAATTAAAAAACACACTATATCGGATTCATATATCGGTATCGGCAGATATCCAAATTTATGATATCGGTATCGGACATAAAAAGTGGTATCGTGCCATCTCTAACTATAATATCACATCATGAAATTTTTTTATGTTCACTTAATTTCAATATTTTCCTTTTCTTTATAGTTCGAGAAGATCATATTTTTATAACTCTTTTTGAACAGTTTTATGTTTGGACATTGCTTTAATTCCATATTCAGACTGTTCCATAGTTTCACTCCATGAACAGAAACACAAAAGCCTTTTCTTGTAGTGCGTACCTTCCCTGTTTTGAAGTTACAAAAACCCCTTAAATTATAACTTCCTTCTTTCAAAAAAAACATACTTAGAATATTACCTGGCAGTTCTTTATTTTTTGCTTTGAATAGAATTTGTGCTGTTTGGAATTTCACTAGATTGTCAATTTTCAATATTTCAGACTGCAAAAATAGTGAGTTTGTATGTTCTCTATAACCTGCATTGTGGATGATTCGAATTGCCTTTTTTTGAAGAGTAAAAAGTGAATGTAATGTGGTTTTATAGTTATTGCCCCAGACCTCTGCACAATAGCTTAAGTATGGTGAAACCAGTGAACAGTATAGAATATGAAGTGATGTTCTGTCGAATACCTGTTTTGCCTTGTTTAGTATTGCAATGCTACGTGATACTTTGGAATGAATATATCTTACGTGAGCTCTCTAGTTAAGTTTTTCAACTATTATTACCCCCAGAAATTTATTTTCACTGACTCTTTCAATGTCAACACCATTTATTTGAATCTTTGCATTTGTATTTAAACTACTATTTCCAAATAACATAAAAATTCAGTATAGGTCAGTAACATGATTTGTTATAAAAAGAGTTTCTCAGAAGTGAAGTTTGGTAGCTGTTTACCAACGTAACATCATCAAAAGATTCAGGCAGGTTGGAGAAATCTCTGTGTGCAAAGGACAAGACTGAAAATCAATATTAGACGCCTGTGATCATTGGCCACTCTACAGCACTGCAATAAAAGCAAGCATGATTCTGTCATGGAAATGACCTCACAGACTCAGGAACCCTTCCACAAATGCAGGCAGAAGCTGTATCATGCAAAGAAACGATACGTAAACATGATCCAGACACATCGCCATCTAGTGAGGCAAAGTGGGAAACTGTTTTGTTAAGCTAACCACATTTTGAGCCTCGAAAAGGCCTTCAAATTTGTGAGGACCCTGAGTGTGTCCTCACAAGTGACTGTTGGTTCTCACAAGTATAGTAGAATGCAGATTTCGGTCCTCACAATGATAGCTAGACAGGAACACAAACACACACACCTCAGGGTTACAATTAGGTTATGGTTAGGTATAGGGTTAGGGGTTAATGGTTAGGGTTAGGGGCTAGGGAAACCATTATGTCAATGAAGGTCCTCACTAAGATAGCTGAACGGGGTTGTGTGTGTGTGTGCTCGCGCATGTTTAAACATCTTTGTGAGGACAGAAAAACTGGAATGCCACTATCCTTGTGGGGACCATGTGGGGAACAACAGTAACTTATGAGGAAAAAATGCCTGTCCCACAAGTTTGTAGGAATTTTTGAGACTCAAAATGTGGTTTTAGGGTCAGGGTTACAATTAGGTTATGGTTAGGTTTAGGCATTTATTTTTGATGGTTAGGGTTAGGGAAAGCATTATGGCAATTAGATGTCCTCACTAAGATGAGAAAATGAGTGTGTGTGTGTGTGTGTGTGTGTGTGAGAGAGAGAAAGAGTGAGAGAGGGAGAGAGAGAGGGAGAAGGAGACTGAGAAATATGTTGTTGCTTTGCGTTAGATTAAATGGCCCCGCACTGGGTTGCCAATTCTGCATTTGCCATGTTGGTGCAATGGTTAGTATTGTTGTCTCACGGGAAGAGGATTCCTGGTTCACAGTCCAGAGACATGGATGTTGGGTTAACTGGTGATTCTTATTGAGCTACTTGTGTGACTGAGAGTATAAATGACAGTCCATCTGCCTCTCTGTGTTGGCCCTGGAGTAGTGCAGGATGTACCGTGCCTTTTGGCCAGTGACAGCTGGGATAGACTCCAACCCCCCTGTGGCACTGAATTGGATAAGCGGTTAAGAAAATGGATGGATGATTTTCTCTATGGCCCTTAAACTTCAACTCTTTTTTTATCTTTGCTCTCTCCCATGCATCTTTCTCTCTCACTGTCAAGCACATTCTCTCACACTTTCTGACACTGCTGTCATTTATTTGTACAGAAAGTGAAGGTTCTTAAGTACACCAGGGTAATTTATGTAATACTGCAAAATTATTGTTTTGGTTTTTAAATGGCTTCACAGCATTCTAGCCTCTGAACTTGTAGTGTCATTGCACTTGTCACCTGCTGACAAATATTATTCATGCTAATGTTCCCTGGGCCCCTTTAGCATATACTATGTCATCCCAAATTGCATTAATAATGGCTATTTTCCATTACCTGTCAAACATCTGTTAAATGGAAAAGAAAAGATTTGCCTGGAAGCTTCTTACCCTGTCAGTGTTTAATGGGTCTGATAGTTACAAAAAACATCACCTGAGGTTTGAAAAAAGTGCTGTAGACTGCATCTCAGTATTTGCCTTGTAAGTGTGGACACACAAAACGTATTTCTAAATCTGCTTCAATTGCAACTACAATAAAAAAACAAAAAAAAAAACAATTATACACAGCAAATTTAGTCAGCATTCCTTGGATAGATTAGGGTTAAAGCAGTCCAACAAAATTGGACGCAGCTAGTTTTCTTCTGTCTGCTATTGTTCACGTGCTAAGTAGGCATAGTTGTAACCCAAGTGTGTGTTTGTTTTGTGTAGAGTCAGATGAAAAAATGTTGGCCAACGCTTTCCCAGTCGAAGAGCTTCAAAATAAACAATGCCAGCAGGAGGAAACAGAAAACACACAAACAGTTTTAGAGTTTGTTATCAGCACTCTTGGGTAGAGCATATATTTCTATCACAAGCCTTCAGTGGCAAATACATTTCCCTTAACTCCATTATGTTATGTGAACAGTAAAATGTAAATATGCTGGCTTTAGATGTGAATATATTTATACAGGTAATTCATTTTTCCCAAAGCACAATGTCCACTAGAATAATCTAGTTTTCTTACAGTTTCTATATGTGCCACAATAGTAATAACCAGGACTCAGAGTCTATTTAAATGTATGTATCACCAACAACATACAGTAACAACATGTTGTGTTAAAGCATAGCAAGACTATATTAAAAGAACACTGCCAGTCGGTAATTAAATGGCATATTTTAAAAGTGAGCATACTATTGTCCCTGCCATAGCCGGCTTACAGTGACAACCGGAAGACCCAACTGTTACTGGAAAACCTGTGCAGTATAATGCACTAGTTTTCAACACTTAAATCTTTTAACCATTTTTAAATAATATTTTCTTTCCCTTTTATTCTCAATAACGTTCAGAGAAATGTTGACTCACACGGTGGTAGGAGTTTTTAACTTGACTGCATTGTTTAACAGTCTTACAGCTCCAAGTAGCAAATATTTTACTTGTTTTTAAGGGAGATTAAACAAATCAGGAAAAGAAAAACTTCAATGAGCATCTACTGGCTTAAGTATCTCTGTATCTCTCTTCCAGCCCAGGCAAACATGCAGTATAGATCTATTGGCCACAATATAAAAAACAGTGACAAGTGAAGTAGAACAAGAGTGGCACCTGTCAAGAGATACCAAGCAACAGATGAACAGTTCTTGAAGCTGATGTTTTGAAAGCAAGAAAAATGGACAAGTGCAAGGAGGAACTTTGACAAGGGTCAAAGTCTAATAGGGATGTGAGTGGGTCGGTGCAGTGTGTTAGTCACTATCAAAAGTAGTCCAAAAAAGGAAAACTAGTGATCTGGCAGCAGTGTTTTGGGTCTCCACAGCTGAATGGTGGGGAGAAAAGACTAGCTCATGTCTTGATCCTAAAGAAGAGCAAATGAAGAAAAAATTGCTGACAATTTCAAATCTGGTTGTGTTAGGACATCTGTGAAAGGACATGCAAGTATTAGAACTTGCCAGTGGAGGAAGGTGGGCTGAATGAATTGTATTTCATGACCTACATTAGTCATGTGGGAAAATGGTTGCAACAGGTATACTGATGGTGTTGCCATTGTTCTTCTGTGGAACCATGGGTCTTGGTTTTTGTGTGGATCAGAGGTATCATATGGACTACAACTAGGAACCAACATTCCTGGTTCCTAGATGAATAACGTTGAGCAATCTCCAACCTTTCCTTATTTACCTCCTTATTTACATCCTATTTGATTTTTTTTTTTTTTTTTTGTGGCCTGGCTCTTTCCCTCTCTTTTTTCTGCTGCTCTCTGTCTTTCTCTCCTCTGTCCCTGCTTCATGTACATGGTACCCACCTGCCTACAAGGTCTTCCTAGAAGAGGGTCCTACCTGCTGGCTAAAACACTGGCTGATGCACCTGCCTCCCATCTTAGGACCACATCTTGCAAACAAAAGGCCTGGATCAACACCCACTCACATCAATTTGTTACAGAAACTTTAGTGGTATCTAGTTTGGCTCAGTTTAGCTTTTTTTCCCCTTAACTTACCTTGGTCTTCTATCTTCCTGCTTCAGGCTCCAAGTGTATCAGCCACCCATCCGAAGTCTCACTTTTCATCATCTGGAAATAATCTTGTCTTCCCACTCTCCACACATCAGGACACACACACACTCTTAATTGCCCCTTGGGGATCAATAAAGTCTTTCTGATTCTGATTCTGATCAGATTTTTGCATCCATCCAGAGAAGAAGACTGGTAATTGAACAGGTTTGGTGTCAAGAAGGTTGAGAACGATGCAGAAAGGCAGTTATACAATCCAATCAGGGCCAGGAGCAGCCCGTTCTCATTCCCGAGGCGTAACATGCCGACGTTTTGTCACGTCCCGCGGCGTTCCTGAGGAACGCGAAAGGAGACCTTCGGCGTTCTTATGGTACGCGGCGGGTTATGGCCGAAATCCAGTGCAATGACGCTCCCACGGTAATAGACGTTCCAGCCCTGTATTCCAGGCCTAAACCTAACCTTATCCCTAGCCCTAACCATAACCTTTTTCCTGACCTTATCCAGGACTTTAATGATGTTAAATAGCGTGTTTCTAAGCGTTTTGAAGAAAAAGAGCGAACATGTGTAGATTGAGTCCATACGGTTCTCATATTTCCTCATTTTTTCCGAGGTCGTCACTTAGGAACGTGGTGGGTAGCCGAAAACGTAATATGTTGACGATTTGTCACCTAGCGTAAAATGTTACGCTTTGGGAGTGAGAACGTGTCGCCAGGAGACAAAGTGGGAAAACCTGGAACATCGAAACTTCACCTAGAAAGATTTCTGGGAGTCACAATGAACCAGAATCAGCTTTATAATCAGAACCACCAATAATGTAATTCCTACACCCCCAAAAAGATCCTACTTGTGGTTTGTGCCAAACTCCAGCAACTCTAAGGCAGATCCTTACTGGCTGACTGTCCCAAGGCCACCATACCTGGAGAACAACCAGGTTTTGAGACAACTGCCATGTATCCTAGAAGGAAGAAGATCTGCCACCATTGCCTGGACTATCCATTACCATTGCCTTTGTGCGAGCAGGAGAATGCCCAGTAAAATTATCAGTAGCAGAAAGCATGACCCTCCTTAACTGGAAGTTGCAGGTCAACCTCGATGACAAACTAGTGTTTCCAACCGAGATAATAAAAACTAATCTCAGGTCAGACCTTATTTTGTGGTCATCTTCTTAAATACTAGAAAGAATTACAAGTGGGCAGTGTGATGACCACTGAGGGGTAATAGCATAGGGGGGCACATCTGGGACACCAGGTGTTGCTGTTGAGCCCTCAGGAAGTGTTGTGGGCATAACATCAACAAAACACTGAGGACGCAGGGTGTCCACCTAATGACCCTAATGAATCGGTTTACCCTTTCCCATTCATGATACCAGGCAGGAATCAGTGCTGATTACTCAAGGGATTGTACAATGAAGTCTATTAAAGTCTAATAGAGTTAAGTACGATTAATAAAGTCTACTAGGCGCTCTAATGTACATAATGCTGTACACCTGTGCCCTTAATTCCCTGTGGTAATATTCTTAACAACGTTTGTTAATAAACCTGTTTATTAATTTGAATGAATGAATTGACTGTGTGCATGCTGTTGGGCTCACTGGTTACTTTAAACTACAAATAATGAATAAATGGTCATTAAGCACATATTCACATACTTTTCCAGGATGAATATCCTTAACTTTTGTGATCTAATTATTTTAATCAGCGTTACAGTTTGTCTACAGATTAAACAGTCAAAGTACAAAAATCAACTACAACTAAAGCTTGGATTTATTGGCGTTGCTGGATTCTGTGTGTTTAGGAATTGTTGAAAAAGTTGAAACTCAAAACTGCAGAGTTGTCATTTTTGCACATGTTTGATGTACAAAGTAAAGAAAGACAAAAGAAATGACTGCCTCAAGGGTTGCTTTGTTTTTCTTTTTTTAATGAACAACAACATTTTTTAGCAGGTATGTATGTATAGTTACCTGAAAAAGTGCTAAAAGGTGCAAAAGGTATCTTTTATATATTTCATTGAATCAAGAGCATCAAATGAAAGATTTACAATTCACTCAAAGCTGATAAAGAAATCTAGTTTTCTCTAATCAGAGAATAAGTTGCCACTGAATCCCTCACCTAAATGTTAGTGTGCTATGACATTAAACTATAATGGAGGACAGCAAATCATAGATCAACAGCTTTAGATTTGATTAATAACAGTCACTTATTTTATCCAGATAATATGATCCGTGTGCATTTCTCACTGCGAACACATTCATTGTCATCTTTTCTGGTACTCTTTTCTGGGATCATGCTCTAATAAAAAAACAAAAATAAAACTCTGATGATGTGTTACACAAGGTTTGAAGGTGATGGATCACTTTTGTCAATTGCTTCAAGGCCAATTTAAACTGTTTCCAAAGGTCTGCACTTTTCCTATCATTCTGTTGAGACAGCCATGGCCCCTTGCTTTTTAATCCTACTCTTTTCCTCGCAACACAAATTGTTATTATGTCTTAGAGCATGAAGCCATGGAAGAAAAAAGCTATATTCTATATTTAATGTGCTGTAAAAAAGGATCAGATGATCGGTGTCAGAGGGTGGGAGGCCTCTGCGCTGTCAAGCCCATTTTCACTTCATCTTAGCCCAGCAATTTATCAAATTACAGGCTGGTTGTACAGTTGACAGGGGAGACTACCAGTACACAGAAAAGGAGAGCTGGTTTTCAAGTGGAGCCCTATGCCTTAGTCACTAATCAATGCAGCATTCTCTACTCACACCTATCCAACCTGATGTTTTCTCTCTTTCCGTCTTTATCTCAGCTATTCATTTCTTAAAGAGCTCAGCAGGAACCTCAAGAATGCATGTGACACTTCTGTTGTATGTGCTGTGTATGGGCCATGTCAGCATGTGTACATGGATGTGTTTTCTTGTGATTGTGTTTTGGTGAGGTGAAATGTAATGTGGGAGAGGCTCTGGCAGCTCCATTATCTGGGAGGTGTCAGCTTGTCTGGCTGTGCATGCTTCCTTTCTTTGGGCCCACTTTCCCATTCAAACATTTATTTGCTGCCCTGACATAACCTGTCAAGCCTCTTCAGCCTCTCTGTCAGTGAGCTCAGGCTTACTGTACTGATAACTCAGCAGCTTTAAGGTTGCCAACCCCATCCGGTGTTGCCTCACAAACCTTTGGCTGTCCTTGCAAACACAGATACATGAATAAAACCAGGGCGGCAGATTCTGCGGCAGATGAGGGGCATAGCAGATCAATTAAAAGTGTTAAATGTGGAAAGAATTCTAGGTGCAATTTTACCAACCACCAGGGAGGATGCAGCAGCACAGAAATGTCATTTACTTATTCAGTAAATGGGAGCACGATTAATTGACTCTGGAGACTGAAGCAACCTGCTGTGTGGCTTGCTAAATGAGCCAGAAGATAGTCTTCAGTAGTAGCTTTTTCAACTTGGCAACAGTTGGTACTTTTCACTGGAATCTGTAATTGATGGCTGGCTTTTAATGTCAGGAAAGGTCAAAGTCTTAGATTTCTTTACAGGCATTTGCTGTACTTATAAATAAAAAGGTCATATATACTGTAAGTCACTGTGTTTGAAGTTACTAAAACCCCTAGTATGGGATCCCAGTACCTTAAATTGAGCCTTTAATTAAATGCCCGTCTATCTAGTAATAAAAAAATAAATTAATGTTGGTGCAATGTGAACGGGTCCTAAACTATTCTGGAAACCCTATAAATGAATTCAATTTAATTTTCGTTTAACAACCACCTCATTTGCGGCATAGGAAGGTTGTTAAGTAGTACTACGTCAACCAGAAACAGTTAAATGTTTCACTGATGGAATATCATGCCTTTTAAAATGATAAATCTTAGAGGGATGACCAATACATTCATAGCAGACTGACTTGGGCTTTAACTGTGCTACGCTAAATTTCTAAGGTATTTGTTATCATCTGTCTCGTCATTCAGCACCTCGATGCACACATTGCATTCATTTATCCAATGAGCGCCTGGCAAAAGAGACAATCAGCAGTTCTCAGTTCTAAAATATTATATATTGTTTGGCGCAAATGTCCTTACACAGGTAAAGATATTAATGGTCCTGTATGGATGAATCTAAAAAGTGATTTAGCTGACTTGCTTACATGTTGGATGTTAATTAGAAAATGTTAGCAGAATAGCATGCAAAAATAAAAGCATAATTCCAAAAATGCAGTGGTTTGCAAATCACAAAAATGCATTTCTTATTTACAGTCAAACACAGAAAACAAGTTAAATGGTAAAACTCAGAAGATGGGCCATTTTAGGGAAAAAGTGGCTCATTTGAATTTAATGACAGTAATGCATGTCAAAAAAGGCCCAAAATGTTGGGAGAGGGCCATATTTACCACTGTGTAGCATACCCTCTTCTTCTGTTGCTGGACCTTTGGGAGAGACATGTTTTTCCATTGCTCTGCATAGGATTGTAGCTGCTCATGATAAACCAAAAGTCTTCAGCAGCATTGATGGTGCCTTTCCACATGTGCAAGATGCCAGTTCCATAGGTGCTGATGCGCCCCGGTACCATCAGAGATGCAAAAGTTTGAACTATGAGCTGATAGCAAGCTAATATTTTTTGATCAAATAGCTAAATATTTCATTTGAAACATTTTATATGTTTTCTGTTTTATATGTTGAATAAAATATGGGATTATCTGATTTGCATACATTGCATTCTGATTTTTATTTATATTTTGCACAGCATCTCCATGTTTTTTGGAATTGGAGTTGTAAAATGCAAGCATGTTAAAGGTCACCTAACATTAGCTTATTGGGAATTTTGTTTCAAGACTTACAATAATTGTTAATACTACTGATAAAAAATAGTTTATTATTCTCATTGAAAATCCCCAGAAATTATGTTTTTTAATCATCCTGTCTGAAAAGCACAAGATGTTTTTAAATCAAAGGATTTTCAAAGACTAGGTCTGGACTCACAAAGTAATCTCTTCACTTCAATTTCTCTCCCACTGTCCTCCTACTTTTTTCATTCATTTCCTGCTACCTCCCCTCTGTGTCCCTCCTGGCTCCAAAAGAAATCTGCTTCAAACCATCTGTCTCAGTGTAGCACATGCCTCTTCTAGTCACCAGAGAGAAGGAAAAGGACATGTGGGGACACAACAGAACCATTACGGGAGCAAATTCTCTCCATTCAGACTTCTCCTCCTTTCTTCATCCGTCCAGATGCCAGAGCTCTACAAGTAACTATCAATACATAGCTGTATTGAGAAATAAAAGCAACCAGCAAATGGCCACTGAATAGATGCAATCTTTTGTGGTACACAAGGACATTGAAAAGTACAGCGCTGATATGAAATCCAAGCACTGATAGTAATTTAACGTAAGTAATGTAATAAAAACCTATTTTCTGCATATCGCTATATACCATAGCTCTGTACATTTTTTATTATTTGTTAATTGTATGTCATATTTTCATCACAATATTTTACCATGTTTTTACAGATTTTCTTAATAATGTGCACACAGACAAATTCATTAATTTACAATCAAATATTCTTAAGACTGGGAATAGCAGTTTTCACCCTAATACCCACAGTTAGAAGAATTACTCCACTTCTTCTGCAGTAGTGTTTGTGTATGCTATTATATGTGTTCTTTAATTTCTTATTTCAGGTATGTTTATTCTTTCACTTTGACGTGGCTAAAGGAAGTCAAAGCTCCTGACAAACAAGTCAGAGAGCTCAACGGGATGATGGAGGCTCAGCAAGGTGATGGAGGATGAAGCCTGCATGGCACAAACCATGGTGTTTGAATTAATACACATTCGACAGACACATGGGTGTGTTTTCGTTTCTGTTTGTTCTTGTGGCAGTGGGAGTGGGGGTAAGGAAATCTTGTGGGAAATAAAATAAGAAAAGGAATAAAAGAAATTCTGGAAAAATATGTATTTCTGAGTCATATACTTTTGATGTGTGGCTGATTTGTGTTGTAATACACCTACAATCACACTAAAGTCAACATTTTTTCAATTTCATTATCATATACCCATATGGAAAAGATATATATAAATCTTATAAAGTTTGTATCTGTCTTGTGTGAAACTTGTATGAAAAGCATACAAGAGTGAAAAAACATATAAGATCCCTTGAAAAATTATATAATAAAACTTGTATGTTTTGGATACTTACTAAAACAATATATGAAAGTAATGAGAAAGTGGCCACTTTCATGAGTTTTTACTATTTCTTTTCCATATGGGTATACACGACAGTATCATCATGGAGTGATACAAAATGGTTAATGTTCTTTTTAGATGAGACTTTTGACATAAGACATTTTTTTCAAGTTCCAGAAAATAGTCTCTGTCTCAGAGTGTAGAGTTTATTTTTCTGCAGAATAGTTATCCTGATGCAGAATCAGAAAATACTGACTGACAGCAGTCATAAGGATAGAGTCAGTGCAGAATCGCATTAAATCAAAGATGTCAAACCATTGTGGAACCTTTGATGATTTAAAAAAATAATATTTAAACAAAAAGCACAAAAGGGAAATGTTAAAATCAGTCATTATCAATAAATATAGTCGATGTATAGAACTTTAAGGTCGTCTTCACAGGGGTGATTTAACGTTATCGCATCATGTTAAAAATACCAAGAAGGATGGCATTGATCAAAGCAAAAGATCAATACCTCACTGAAGAATAGCAGCAACTTATGAAGAGAGTGTGAAAATTACAAGGAAAGCGCTAAGTGGAGTTAGCTGATGTATGCCAAAGGGCACCATGATTTCTTCACATTGCTGCAGTAAATACATTAATCACAAGCATACCTGCTGGATACCATTTTTTTCCACTTGAGGAGGTTGTGTTTTTTGTAGCATTTGCAGGTCAATCTATCTGTAAACAAGATAGCTCAAAAAGTTTTGAATGAACACTGATAATTTTTTTTAGGGGAGTAGAGTTTGGGTTAATGTAAAGAAACCATTAAAATTTGGTTTACCAAGGTCTCCAAGGTCAAATTAGTGAGTTATTGGTTGAAAATTAACCAAAAGCCTTACAAATGAAAAAATATGATTCCTACTTTGTCAATCTATCTGGTCGTTAAGTGATGACGTGACGAATCCTACTTGTGGGCCTAAAGTAGTCTGCATTTAATATGGCTTTTGTGTTGTTAACATGTTTAATGTTATGTATTTTCTTCTATTTAATCTCAAAAAGCTCCTAAAACAGTCAGTGATCACTGTTGACCTCCCTCGGCTTTTATTACAGCTAATCATTTATTTAAGCTCAGTTTTTAAAACCTTAGGATGTAACTAGGATGAATGACTAACCTCGTATTGTGGATGGATTATCTCAGTTGTTCTCCTGGCTGAGGTTTGGTCCTTTTACAGCATCCTGCCATGCGATTACATTTGTTCCTGACCACCGAGAACACTCACGTTAACTTTTATTGAGTAGAAAAAAAGTTAGCTTGTTTATACTATGCTAACATAGCTGTGTCGCTAGCAGTCACGTAACACATCATTATATACCAGCTAGCCAAACTTCAGTAACCCTACAAACGTCACTGCTGTTTAGTTTTCTGTCTTCATTTATGTTGGAAGTGATAACAGAGCTGTACGTTTTAATTTGTTTCCAAAACCCCGCTGTCAGGACATGCTATATTGTATTTAGATAGAAGCTAGCGAGCTAACTTCCTGCTAACTTCTAACTCCGTTAAATGTCATAAATTCCGTTTTCATGTATGCCTGAATGTTAAACTCAATTGTTACACCTGGTAGAGCAGAACGCTGATCATTTTATTAAAGATGAAAGACTTTAGACAGTTTTTCAACTCTCAGTAATGCCATAGTGATCGTTTGATATATGAACCTGCAGCGGAGTTTAGGCCCAGACACGGCTAGTGATGTCAGACTTAACGACCGGATAGAAAGTACTGCATAAAGTTTTAAATATGATGCCACATTTGACTTCTGACCTCTCCTTCAAGTTCAATAGATTGAGCTGTAGGTCAAAAAGGTAAAAACACTATATAGGGCTATTTAAAAGGACAATAAGTTTTCAAACTGACACGAACATGCTGGCATGAAATACTTTTGAGTATAGCTGAAAAATTTTATTATGACTGGTGATAGGCAGACTGGAGCCAATCCCAGCTGTGAAAAAATTAGAATAGCCAACTAATCACTATGTATGTCTTTGGACTGCAGGAGGAAGGTGAATAAAGAGAGCATCTGTAAACTCCAAACAGAAGGGCGCCATCTGGATGGTGGAGGGCACGCTTGCTGTGAGGCTACAGTGTTAACCACAGCACTATGGTGCTTCTCCCAAATGTATTCATCACATTTAAGTGCAAGACATTTAGAAAACAGTGTGAAAGAAAAGAGAAACACCTTCACATAAAAGCCAAAGATTGTGTCCAGATTTAAAGCTACTTATTTCCTGCTACTACTCAAGTCTACTAGTTTTGCCTTCAGCACTCAAAAGGACAAGCTGTTCAGTGGACTGTGAGCTTTAGCTGTCACACTGATGTCTATCTAGCAACAAGACCATCACCAAAGTTCCTAATTCTTCTTATAAAACAATTCTTCTTCTAAAACAAAGAAAAGCAGCTGATGGAAACAGACTTTGGTCCCATAGATGAATATACATGCCAACTGATAAAAAGCCTGTGTTTTCACAAAGTAACATTTTTTTCTTAGAAAAAAAAATAAATGGAAACTAATGAAAACTTTCAGCCGAGCTCAAATGGATTTTCCTTTAGAAAGACACAGGTTAAATGATTTCCTGGGTAGGATTTTTCAGGAAGCAGCAGAAAATTGCAATTACCGTGTTTATTGCTAGTGTAAGCACAGATCATCGCACAAAATAAAACATTATTGTGAAATGATTTTGCATTTTTAAGAAGTGTTTCACAAGTGTATAATATATGGTAGTTAAAAGCCCTACAAAGGTGTGTTCAGTTATTCTCTTTAGAGCTTTGTTCACGTTAAAATAAAATGTGATGGAAACTAGGTGGAAAGAAGAGTAAGAGGCTTGTTAATCAAGCAGCGTTTGACACTACATACCCACACACTCTTGAGAAGGTTCAACATGTCCAAAATAATATAAATCTACTTTTTTCTGCTTTTATGCTGGATGTATAACAGAAAACTGAAAAAACTAACAGCTCGGGTCAGCACAATACCATTTGAACTGAACAGGCAACTGGTTTTGACAGCATGGCATTTGACTCAAGCAACTTTGCTATTCAAAAAAAACAAACAAAAAAAACAAACAGAAAAAAAGAGATTGTACTCACACATGCTACATTAGAAGCTATAAAATACAATGCACAGCAATACCCATTAAATGTACATTTTTAAAGAATACTATAAGAGTTAGTCCTGTATGATTACTCAACCTCAACATTTACAGGCTACACAATTTATCTAAGGATAAACATGTTACTTTAAACCACAACAATGTTTCAGTATGCATAATTATAACCATACGCACATAGCATGGTCATAGAGAAATGCATGCACAGTTTAAACAATGCAGAAACATCTATAGTGGACTGCAGTGGCAAAACAGGAGAGACATTTTCTCTAGGTGCAGAAATGACTCTGTAAACTCACCACACACTATCGCAAAATATCCTCAATACATTTAAATTTGTTTTGCAGTTTTCAAGTAGGGTTGTGCTTAAAACTAGCTGCACAAGCTGATGAATGACCCCGTTTTAGTTTCAAAGAGACACAAGTGTTACTTCCCAGAGTCTGACTGGCTTAGGTCCATCCATGCAGTATCCTCTTCTGTCGTTCTATCACGTTTGCTGCAAAACCAAATAATCAAATTGAGCTTCCACTGCAATAGCTTATCGGCCATATGGGTGTTTATGTCTTTCACCGACAAACTGTATGAATTAATGTAACACACAGTTGAAATATCTCAGCAGAATTCAGCTGGGGGAGCATAGAGACTTTATTGGATGGGCCTGGACCCCCAAGGCTCACCCATAATGGCAGCACTGCTAATTATATACCAGCGATATTTACAGTATTTTGGATGTGGTTTAGTTTTCCACTTTGAATAAATACATATTCAAAGTGGAAACAATACAATAAATACATAAGATATTTCCCATTGGATGGGTTACAATAGCACACAGTGTTAAAGTAATGGAGAAATCTCATTTTCAGAATCTACATATTTGAACTGAATGAGCCCCTAGCAAACAATGAAGTCTGAAAATACAATATAGGAGCTTCACCAAACTCAACCCACAAAAAACCATTTCATCTGAGATGAACATGGTTAAAAGCATCTTTGTCTAATGACATAAAGGGACAAATTAAGCCCCTTTTTTTTTTTACCCCCAATGACTATGTTCACTTATACAGATAATTAATAATTAATTTTAAGAATTCAGACAACTGTGCACGTTTAATCTATGACAGCTTAATAATTATTAATTAATTAATTATTAATAATAACAGTTCAACTTGGCTGAACTTGAGAATTTTATTTATGTTTCCTGCACTTTTTAGAAAGCGAGACAGTTAAAGGTCATGGTGTCCTGTCAGTGGTACACGGCTGTACTTGTGCAGCCATGCAACATTGCCAGCATTATTGTCACTGGATTCCAGTAAGATGAATATATTCATCTTAAAGGCACTTTAGAAAATGATTCAGAACACAAACAAAAGGAAAAAATATTTTAAACCAGCATGTTTCACATGATGAACAATGTCCTTTTACACAAATACAGACTGAAAATTGGACAGAATATGGAAAGAAATGTCACCATCATTTCCAGAATCTGTCTGTTTGATGCATTTGCTATATGTTTGTATGCCTTTTAACCTTTTACCTGCTGTACCAGCTTTGGGATAAATAATGTATAACTACTCTTATCTTGTATTTAAATGAAGATAACATAGCGTATTGAGCCTATTAATATTACCAATGGGTCTTTTGGCACATGTGACTACTGTGCAACAGGACTTTGAATTTGCATTTCCAATGTAATAATATATTATTTCATTGCATTTAAATCATAGTACCAAAACAATTAATCCTATTACCATATATAAGTTCATTTTGAAACAGAGTAGCTGTAAAGCTGTGGAGGGGACTTTGAATATTGCCTCTGCCTGTGCAAATAAATAGATATTTTTAATTGAGTTACTAAATAGCATTTATGCCTTAAAAATAATAAATATCACAAAAAGTCCAGTTTCATCATTTCCACCCATTTTTTCTGTTTATCCAAGCCAGGGTCACAGGGTTGTAACACTGGATTCTATCCCAGCTGCCACAGGGCAAAGGGCAGAGTGCACTCTGGACAAGCTGCCAGTTTGTTGGAGGACAAATACAGAGACAACTTTTTACACTCACAGCCAATTGAATATCACTAATTAACCTAACATGAATGTCCCTGTACTTTGGGAAGATCGAGTACCCAGAGAGACCCCTAGCAGACACTGGATGCAAACCTAGAACCTTCTTGCTATTAGACGATAGCACAAACCGTCAAACTACTGTGCTGTCAAGTTTCTTTTAATTTGAATTAAAGACCAGCTGCAGATCAAGCATAATGGTGAAAGCAAAGACGCCTGTCCAACTTTTAATGTTCTGTTTTCATCCTTCTGTTTTATTTATTTATTCACTTTTATTAGAAGGAGACATTTATGTGTACACATCCGTCTCAATGACTGCTATTGAGGTGCAGCAAATTTAAGAGGATATAGGAAGCCGCAGGAAGCCAATGGGGATGGATAAAACCACAGCAGGTTTGAAACCCCTGCCTTAGAAAAATGAAAGGAAGTGCCAGTTCCACAAAAAAGCACAGTGTGAAATCAAGACTGCTAGTAGAATATATGAAACCCATCTCATCCTCTGAAAGCAGCATCCAGGTTAGATTCAGCTTAGCTAAATTATCACAATGATATGGTGAATTAAAAGGAATCTGTGCAGCAGAGAAACAGTCTTAAGATTTGAAAGAGCTGCAACTGGCATTTTCTGTCCTTGACTGTTTGATTTTGTTATGTGAACCTCCTGTTTTCAAAAAAAGAAGGGGAAAAGCCAGTGTTGCCCACTAAAACAGACAGAGCAGTTATATAAATAAAGTTAGTATGATTTCTGAGGCTTCTATAAAAGAAAAGCTGCTTCAGCATGTCATGTTTCATTATGATTCCTAGAGGATTAAAGAACTCACTAACACATTAAGTGGGCTTCTTAACTTTTGAAGTGATTCATAGGAAAAGTACTTGAATGCCACAGATACAATTTCTTTGTTCAGAAAAATGTCTGCTGCTGAATTTAACAAAGTAAAAAAAAACAAAACAAAACACTGTGTGCAGTGTACTAGATGTAAGTACATGTAGTTAAATACAGAAAGTTCGGGAAATAATAGAACAGAAGCAATACCTAAATTTAGTTAAGTAGCTCTTCATGACTAAAATGCTTAAGCACCCACACACCTTTTTTCCCTCTATGGTGTGGAGGGCATGTTGCCCATGATTTGTAAAAATAATTTCCAGTTTTTATTTGTCAGATGGGCCTGGGCATATAGATGGCTTTGATTTTGTTTTTTTCTTTGCAAGTCCACACTGTTGGTCCTCAGCTCAGGACTGCATTTGTGGATATAGCATTAAACTGTGCTCTGGGATACTGTTTTACAGTCTACATGGTCATCTCCAGTACAGAGTATGAAAGCAGAGTGGTAAAGCAAGAGGAACAAGTGTGTGTGTGTGTAGGCTGGGGGGGGGGGGGAACGGATGACACAATAGGAACCCTAGAAAACATGTGAAGATGATATTAAATATCATGCACTTGGTAATTTGGTTACCTAGGTAACCCTGGTTGTCTGGCAAATGAGTGACGATAGGAAGTATCCCTGAGCATGACCATTGGCGCTGCCGAAGGCCAAACCAGGAAAACTGACTTAATTTGCACGAACCAGATGGAGCCATGAACTGTGAACTATGAGGTTTACACGAGCTATGAAATGTACGTAAAATTCTATGAAGTAATGTAGCAAACGTGAACTGTGCAATAAATGTAAAACTTTCATAAACAATATTAACATGAACTCTGTGGCATGGAGCAAAGGGGAAGTCAGGCTGGGGAATGGAACCAGGACTCTTTGAGTCACTGTAACCGGTGTTCCAGTGCAGATCAGTCTTACTTGTTGCAGGTGGAGGTCTGGCATGGAAGGGGAAAGTGGTCCGAGTGAGACAGAGATGAATCCAGACGGGGGATAATCCGAGGTACCCAGTAACTCAGGCACGGGACAGAAGTGAGCATGAGCTGTGACTGAAAAAGCTGCAGAGAAGACCAGTGTCCAAATGAAGGTTAGTTAGTTGGCGAAGAGTAGTTACGAGCACTGGTCTTAAGTACCGGCAGCTTAATTGGCAACAGGTGTTGACTGCAAGCTGGAATGTGGCGACTCCGCTCAGAGGTTGAACCACCGGCTCTATGGAAAAAAACCCTGCACTCACCCGGACCATGAGAACCATATATAAAGCCCTTGACCCAACACCTAAAATTCTCATATTCTTACCTGTGAAGATCACTAGAGCACCTGGACCAAGATGATCCATTGAACTCCTCACAGATGCAACCACCAAGGTAATCACTGAAGCATTAATATTTGGGTTTTTTTGTCACTGTAATTCTACTTTTATTAGGATAATAGTTTTTTGTAACAGGTTCTCAAATTGTTTCAGACCCTGCACATCTTTGTGATGACAGTTCAATTTTGTAGTCGGAAGAACTATTGTGATGTAGCAGATTTATTTAACTGGCAGCATGTTTTATTCCAAGATAGATTACATGTATTTTTCATTTTAATCTTCTGCATGCAATACCCATAAATTTGCAAGAATTACAAGCAAACGTTTTATTTTGCTGTCTCATTATGGGATATTTTGTGTAGAATCACAAGGTGAAAAATTAATTCAATCAATTTTGAAGTAAAGCTGTAAAATAACATAAGTGAATTGCTGTGAATACCTTCTGAATGCACTGTTTGTATTATTCTGAGAAAATTCATGTAAGACTTACTTTAATTTAGACTTATTTGACTTGTTCTTTCATACTGACAGCATGTGATGCTGTCAAGTGATGCCCTCGGCTTGTACGATGTTGTTGCTGAGCTTGTGTGACACTGTCAGTCCGCAGTATATAAGCATGGTTTTCCAACACAACTGTTTTTTTTTTTCAACTAATAGTTCTTAAGTTTCCATTTTGCTGAGCAGCTGAGTAGTGGTCAGTAATTCAGCCTATGGTGGAAGAGCAACAAAAGACAAGGGACAGTTAAATTAAGAAGAAAGAGCAAATTAAAGTGACAACTATATCCTCTGCACCCAAATAAACCAGAAACAATGGTGAAGAAAAGAAATTATTCAGGAACTATACAAGCCTAAGGCAAGAATAACAAACAACTTAGCCAGCCAGCAAGCATTAGATATGTAGACTCATGAATAAATGATTCTCAGATCTCCAATTTGACTTCAAAAAGAGACACACTGAGCTCACCATCAAAGGCCCTCCATCTCTGCCAGTGAGTTGTCACTGCAAAGGTAATAACTTTCTATTTCTCCCTCCTACCACCATCCCAACTCCCCCACCCCCAGCCCCCTACACACACCCGTCGTTTTCGTTTAATTTTTCATGCAACACAATGTAATTACATCTCTCTGCCACTGAATCCAAGGTAGCGACGTTTGATACTGTCACATCCAGCCCACAGACATCCTGTGGGTGTTAAGACATCAGATCACTGTGGAAGTCAACCACCTGCTGGGTGCACCCCCGCACGTTGCCGCGTGATCAGCAAAACCAATCCTGCACGATTACAGGCATGTAGTAATGCTGACAATCAAAGTCCCATGCCTCAAAACGACAAGTTGTCTTTGTGATCTAAAAGCTTTTGTGGACAGCACACATCAGATCTGGTGACAAGTGCAGGGATGCAGATACTGCCAGATTGCAGCCTGAGGTGAACATGTGGGCCTTTAAAAAAACTCTTCTATGATGACTCTTTGCTTGTTTTTACCAGTGCCATTGCCTTTTTTACAGCTTTGTTACAAAGTCATGTTAAAACAAATGTTAAAACTCTTCAAAAAAAAGCATGAACTTTTGTTCTAGTTTTCTCCATTTAGGTTAATATTTAGTCACATTGTAACTACTCATGAATTCTTCCATCCACATGGCGTTTCAGTCATGCTTGTCATTACCCTTTGTCATATATAATATTGCCTGAGTTATTTGAGCTTCCTGAAATAAACCTTGATTTCATCAACTAATTAATTGCAGGACCTTTTAGTGGTGAAAATAAGACTAAACTAACAGCGTCTTAGTAACAAAATGACATAATTGACTAGGCTACCAAACTGTTGCTTGATGGGGTCATGATGTAATGCTATATTATTACAGTATAATTATTTTTGAATGTTACTGCTATCATTTAATTTTCAGATAACAACATGTTAGCCAACTGGGACCTTTTTTGTGTGCAGTTTTGATGTTCTCCATGGGCTCCCTTCTTGGTACTACTTTCTCCCACACTCCAAAGATATGCTCGTTAGGTTAACAGGTGGACCCTAGGTGTGAATTTGAGTGTGAATGTCTCTCCGTGTTAACTCAGCAATGGAGAGGTGACCTGAATGGAGCGTAATCCTTCTTACAGGGTGCACCCTGTGATGGCTGCGATAGGAAATTTAAAGACAAACTCTGTAAACTGTGAATTTCTCTTTGTGTTCTTAGGTAAGCTATCTTATGAAACCCTGCCTATAGGGATAACACTGATAAGATGCTTCCAAAGTAGTAGATCAAAAATGTCAAAGATCTGATTTATAAAGAAAAAGTTCAGAGCAGGGATTCTCAACTTGATTTTCTCTAGGGGCACTCTTGCACTATGACAGGAGGCCAGGGGCTAGTTAAAGACACGCAATAATATTTATCAGATAAAAATGAAAAGGATGTGACAAAAAAGTAAAGTTGTTGTTTTTTGTTTGTTTTTTTTTTTTTGGGGGGGGGGGGGGTTTCAAATGAACTTACTTTGTAAAAACAAGATGCCTTGCACATGTTAAAAATCAAACTCCCTCACCATGACGGATGGATGGATGGAGTGTTAATTTTGCTGACTAATCGTTTTCATCAACAACCATTTATTCCCGGACAAAGGCTTCTTGAATTTTGTAATTAAAGAAATGTACTGATGTCCTGAAAATAGGATTTTAAAGCTACAAAATATATCTAGAATAAGTTGATATAATTTTCAGTAGCATAGAGAAAATTATCGCAGTATAAAATTTTGACATTTATAACAATCACAGAACAATGTACATGTTTACACTGGTCTAGTGGTGTAGTGATGTAGTAGTCTAGAGGTTTGGTAACAGAATGTCTTCGTCTGTTATCATATGTAATTTAGATGAGACATCCATACAGTGCATGTCAGTCAAAACAGGATTGATCTATGTGTTCTCAAAATGACAAAAAAAAGTTATTAATATCACATCAGATTTTTTCACTCTCCAGACAGCAAATATTCATGAACTGAACTGGTGCCGCTTTATACCACAGTTATGTTCTTGCACCTGCCGCAGTGGAGCTGTACTTCCAACCCCAGTGCAGGAGAAAAATGAATCAAGACATCTGGTGAGGTAAAAAAAGATTACTGATAAATTAGTACAAAAAAAGAAATACCTTTTCTTCTTGACCTGGATAAGACAAGTTTACTGTCATGGCACAATTAAAATAGTAGCCTCAAGCTGAATGTGAGAGAAAGTAAAATACAGTGATATGGAATAAGTGAAAGAAAGACACTAATCAAAAAGGTTGTTACGCATTCATGCCCTCTGGATAGTAGGGCACAACAAGAATGGATGCATGATGCTTAAATATGAATAAAAAATATTCCCTTCCCTTGATTCTTATTTACTGGAACAGATATAGTCTGTAAAGCAAAACAAAACAAAACAGTGAGTAGCTATCTATTTTCTAATCTCATCACCACCTACAAGCTCAGGATAACAGTAGAATTTTTCACCCAACCCAACACATTTGTTACAGCACTTAACACAATCTCTCATAAAGGAAGCTTGAGGAAAACTGCTGTGGCTACTCACCTTCATGGTGGTGTATAAAATGCAAACAACAGCTATATCCTAATTCAGAAACATGTTATAATTGCTACAAAGCAAATACTCCAGGAATATGACATTATTTATGTGCCTCTACTCTGAGTGCATGTTAAAAATAATTTAAGCTTAAATGTTGCATTTTGAGGAGAAAATTATTTTGAGCGAAGAAAAGTTTAATTTGAGCAAACAAAATTCATTGCTGCGTGCAAGAAATGTATTTCAGTGTTTGCTATTATCCATATACACACACAATAACAGCACAAAACCAACCAATCACAGACTTGGATGCAAAAATTCAGATTGGCTAAATCCAGTGGACTGGTTTGGTTTAAACTAGATTAAAACCAACAGTGGTCTTTAAAAATTATATATTTTAAAATAAAATAATTAAACATACTAACCGAAAATGGATTTAACTACATCCTGAATCATGTTTCCGGAATAGTGTAGTTAGCGAGCTGATTGGAGACCATAACAGCCAATTAGAATTTTTGCATCCAAGTTTGTGATTGGTTGGTTTTGTGGCACACTTGTGGCAGTGCACAGAAAGTTGAAGCACAGAGCAGAGATGTTGTGAGCGCGAACGACACACTGAGAGCAGGTCTGCAGATGTCTGTGAGCACACAGAGCAGAGATCTAAGCAAGAGCAAATGCCAACAACTGAGCGAGAGGGCCTGTTATTGTGTGTGTATATAGATAATAGCAAACACTGAAATACATTTCTTGCACGACGCAATGATTTTTGTTTGCTCAAATTAAACTTTTCTTCGCTCAAAATAATTTTCTCATCAGAATGCAACATTTGCACTTGCAATTTTTTATTTTTTTTTACATGCGCTCAGAATAGAGGCACAAAAATAATACCATACAGGAAAACAGTTTGAATAAACTGCTGCAACAGACAAGTAACAGAACCTCTGCTCTGTTAGACAGCCTGTGGGGTACAGTAAATTCACTGTCATGTTCAAGAAACCAGTTTGAGATTATTTGAGCTTTATGACATTGTGTAACCAGGCAATGGTCATGATATGGTGTGTTGAAAAGATGGTACACTGAGGTTATGAAGGGATGGACATGGTCAGCAACAGCATTCAGGTAGGCTCTGGTATTTAAACAATGCTCAGCTCGTGATGAGGGGGCAAAATGTGCCATTACACAATAGGTCTCAACTGTTGATACAAGGCAGGACGGATCCATGCTTTCATGTTGTTTACACCAAATTCTCCCCCTACCATCTGAATGTTGCAGCAGAAATCAAGACTCATCAGACCTGGCAATGTTTCACCAGGCTTGAGTTGTCCAATTTTGGGGAGCCTTTGCAGATTGTACCCTCACTTTCCTAGTCTTAGCTGACAGGAGTGGCACCCAGTGTTCTCTTTTGTTGCTGTATCTCATCTGCTTCAAGGTTCAACATGTTGTGTGATCAGATGCTCTTCTGTACACGTTGGTTGTAACAAGTGGTTATTTGAATGATTGTTGCTTTCCTGTTAGCTTCAAGCAGTCTGGCCATTCTCTTCTCTTCTCTGTCTTTTTCAATCATTTCATTTTAATGTAATTTAATTAGTTGCATACATTGAAAAAATATGCGATACCAATATTTTTGCCCTATAACGGCAGCTTATGTAGGGGAAAGCAATGTGATAATGAATGAATGTAATTTAATTAGTTGCATACATGTGATAAGATGAGATGAATCATGATCAATTTAGTTCCGAACACAATTCAATGGCCACTAAATCACTGTAACTGTCAATTTCCACTGCACATACCTAACACAACAAAACACATCTTTCAGCTTTCCTTGCAATATAAAGCTGTGGGTTTTTTTGGAGACCTGGAATATAAATGTGCCTGCGTCTAAAGCACTGTTCAAATGTGATATAGGCTATAGATTAAAAAAATTATATATTTTTTGTCATAGATAGATAGATAGATAGAGGTAAGCTACAGTTGTAGCCACAGCTGCCCTGGGGCAGACTGACAGAAGTGAGGCTGCCATATCATGCCATCGGCCCCTCTGACCAACACCAGTAGGTGGTAGGGTAAAGTGTCTTGCCCAAGGACACAACGACCAGGACAGAGAGCCCGGGGATTCAACCGGCGACCTTCCGGTCCTGAGACCATATTAGACCCACACTAGTTGCAAAATCCATCACAATGTGGGTTAAATCTGACAGCATTGTGTGTACAAAAATGCTGTAGGTTCTGCACAATAATGTAAAAAATACATATAAATATAATGGAAATATATATAAAAATATTTAATGTTTGTATATTGGGTCACTTTAGGAAAAGTAGTTGCTGTTTTTGCTACTGTTAAGTGTTAAAATTAGTCTAATTTGAACCGGAAAGTATGTAAGTATGAAAATAAAGTTCAGAAAAGCTATAACAACAACCATTAGTCTAGCCCAGGGGTAGGCAATTCCAGGCCTCGAGGGCCGGTGTCCTGCAGGTTTTAGATGTGTCCTTGATCCAACACAGCTGATTTAAATGGCTAAATTACCTCCTCAACATGTCCTGAAGTTATCCAGAGGCCTGGTAATGAACTAATCATTTGATTCAGGTGTGTTGACCCAGGGTGAGATCTAAAACCTGCAGGACACCGGCACTCGAGGCCTGGCGTGTCCTACTCTAGCCCAAGAGGAGAATACTACTGGGAGTAGTATTTTCCAATCATTTTCCAAGAAGAAGGACGGCCAGATCTGCGAGCTGAAATACGATAAACACTTGGACCTGACCTCAGTGGACCTGAAAAAGCTTAAAGTGAAGGAAAATCATATTCATTTTCCAATCAAATAAATATGAGTTGCTCTGAGTAACCCGAGTCTCCCATGAGGGTGGCTACACTTTCAGGTGATGCTGCCTTTCAGTGCTGCAAATTCCACACCATGTTCCTCTCTGAAATTAGAATGGGGTAATAACTTTGCTTTCCAGACTGAAGCTTTATATTGTTGAAATCGAAATGTTCAATGTCAAAGCTCAGGAAATATCTACAACCTGTAGAGGGTCTTTCTGTTGAATTATGCTGTTTAAAACATTTATTTAAAAGTTAGTGGATTGGTGTAAGGCTAATGCAGAGGCCTGGGTTTGAATATGTCCTGCGGTTATTTGCTTTCCCTGGTCTTTTTCTCAGCTTTGCTGTCTTCTCCACTGCCCTATGCAAAAATTGGCCAAAAAATGATTAAATTATTTTCATGAAATTATTAAAAATGTGCACTAGTAATACAACACAAAAGTGAAATGAAATAAAAGGGAATCGAAAAGTACTGAAAGGTATTGTAGGCCATTAAAATAGTTCACACTGTGATCCTTAGGGGCCTCCATAACAACTTTTCCAGAGGCACTGTTTAAATAATTCAATACAGAAGAGGATTAGGGCCACTGAAAAAAGGGAGAACGTCTTTTTTTTTCTTTTCCAGAATTCTGACTTTTTTCTCAGAATTTTTGAATTTCTCAGAATTCTGACTTTAATATCAGAATTTTGAGAAAAAAACGTTTTTTCAGAGAAAAAGAAAACTGTTGTTTTCATTCAAATTCTTTTGTTTTTTTAATTCAACTTATTTTGTTTTCATTTAAATTCTGTTGTTTTTGTTCAACTTATGTTTTTATTCAAATTCTGTTGTTTTTATTCAACTTATTTTGAGTTCTATTTTTCTCAGAATTCCAACTTTAATCTGAGAATTCTGAGAAAAAGGACAAAATCATGAGGAAAAAAGTCAAAATTCTGTTTTTATTCAGTTTATGTTGTTTTCATTTAACTTCTGTTGTGTGTGTTTTTATTCAATTTGTGTTCTTTACATTCAACTTCTGTTGTGTGTTTTTTTCCAACTTCTGTTGCTTTCATTCAAAGTCTGAGTCCCCCCCCCCCCCCAGAACTGTGACTTTAATCTGGGAATTCTGCGCTTTTGTTTTATTTCAAAGTCTGTTTTTATTCAACCCATGTTTCTTTCATTCAACTTCTCTTGTGTGTTTTTTCAACTTCTGTTGTTTTTATTCAACAGAAGTTGAATAAAAACAACAGAAGTTGAATAAAAATGACATATTAAACGATTAAAGTCAGAATTCTGAATTCAATCTCAGAATTCTGGAAAAGAAAAAAAGAAAGACGTGCCCACTTTTTTTTCCCAGTGGCTCTAATCCTCTTCTGTAATTAAATAAGCATTATTGTAAAATTAAATAATAATTATCAAATCATTATTTTTGTTTTCCTACAGAAATAAGCATGTACTTTCAAATACAGGCACTCAAAGTATTCAATATTAAATAAATTATCTTTAAAAAAAATAAAACTCTAACAATATGAATCACAGTTAAATATATGTTACATTAATGTCACATTAAAGGTGACATTTCCATGTTTAGTCTTTTTCTGTCAATCAATAAAATTAAAAAAAACGGCAGATCTAATTTTGTGATTGGATGCTGCTTTGGTCTGACATCTCACTGTTTCTTACCATTCTGATTTCTTCTTTCCAAAAGGAATTCTTAACAGATTGGCATTTTCCACTATGAGTCAAACATCTGTGGAAATAAAATAACTTGAATCTTTTACAAAAAGAAAAATATAACAGGTAAATCAGAATATGAAATTGAAAGGAGAGCCAAATTAAGGAAAAACCTGAATAAATTGCTGCACAGTTATCATATCTAAGGATATATGGCTGAGTGGCAGCCTTTCTTAGGACAAAATATGGTTTCCCCTTCCAGTTTTAATGCTCTGCATTTTTTTTCCCACTTACAGTTACTGTTTCACTTTTTTTCTGCATCTATTCCCAAAACAAAATTCCTACATTTCTCTATATATACTCCATACTGGTACTCGGGTTGTTGCACTCTATTTATTTGGATTACTTTATGACTTGTGGGGGTCCTATTCCTCTGCGGGGTAACCTGCATATGGCCAATAAAGTATTCATTCACTTGTTATTCTGTTTTTCTGGTTTTTTTGTTTGTTTGTTTTTTAATTCTGTTTCTTTGTTATTCTGTTTCTTTTCACTCCGGGACCGTGTGTATGTAATTTCGTTCCACCTCATGTAAATATGCAAAGCGAATGACAATAAAGCTTCCTTGTGTGTCAGGCACTGAGATATTCTATAGACAGAGGAAAACACAGTGTCAGCAAAAAACTCGAGGGAAACAAATATCAAGAGGATACAGGGAGAGTGGCAGGTGTGAGGGAGAGAAAGAGCGTGGGGAAGAAAACCGCATGACAGGTAGTCTTTGTCTAAGGGCTATAGGCAAGATGAATGCACCATGTGTATAAAGTGTGAAGCAAGTGGAGAATCAAGTAGAGGAGAAGGAAGTGTGACAGAGAGGCAAGATGTGGAATATAGCAGTTGTCAAGGATTAAATTAATAGAGAGCTGTTTACCGTGTACAAGCTGAGACCACAGTTCAAAAAACAAATGAGTATAGGCTACTGTGGGTGAATCACTGATGCTTACTTCTTCAAAATGATTTGTCAACTAAACAAAAAGAAATATTGCAAACATTTGTGTGAGTTTTAAGAAATTCTTCCACTCCTTACAACCTATCAAGCATTTTCCTTTTTTTCCTATCTGACAAACCAGTTCTGTCTCCTTTACCTTCATACTTAACCCACATATACACAGACATGCACAGGCAAACCCAAGCTCACTCTTTCTATGTGAAACTATGATTATATTTCTCAGACGCACGCCCATACCCCGCTCTTCAGATCTGAAATGAGGTGGAAAAATAACTGAGAAGCCAGACGGGCGCCTGCAGCTATCTCAGGGATGAATACAACTATTCCATTACAAACACCTTTAATGTCGCCATGGTACGTCTGACTTGCTATGCAGTCCCATCATTTCATTTTTCTTGAAGGTAGCAGCACCATAATTTCTGGTTGCAACTTTGTGGCATACAACTCATAAAAGGGGGCAAACAGCAATCAAGCAATGCATTTTGTTAATGAGAAAGCATAAATAGTCTTTCATGGTTTTTTGAAATGGTGTGCAACACATTAGCAACCTTAGAAAATAAATTCACAGATGGAGTTGCTGGAGGTGAAGAAATCGATTCTACTGAGTGTGAAAGGTGTGTGTACATTGTCAGTTCTCAACATTAATATTTATGTTTAAAACAATACTAAAATCATCTCGGTATTATTTGCAAGATTAGCACTACTCTTAGAAAATTGCTTGTTAATATTTGTGGTCCCTAGTGTTCATCCAACTTATTTTTGCAGGGTGTTCTTTGATAAATACATACACTAACATTCACAGGTTTAGTATAACTTTTTATCTTCTTAAAACATTGCAGTTATTGAGCAATAGAGTTATTAATCAGAGTCTGAAAACAATTGGGATTTTAATCCGAATTAATATATATTATATATACTGGCTCCCAACCATGTTCTTGTATTCCAATGAAACACTGCAATAAGGTTCACACAGGCAAAAACTGCCCTTTAATGGAGCTATGCATATGACTTGTTAAATATCTCTTGGATCAGTCTTTGTGGTTTTTCAATTTTAGTATCAAAATTACCCAAAATAAACACTTTAGAGTTTTCTAAATGAATGCTATTACATTTATGGGAAATTGCCCCCCAAAACTTGAGTTTTCATTCAACAGAGGGAACTACTCCCTTCACACATAGACCAACATAAACTGGCTCTAACCAAAATCGATTGAGAAGTGTGAGGCCATGAGGACAAATACATCAGAGTCTCTAGTTTAAGAAACAAACAGTCACCTCAGAGGTCCTCAGCTGGCAGCTTCATTACATGGCGACAGCAAAGAACACCAGTCTTAATGTCAACATTGAAGAGGCGACTCTTGGATGCAAAGGAAAGCCATATGTGACAAAGGATTGAAAAAAAAAGACAAAAGAAAAGATTAAGATAGGCGAAACAACACAAGCATTAGACAGAAGAAGATTGCAGAAAAGTTTTATTAACAGATAAATCTTTGTTTCAGGTGTTTGGGTTAAAAACAGGAACATTCGTGTGACACAAAACAAATAAGAAGTTGCTACAGAAGTGCTTGACGCCATCTTTCAAGCATGGCAGATAAATGTAATAGTTTGGGGTGCTTTGGTGATTGCACAGTGGGTGATTCACACAAGATATATATCAGTGATCTGGAACAAGGAAGGCTATCACTCTGCTTCCGTCTGGAGGACAACAACTGATCCAAAACATGTGAGAACTATAGAATGAGCAGCCAGCTGGGTTTCTGTCTCTAGTGAAGTGGCCGGCACAGTCACTGAATCTCATCTCTTTTGGACTCTTGTGGGATCAGCATGAATGTATGTTGTGTAACAAGTGCCCGACAAACCAACTTGTTGAAGCTGCTTCTGGAAGCACTCCATGAAATCTCCCCAGGTAGCGTCAACGAACTGAAAGCTAGGCTTTGAATGCTGCAAATGGACAATTATATGACAATAATTGGTCTTCCCATGAACCTTTTCACTCACGCTACTAACGCTCTGTCACAATTAAGATACATTTCAAGGCTGGGGGTCACTGAACTTCCTTCTACATCAATAGCAATGAATTAAAGTTAACCTGAGCTACAACTGGTCTAATGAAAATACAACATAAAGTGTCACCACAAGAACAGTTTCAATGCACTTTGGAACTCATTCTACACTTTCTGGAATTCTGTGAGAGAGATGAAATATTATTTCATTAATAAGAGTTGGAGACTTGCTGCTGACCAAAAGATGCTGAGATTTCAGTACTGATAATGATAAACGGATTAAGAATGAGTATCACTATATCATCAAATCTGCTGGTTCTCTGAACTGAATGGCAGTTATTCATTTATTACTTTTGACAGCATTGTCAAAACAGTTCCTTTCTCTTCCTGATATTTTTGATGCCAACCCCTGGTGGACAGCCATGAAATTTTTGTAGCGAAGTTTATTGTTCTGGAGCAGATGGCTCATCACAATGCTGACTGACTGATTTAGCTGTAGTGCTGCCATGAGAAATGAATGAATTCCTGCAAAGTTTGGAGGATGCGTCATAATAACTGTGGTGGGCATCTATTATGGGATTCTCAGGCTAGACAAAGTAACTATTGGATGGACATTAAAACATCTTTCCTAATGTGGAACAATTACAACATCTTATGTATGACTCAAACCTGGACCTTCTGTTCTTATTGTAGAGATGGCTATATGAAAACTCTCCTGCTCACATATTGAATGTGCACTGTTATTATATTTTAATAGGTTTTATTATTTTAGTCCTTTTCAATGTTAAAAACAGTATAAGCTGTAAACAAATACAATGGTCATGTTAATGACTCGGAATGTGCAGTTCTCAAATTAATACTCAGCTGAAAGTTGTCCTTCACAGCAATTATAAATCTATAGACCAGCATCTGCAACAAAAAGTGTTTTATAATAAACTGAATATTCTTATTAAAGAGCGTGTTAACAATAGTGAGGTTATTAGGTGATTTTAATATAAATCGGAGAGATACATTTAAAAAGAGTTAAAAGGGGTGTTAAAGGGCTATCTGACCACAATATGATCCTGGTTTTAAGAAAATGTGCAAAAAGGAGATTTAATGAGCAGTATAAGAGTGAATAAATGAATCTCAAAAATCAATCACTGAAATAAACTGTAAAGAGCACAGGGTTGTTGCTGTTTTGTTTTGTTTTTACATGAAAGCATGGATAATAATTGTCATGCTTTCATAACTTTACTACAGAAAACTATATATCAGTGTATTAGACAACTTAAAAGTAAAACTGGCCAAAAAGTTTATTTACTTTGGTTAAATGGAAATATGTTTATGTTTACTTATGAAACAAAGGAACCACCATAATATATATCAGCCTGCTTTTTTCTAAATACTGTCATCACATTTGTGTGTGTGTGTGTGTGTGTGTGTGTGTTTTAAGCGTTTTGTAAGGACAGCGTGAAAACAGTAAAGAAAGGAAAAAGCCACCTTTTTCCTATCGGTGGAAAAATGTACCATGTCAACGAATTTTAAAAAAAGTCAACACGTGGGATTTGGTTGTTTAGGAAGAGGGAAAAGTTTTGGGAGTGACAGTAACAGCAGGAGACAGGAGAGAGAGAGTTTTTAGATGTGGGCGATTTGTGAGTTTAGTGTGGAGTGTATACTTAGTGTGTTGTGTTGTCTTGTGTAGTTGTTCTGTTGTGTAGTCGTTTTGTTTTGTTTTGTGTGTCAGTGAGGGCACTAGTGATGTGTCGTTCGTGAACGAAACGGCTGTTAGAGCCGACTCTTTGAAGTCAACGACGCGATCCGGATCCTTATTGGGAGCCATGTTTTTTTTTTTTTTTTCTTTCTCTCACCCTCTCTCTTGCCCTTTTTTTTTTCCGCTTCACTCCACACTTGAGGCTTGTGATTTGCGCTGGGAAGAGGGGGAAGGGGCGGTAGTTACACTCACAGTAGCACAGGAACAGAGCCGGAGAGAAAGACAGCCAGGGACAACAACGTCACATTAGAAAGGTATAGTAATCATCCACAACTATTTTCAGTTGCGGATGATAACAGATTCAGAAAGCTTATTCATGCAGGTCCATAAGACAGAGAATATGCATCTTCTTTTTGTTTTCATATTTAAATTTATATTTAATTGTGTTGTGGTTTGCAGTGTTTTGTGTTGTTTCACTTTAAATTTGTTTGAAAGGAAAAAGCTGAAAATGTAAATAGTTAGAAGTTTAAAATAGTTGGTTTTTGTATTATATGATTTATTTATTACATTTTATGTGGAGTGAATAAATAAAGTATATTTATGGTGGCCCTTAGAAACAAAGCACGTACAAACTCCAAAACATGTACGAACTCCAAAACACATACAAACTCCTAAGCACGTACAAACCCTGAAGCACGTACAAACTCCGAAGCACGTACAAACTCCAAAAGACGTAAAAACTCCAAAGCACGTACAAACTCCAAAGCACGTACAAACTCCAAAACACGTACAAACTCCGAAGCACGTACAAACTCCAAAACACGTACAAACTCCGAAGCACGTACAAACGCCGAAGCACGTACAAATTCCAAAACACATACAAACTCCAAAGCACGTACAAACTCCAAAAGACGTAAAAACTCCTAAGCACGTACAAACTCCGAAGCACGTACAAATTCCAAAACACATACAAACTCCAAAGCACGTAAAAACTCCAAAACACGTAAAAACTCCAAAACACGTAAAAACTCAGACGCACATACAAACCCCGAAGCGCGTACAAACTCCAAAACACGTAAAAAATCCAAAACACATAAAAACTCAGGAGCACGTACACCCTCCAAAACACGTAAAAACTCCAAAACACGTAAAAACCCAGAAGCATGTACAAACTCAGAAGCACGTACAAACTCCGAAGCACATACAAAAGACAACAAAAGTGTTCCAGAATGCTAGGCGCAGTGTTGAGGTTTTGTTACCTAGTGGGTACACAAGCCAGGAAGTATCAACGATCGGATTTGGTGTGTGGTAGTAACAGGTAAATAAACTTTTTTTAAAAAAAAACTATTTGAATATATGTGAGTGCTTGTCTATAAATACACAAACAATACACATATGCTTTCAATTGTGTAATTTAAGTGATCTAGGTAGCTCTGTTTTGGAAGTTATGTTAACGCTAGAAATGTGTTTTGGAGTTTGTACGTGCTTTTTGGAGTTTGTATATGCTTTAGAGTTTGTACGTGCTTTGTCTCTAGGGGCCACCGCATATATTTATATATAAACATATATAAATAAAACCACTTTTTTTTACATTAGTAATTCCTTTTGTGCATAATTTTATATTATTGTTAATAAGAAATTTATTAAAGCAACAAAACAACCTGAAGCCGGCTCTTTTTAGTGAGCCGAGCCGGATCTCTAAAAAGAGCCGGAAATCCCATCACTAGAGGGCACTAATGAATGTCAGAGGCACATTTGCAACCTAAACACTGTCACAAAGTAGAAACCCAGCGGAGTGATACACCTCCTGTTGTCAGGCCTGCAGGTTTACTGTGCTGTTCTCCTCTGTCTTTTGGTGGACAAACTTTTTTTTTCACTGGCACACATCATTTGTGGGGCATCTTATTGCAACACCTGATTGTTCTCTCATTTTAGTTTTAGTAATATTTTTAAATGGTTGTACAAAATGAAAAAAACGGCAGGTGTATTGGCTGCATTTTTAGATAAATAGTTGTATATGTTTACAAAATGTACATTTTATATTTGCATTTCAAGTTATAAAAATTCACTCAACATGTCTGTGGGGTTTTTTTTACAGTAAAAAATACTACTAGGATTTTAAGTTCTTTGTGTGATTTCAGATCAGTAATACTAATGCAGTATGTCAGTGAAAAAAACAACTAAATTCAATTGAGCTGAAAAGAATGATACCAAACAAGGTAAGGGGAAAAAAAACAAAATTAAACAATTTGAGGGTGAACTACAAGCGTAAACTCAAAAGGAATCAAAAATGGCCGGTTGTATTTCAGACCTCAGTGGGTTAATCCAACAAATCATGGAAAATTAGGTTTAAATTTTTGTTCATGACGGTGTAGATTTCTGACATTTTGTGTAATTTAAGCATGTAACAATGTGATTGTTTTCTAACAAAAGACAGTGTGAAACCTAAGTTAGACTTGTGTTTGTAACTGAACTGCCCATGTTGTGTAGCTTTCTGGATTTTATAGTTATTGGGCTACGTATTTATTTATTATACAGGCTATACAGTACATAAGATCAAAACTCACATGTTTTATGTAACTAAAGTGTGTAATTATGTGGGCTACAGACAATAATTAAGTTATAGACTATATTTATATGAAAAACATGTATACTTACTGCATTTGAATCATTATAACCACATGTAACCACCTGCATATGTGTTTGGAAAAAAAAAAAAGGCTTTGATTTTGCCACGCCATTTGATTTCTTTGCCACCCTCATGCCACCCTAAGAAAATTTCTCTGGATCCACCCCTGGCAGGGAAATACAATGCCTGTGGTTTAACAAAACGGGAGAAGTGTGATTCGTGATCGAATTATAGTGGCAACAACAGCCTCTTTTTTTTTTTTTTTTACATTTTTCATCAAAATGTTAAAGCTGACTTAAATTATTCTAAATACTAAAGCTGACTTTTAGAGAAGTGACTGATTCTAAAGTTCATATAATATTTTCTTCTCTTAAACATTCAAGAGCAAAGGATGTATATTGGATGAATGAAGCATTGATAGAGTCAATAGGGTCAAATATATTAGAAACAATTTAACGACTAAAGCCTCAAAAATGTAAATCAATGCCATGATTCCCTGTCATATAAACTATTCTCTCACTAACACAAGCTGGACTACAGTCAATAAAAAGACTTTAAGCAGGCCTTGAAATTGTTGCATAAAAAGTCAAATTTGTTTTATCATTACAAAAATTTAAACAAGATATGGTTTATTAAATTTGCAGATATTCTATATGGTCCAAAAAAGAACATATAAAAAACTCTCAACTTTCAACAAAATCAAAATAATCTACATTTAACAGAGCACCACCATAGAACAGCCCTCAGGAAAAGTACTATCAGGTGGCACATACACTCACAGAAATAAGGAACATTTACTTCTTTCTTTAAATCTATAAAATATGTGTGTTATGTTAATTACATTTCTGTCTTCGATCAAACCGCCAGTAACTACAGACAAAAAATAGCTTGTGTGGCTAAATCTGGCATATTTTGGTGGTGGTCAGAGGGCCCGGTGGCGCCAGTGTCCGGCAGCCTCGCCTCTGTCAGTGCGCCCCAGGGTGGCTGTGGCTACAATGTAGCTTGCCATCACCAGTGTGTAAAATGTGTGTGTGAATGGGTGGATGACTGGATATGTAAAGCGCTTTGGGGTCCTTAGGTACTAGTAAAGCGCTATATAAATACAGGCCATTTACCATATTTTCATGATAAATTTAAGCGCTCATGTCAATTTCAAACAATAATGAACATAAATCAGAATTTGTACATACCTTACAATGAATCATGAATCAGCCTTAGCTGTACTTTTTTGCCAACGTGCCAAACAGAAAAATGGTGAAGGTGATAAACATTATACTTCCTTATCATCACACTGTCACCGTTACTATGGCAGCATTCATAGTAGCTCAAAACGCTGCTGTGAGCTCCACATCAAGCCTCACATTGACTAAAATGGCTATTGACTATTGTCATGGTCTCACAAATGTAGCAATCTCAGGAAAACTATTTCATTCATACATTAACAGGAAAACAAGACCAAGCTCCTCATACTCATAATGAACTCACGAAATCTCACAATAATCTGGCTTAATGTCTGTCGAGAATTACAAAGTCTTACTTGGAAAATATTTTGCACAATTGCCTCACCACGCAGCAACAACAACAGAAAAAAAATAGTTTGATCATTTAAAAATTTAAACAGTTTCTAAGGAGCAGACAGTCATGCAGTAATGAGTCATCCCATCTTCTGTATCCCAGCTTGCCTCCTGTCGGTTTCCTCCTGTCCTAGTTTGTACTTTCCTTGTTACTTAGGCGTTTAGTTAGAAAACTATATGTTGTTTAATACCTTCTTACTCAAAAGACATCGAAAATAAAACAGTTATTATGACCAAAATTGTTTACCTGTTGTCTGTACACAGTTTCATCTTGCTGAAATTTCTCTTTTCTAAAATAGGACTGCTTCTTCTTTTGTTCTGACAAAGTTGTTTTCTAAAATCTGTCTCATTAACACAGAGAGCTTCTTTTCTGTCTTTAGTTCCCTTCTTTGTAAAATTAGTGACATTATCTTCTGATGCACGCTGAGCGCTGACAGTCTGATGACAAGCAACGACAGCGATGAGTATAGCAGGAAAGCACAAGGTACTTTGTCTTAATGAGCTGCCATGCAGTTTGAGCTCCCCTCCACCTGTGATATGAGTTATCTCTCTCATCTCCTTATTCATCATAAGACTGATGTCTGTGTGTGCCTGTCTCTTTTGTCTACCTTTATGCTTATGTTCATATTCCAGTACTTCTTTAGCACTCATCTGCTTTGTTAAGAGGCTGAGGAAAGTCTTTCAACTATGGCAAATCATTTTAACTTGTTTAAAAATTGAAAAGTTAAATAGAAAGTCCCCTTTGCCCCATGAGTTTACAGAACTTCAGCTGAGGACTCAGTTTAAAGTGTTCAGTAGTGATGTGTGGATCGATCCTGAAATATCGATTCCTCCGAGACCAGTCATTTATGTTCTAGAATCGATTCTCACATTAAAATATTGATATTTTAGTAATTTAGGGTAAATTTGTAGTTTATCATTAACAGGAACAGAGTGGAAAGAAACTATAACATTCGGATTGTCTACATTCAAAGGAACTACTTCCTTTTCCACCTTTCATAGTCATGTGCGAAATACGGTGTATAAATGTCTCGCAGCTACTGGCGTGCGCGCACACACAACAATAGCTGAGCGTAATTGTGTTAACTATTTTACCTCCACAAACAGGTGTTGTGGGCATACTTGCCAACCTTGAGAATTAGGGAGACATTCAAAAGGGCTGTTGGGGGGGTGATAAATACATTTTACAGGGTTTATTTATCGGATAAAATACGTTAAATGTCACCGTTATTATTGGCCGGCCCGGAAACAGCGGGGGTGTCCAAATTCAGAGGCTGCTTCCACCTTTGTTACTCACGAACAAATAAAACACTGAAAAAGCCCAACAATAACATTTTAAGTTATCAAAGTGACTTATATATCATGTTTAACCTGAGTAGCGAAAGACCACGGGGGTTTGAAGACGATGTGTTGGTCGGCTCAGATATTTGAAGTTTACACAGCTACATTCACACCTGAAAATATGTTAAAAGTTTTTTTGCGACCCAGAAAGAGAAATAAGAGTAATATTAAAACTAAGTAGCTGCCGTCATTGTTGTAAACTGGAATTGGCTGGGCCGCGCTATGACTTCTGTGATATGGTTTTTCAATTTTGTCTGGGTGGAAAATCGGAAGAAATTCGGGAGAATGGTGGCTCCGGGAGATTTTCGGGAGGGGCACTGAAATTTGGGATTCTCCTGGAAAAATCAGGAGGGTTGGCATGTATGGTTGTGGCAACATCACTAACCTTGTCAAACACCTCAGAGTAAATCATATCACAGAATATGACGAGCGCATGTTGAGGCGAACTGAAGAGGAGGAGAGGGACAGGTGCTGCTAGGGCGAGACAGGCGTCTCTCACAGAGTCCTTTAGTGCTGTGTGTTCAAATAGCGCACAACTTCAGTTTTTTTTATTTCTATATGATGAACTCTGCATTATTAAGTGATAAGAACAAGTAATCTGATGTCCTGTAATCATTATGATGCTATAATTTGAGATACAATACATAAACGTTTTTGTACAAGGTATCGGATCAGTATCGTCGATACCACCCTGAATATTACTTGGTATCGGATCGGAAAGGAAATCAGTGGTATCGCACATCACTAGTGTTTAGCTGTAAAATCTAAAACTAGCTTAGCTGATGGTGCTTTTATTGAAGCATAATTTTTTTAGTATTAAATTAATTAACATTTGAAGGCTTTATTTTAGAAGAACAAGAACAAAAGTTATTTAGTTTAAAAACATAAGTTTTTTTCTTTATTATAAAACTGTGGAAAAGTCTTTAACCAATACTCATTCATTTATATTTTCTTATATTTCCAACCTGTCTTGAGCGATAGTTTTCCAAGATTTTCCAAGACGTCTTTCAAAGCTTTCTTTGGACACCGGCTGCTTTCAGAGCAGTATCTGACAGTCATGTCCTTAAGAACTCCTTCAAAGACCTGATGACTGTCAATAATCCATTCTCAAAGATAACATAGAGAAAATTACACAAGAACTGGTCCAGAAATTAGTGGGCAACGAGTCACAGTGGAATAAAAACTAATTGATTGGAACTAGAAAGTGCATTTTCTGAAGAAACTGCAGTGTGAATGCTGAAATCTGAAGGTATGCACTGAAATGAACTAATTGCTGAATTTTAAGTTAAAAATGTTGACTGAGATGGAAAAATACAGAATTTTTCTCCTGAAAACAAAAGTGCAGAACTGTTGAAAGTTGAATAGTTAGAAAGTAGCTGATCATCTTTATATGCTTTTCTACTGTACCTTAAAAAAAAAAACTGACTAATAACAAAAGAATACATCTGAATGTATATTGAAATATGATATTCTTTTTATCACTAGAAGAATGGAATTATTCATTTTAAGTGTCTAAACTCAAGAATCTTACATTCTTGAAAGAAAAACCAGAACATCTTCACGTCTACTCTGATGTGCTGGGTGTGTAGATCAGTGACTTCTTGTCAGGCAGGAAGTCAGTAGAATAAGGCTGAAGTGATGGACAGCAGCCTCTTGCCAGAGAACAGTGTGAAAAACAGTCTATGTGTGGGGTCATCAACATCTTCTTAGCAGCGATCATGGCACAATGCAGTCTGCTTTTACTAAATTAATTCACTGAAACACAAACAAACACTCTGAAGAGTGATGACTTGGAAACCAATACAGACTCAAGATGCTGCTAATAACAGTAAAAACAAGGAACAGTTGGAATTTACTAATTTAGTGTTGCCCCCTCAAATCATTTGAAGTACATGTAAATACATTTTTAAATTAAATTAAATAAGACGCTCCAAGTTTGCAAAGCATCTATTAAAACATTCAGGATCAACAAACCCCACAAAACACTGAACTAATTAACTGATTTTTTTTCAACCTATTTAATTTTCATCTTTTACTAATTACTTAAAGATAAACAAAAGATTAGAAAAATACATTAGATAAATAACTAAATAAATAGAAATTCTGGGAAAATAAAGGACGTTACTCCTCTGGCATCAGAATGTCTGTTACGGTGCCGTGTTCGTAATTTAGCAGGATTACTGAAGGGAGGATGTCTGGGAACACCTTTAGCCATACAGCAGATAACACAATATGTGGAATGTCATCGAAGTCCAGGACCTCTTGGTCTTGGCCAATGGTTCTGTAACCTCTCGGTTTAATCTCATGGATCCCACTTCCAGGCTGTAGATAATTAAAAAAAAAAAAAAAAGAAGAAGAAAAGAAAAAGAACTTCATGGCCAGTTTAAGACCAGTACTAAAAGCATGAAGACACTGCATAAAGTAATTTACCGACCTTAACCACAGTAAATGCTGATGTGTGAAGTGCAAAGCCATATGAGTGCGAGTTGTTTCCTTTCAAATGAGTGATCTCTACGGGTGATCCAATATGGACTGGGGTGAGCAGAGCAAAGGGACTGCTGGCCCCCGTTCCCTTTCAATTTTTTTCAAGGGTTACATCTAAATGTGACAGAGAAGGACAATTATTTTAAAAAATGGACAACTCTGCATATTGCAGCAGATAACCGTGTCCTATTTTAACTTGTACATAGTTAAGATTTCGCTCTCCATGCTTTAAATCTCAAAAGAACTATCCTCTTTCTTTTGTCATTCTCTGATTTTCATTTGATTTTTGTTTTGAAAGTGCCCTAAAATTGGTGTGTTAGCTTTAACTTTGAACAGTAAAAACGAAACGTATAAAACCTTAAGCTACATCTAAATGTGTTAGTAGTAAATTAATGTAGGGAAACGTACTGTTATGGCAAATGCAGATGGACCCAGGTAGCAGAACGCACGGAGGCGGAGTTGCGGTGAAGACAGTTTATTGACAGTGATGGGGAGGTATTTACAAGGACAAAGTATATACAACAGCGTATGAATTAGGGATGGGGGGAAAAAAATCGATACTGTGTAGTATCGTGATATTTTGTTTGCTAATAATGTATCGATATAAATCGAAATACTGAATTCATGATTTTTAAGATGAGTAATACCGGTGTTGAGATTCAAGTTTTACTGTTGAAAGCATTACAGGCAAGTCATTCCCAGTCATCCCTTAGATTTTTAAATGACTGATTAGTTTGTTTACTTTATAAGCTTAACCTGTTTCCCCTCTTGTGTATGAATCAGGATAGCCTTTAACCATATGATAGTATAAGGGAGCCGCTTTCTAATTCTTCCCACAAGCAAGTTCACATGGACGCAACTTTACATGCACACAAGTTTCCCATGGTCGTCCAGTAGAGCCATAAATTAATAAAGAGCTGAAATGAAGTAAAATATTAAATGAATGATGATTAAATGAAAAGTAGCTAGGTTCTAAGTTGCTGTTCCAACCTGATCTCCCTGACGAGCTACCACAGAGCCGGCTTTGACATGGTGGACGGTTACTCTGCCTTCAAGCAGTCTAGGGTCCTGCAATAGAAAAAGACACTCTAAATATCCACTTATGATGACAAGACTGTGGATTTAACATTTTCCCCCTTAACATGCCACAAAAATAAATTTAAAAGGGTGCATTGAAAGGATCAGAACACTGACACCAGCTGAATTTTCTCCAATTAACCCCTCACCTGCAGCTGGATGATTCCCAGCAGGTCTTTCTTAGCAGATTGGAGGATTGCACTGCTTTTACCAAGATAGGTAGCATCAGCGTGCCCTCCGCTGTCTGTATAGTAAAATACTTCAGATGGTGTGTGTTGCATTGTCACACTCTTCTTCACACTAGACTACAAAGACAGGCACAGGAGAGAAACTACTATGGAGGAAGTAGGTAAGATGCAGCAGATACTGTGCTATTGTGTTACATTTACACACAAGACCTGTCACCACGCTTCAATGTAAAAAGCAGACCTTACTTTGTGAGTGATAGGACTTGATGGAGCCTCCTCAATGGTAACTCGAGCTCGTTCGCAGGCCATGCTCAGGTCATTACCTGTAACTCAGAAAACAAAGGATTAGGATAACGAGTACATCTGTGCAGGAAATTAATACAGCCATGTGGCATTTGATGATCGCTTATGTCCAAGGCAGTGACCCACCTGTGCATTCAGTGGGCATAGAGGTAGATCGCAGCTTCCTGGTTGAATGGCTGTCCTTTACACCATCTGTTTAATACAAAGTCAGTGCCAGCACTGGATCAGTTTCAATACAAGACAAAGCTGAAACTGAACGGCATGTAGTGCATGTTTGTGTGTGTGCTTGACCCGTCTCTGCAGTGTTTTCAGTGGTTCCGGCAGGTGATTCGTCCTGGAAGTGGAGACGTCGAGTCATCTTTCCAGTATTTGCTTCTGCCATCACATTGTTTATATTGGTCAAGGGCACTGCTTGACTCTCCTGTCGGTCAAAGAAAAAAGTAAATAAAAAAAATAATAATTGCATCATAACTTGTGTGACACAGTCATCGTGACCATGTGTATGCACATAAATACTGTAGGTGTCCAATAACAAATTCTGCTCCTACCAGATTGAAGAGCTCAGTTGTTAGGCCCAGATAGTTATGCAAAGCCAAAAAGGTGACTCTTTGGAGGCGCACCATAATTATCTGGGGGAAAAAAAAAAGTTTTGTGCTCTGACTTCAGAGCATGTTGATCCTTTTTCTGAGCAAGAATCCTGACATTCCTTCACTGTCCAAATGTGTTTAACTTTTTTTTGGCAGCAATAAACATGACAGTTTACTTATTTTAATTTAAGACATGTTTTATTTTAATTAAGTTTAAAACTTTTTTATTTAATGTAAAATTATATTTTGTTTTAATTTACTTTCAAATTCTTCAGTTGCTGAAGGGGCTGCATAGTTTTCTTAAATTGCAGAGTTCAGAATAGCTATAATTGTACCAGATGTTTGCATTCAGTTAAGTTGGACTAGACTGTAATGCAAACTGTTCAGTTTGTCAACAATACAACTGACTGAAATGAGAGAAATACTGAGTGTGAGACTTTGATATTAGATAAAATGAGTATTGATAAAGTTTACCTTTATGTACAGAATCTGAATATCGCAAAATATTTTTAAAAATTGCAATAATATCATATCGTGCGTTATGTATTGTGATAATATCGTATCGTGGGATGTATGGCGATTCCCACCTCTAGTATGAATGGGGACGCGGAGCCAGGATGTGCAGGTGACGGAAAAACACACAGGTAGTGCACTCGATCTAAAAAAAGGAAGAGGGACGTGAGAATTAGGAGGGTCTTGCCCGATAACCGAGAAAAGCTTAAAGTAAACTTTACAGAGAGTTGGAGAGCTTACTTGGTACTATTTATTGCCAAAACCTCCAGATGGAAAACAAACCAGACGAGGCAAAATCCTAAGGAGGAAACGAAACTCCTTACAGTCACCAGAAATAATCCAATGGCTCCAGCAGGCAGGGGCAGAATTACAGACGCTCCAAAAACGCCAATACTCCGACACTAGTCTTCTGTCAGGTAGCTCCTAAAGAACACTTCTGAAGAATGCATCTGATGAGTAACAGGTGTGCCAGGTTCAGTGACTCACTGCCCCGCCTACCCATACAAAAAGGGAGGCACCCAAGAACACATACAGACAAAAACACCACATAACCAGAACCCAACTCCTAACACTTACAGCTGTTACCCATCCCTTCACTGTCACGTACATCATCTGTGACTGGCTGATGTTGGTTAGTGAGATCTAGGTGGTAGGTGGCTCCAGATACAGCCTTGTTTCGTCCTCCAGCTGCTGACTGACCTGGATGGGCGCACTGACATACACTGCCGTGTCCTTACTGGAAAGCATTGTTCTTGTGCTTCCAAATGTGGTCATTCTAAAATTTCTAATTGTATATGTTTTACCCTCTTTAATTTGGGAGGCCAAGCTTTCAAATATAACAAATCTGAACACATTTGTCCCGTCACATACTGCCGCACTTGTATTATTGTGGACAGCTTTAGGCCTTGCACTTCCATCAGAGAAATGCCAGCCAGTGACTTTAGGGGTTTCTTTAAGATACACCACTTTCACCGTTAGGGGTGGCAGCCTCTTGTATGGCTCACTGGTATTGTGATGAGGTTTTGATGAAGCCATTCTGAAATTACACACACACACAGAGTTTTATAAGACACGATAATGTCCGTTCGATTAAATAGGACAAACACAAAAACCTGATGTTTTATATATTTCCCTTGAGCCTGTGAATTAAAAATAATCCTGATGTTTGTGTAGGCCCTCAGTCATCTTACGCATGTTAGTGTTAAAAACGTGAAAGAAGGGAAGGTCTTGATAAGTTAAATCAGTCCAATCATATTCTTTTAATATTCATGTTTTCATCATCATCATTATCAGGAAGTGTTGGATCACATAGCTCAGCATCATCTCTGATGCTCACATCCTTATACTGTGGGTGAATCTGCTTGAGTTTATGCAGTGCTTGCACAGGTTTAGACCAGCTTACAGTCTGAAACAGCTGATGACCTTTGTAAGACAAGCGTCTCTTCAGATTTACTCTCATCACCTGAGAATTAATTCTCAATCGAGGCAATGCTTCAACAGTTTCCTGTACCTCTGATGGGACACAGACCACATTTCCTCTAATTGCAAATCTTGGCAAATGGTATGCACTTGGCTATGAGATGTCTCTCCAGTATGTTGAGATCAGACAGTTCAGGTGGAATATCAGCAAGATCCAGTTTATTGGCAACAGCAAGTGCTAGCATGGATCCATTTTTAAGATGATTGTGGCAGGTGTGACAAATCCACTCTCTCTTTCTCTCATCAGGGACATTGCACTGCTCATTTCTGCAGTTTTCATCACAAACATGAACAAACCATGTTGCAGCCACATGTGGGTATTTCACATAATTGGACCTTGTGCAGGGTCGCACTTGGTTTGGAAATGAAGTCTTAAAACATACAGTACATGGGTATGATGGTCCAGCTTTGATTTGTGATTTGAACACAGATATGGCCTCGTTGATCAAACTGTTGTCACTCTCTTGGGTTTGTCTGTTCACCCATCTGTATTTCCTTTTTATTTTCATGGCACATCTCATGTGCATAATCCTAAATGCAAGATTACTTTGATACCTGTCTCGCATTAGTTGTTTCATTAGTTGTCTGTGTCTTACTCTGAATGCATTATCACGTGCATAATGCTGAGTAACTCAAGATCTCTGTCTCTCTCTGAATTCTGGGCTGTCTTGATACCTTTTAGTGATATAGTTTTTTTGCTTCTGTCTGAATTCATCATTCTCACAGTAATGTCTTTTCATATATTGTTGTTGTTTTTGTCTGAATTCATTGTTCTCACAGTAACGCCTTTTAAAATATTGTTGTTGTTTCTGTCTAACTTTAGCGTTCTCAGAAAAATATCTTTTAATATATTGTTGTTGTTTCTGTCTAACTTCAGGGTTGTTTTTATATGCCGTGCTTGTGCAAGATTTTTTCTTTTCTTTGTAATCTTTATTTGAAGTGTACTTTTGTCGTTCTTTCGTTTTTTGGTTTTCTTTTCTCTGATTCCTGGGTTTCTCTGATACCATTAATCTTCCTTTCATTTTTTTCCTTCGCTGTTAATTAACTTTTGTCAGTTTACAGATGTTTTGTAAAACTGTATCAGAAAGATCACAGGCAGCACCATTTTTTATTGCAGCATTTGATCGACATGAAAAAGCATAACTTGATTTAAGGAAATTAAATTCACTGGATGGTTCTTCAGTTGGTATATTAGGAAATTCATTCTGAAGAGCTTCATGTGATGTGAACTGAGTCATTTGGACTTCATGTTGTTTTACTAGTGGTGTACAAATTGACATTTGAGAGATCTCAGAGATCAGAGATCTCTGATGATGATGAGAGATCAGTGGTTGTGTTTCTCCTTGGAGTAAATGGCCTGCATTTGTGTAGCGCTTTACTCAGTCCCTAAGGACCCCAAAGCGCTTTACACTACATTCAGTCATTCACACACACATTCACACACTGGTGACGGCAAGCTACATTGTAGCCACAGCTGCCCTGGGGCACACTGACAGAGGCGAGGCTGCCGGACACTGGCGCCACCGGCCCCCCACCAGTAGGCAAACACGGGGTTAGTATCTTGCCCAAGGATATTTGGCATGCAGCTAGGAGGCAGCCTGGGATCGAACCACCGACCTTCTGTTTAGTGGCTGACCTGCTCTGCCACCTGAGCTACAGCCACCCAGTAGAGGAGTTTGCATCATCAACAGTTCTATCAGAGTGAGTAGGTGCCACAGCAGTGGCAGCTGTTGGTCTGTAGACTGTGTCTGTGATAGTATCACTCAGGTTGACTGCGCTCATATGGTAGAACTGCACAGGCTTCAGTTCATAGGTACAAGAGGGTGATATCTCAATCCCTTCATAAGAATCTTGGAGCCTCTTAATCATGTCACTGAGGAGTGAGAATTTCAGCATCACTGCTGTACCACGATTACGTGACTATAGTGGTAGAGGAAGACCACTGGGTGTTCTGGAGTGTGGATCAAAGAAACAATATTTGTCTGAATTGGATCTGAACACTGCGATACACAATCCACTCGTAAGGCATACTGCACATCTGACAACAGGCTGCTCAGTCCTGCTTCTAAGCTCAGAAATGTATCTACTGTTTCCTCTGGAGGTTCTTCATATGTCCCATACCGGGAAGGCTGTGTCATGTCAACATGATATATAGACCTGCGATCATCAACTTTGTCTGGAAGCTCATCGGTTGCCAAATGAATATTTTTTGGAAATCTTTTCTTGGCCTCTTTGTACATCATATCACCTTTATCCAAGACCAGACTAAGGTCAGCTGTAGTCAAGTTTTCATCATGAATCAAAGCAAGAAATATGAGTGAGTTACATGTGCACTGACTGTTTCTAGAGTCTCCATATTTAGGATGAGCCTGGCTGTGAGATCCACAGACATGTGTTACAGGGGGCTGGTTTTCAAGGTTCACTGTTTCTGCATGGGATGGTCCTGCCACATCACAGCCTCTTTTAAAAAAAATCAGCATAACCCACCTGTGGGGCACTTGACACCTCATGTTGTTCATTAAATTCATGCTGCAGTCCAGTTGTTACGGCATCAGCATAAGATACTTGTTGTACATGTGCAGGAACATGTTGACCTGCCTGTTTGACACCATCAGCATTGGTCTTTGCAGACACACTGTCTTCTGCACAGCTCTGAGGAAAATCACACTCAACTTGTTCACATGTTGGTACACTGTAAAACTCATGGAAATTCTTCCAGCGAGTGTTATAGTTCTGCTAGCCTTAGCATTGCTGCTAGAGTTAACACTGCAGCTAGCGCTAGCAGCGCTAGCCCTCTTGCTATTAAAACTGAGCCACACTGGCAATAACAAAGCTCATTTGTTACTGTACTTTTGTCTCACTGAACACCAATAACTATCACAGGAATACTCTTCTTGGCAGGTAACAACTGCTAAGGCATTATAGCTAGCGTTAGCATTGTTGCTAATGTTAGCACTGTTGCTAACATTAGCACTGCTGCTAACAATAAATTTTATAAACCCAACAACTTGTCATGTGAGTTTAAATGTCAGACATGTATTTTTACCAACACAAAAATAAAACAGTCCAGCACTGAGTGTTAGTGATGGGATTTCCGGCTCTTTATAGAGAACTGGCTCTTTCGGTTCGGCTCACTAAAAAGAGAGCTCTTTCGGCTCCAAACCTGCTCTTCAGGTTGTTTTGTTGCTTTAATTAATTTATTATTAACAATAATATAAAATTATGCACAAAAGGAATTACTAATGTAAAAAAAAAGTGTTGTTTTTTTTTTATATATGTTTATATATAAATATATGCGGTGGCCCCTAGAGACAAAACACGTAAAACTCCAAAACACATTTCTAGCATGAACTGAACTTCCAAAACAGAGCTACCTATATCATTTAAATTACACAATTGAAAGCATGAAAGCATATGTGTATTGTTTATGTATTTATACACAAGCATTCATGTATAGTCAAATAATTTTTAAAAAAAAAGTTCTCACAAAAAATTTCACACACCAAATCCGGTCGTTGGTACTTGCTGGCTTGTGTAGCCACTAGGTAACAAAAGCTCAATACTGCCCCTAGCATCCTGGAGCACTTCTGTTGTCTTTTGTACGTGTTTTGAGTTTTTATGTGCTTCTGAGTTTTTACATGTTTTGGAGTTTGTACGTGCTTCGGAGTTTGTATGTGTTTTGGAGTTTTTACGTGTTTGGAATTTGTACGTGTTTTTACGTGTTTTGGAATTTGTACGTGTTTTTACGTGTTTTGGAGGTTTTACGTGTTTTGGAGTTTGTACGTGCTCCAGGGTTTGTACGTGATTTGAAGTTTGTACGTGTTTTGTCTCTAGGGGCCACCGTAAATATACTTTTATTTATTCACTCCACATAAAATGTAATAAATAAATCATATAATACAAAAATCAACTATTCACATTTCAACTTTTAACTATTTAAATTTTCAGCTTTTTCCTTTTACAAATTTAAAGTGAAACAACACAAAACATTGCGAACCACAACACAATTAAATATAAATTATAATATGAAAACAAAAAGAACATGCATATTCTCTGTCATATGGACCTGCATGAATAAACTTTCTGAATCCTTTCCATCTACAACTGAAAATAGTTGTAGATGATTACTATACCTTTCTAATGTGACGTTGTTGTCCCTGGCTCTCTTTCTCTGTCTCTCCCTCCGGCTCTGTTCCTGTGCTACTGAGCAGTGTTGCCAACTTAGCGACTTTGTCGCTATATTTAGCGAGTTTTCAGACCCCCTTAGCGACTTTTTTTCTAAAAAGCGACTAGCGACAAATCTGGCGACTTTTTCTGGTGTTATTGGAGACTTACTTATGACGACTTTTTGACGTGAAAGGGCGTGTTGCTCTTACTCTCAACAAGCAGCGGTGCTGCCGTGGGCACCTCACCCGTGCTAAAGCGCTCACGGGCGGAGGATAGTCCTCCCCCAGCTGCAGGAGACGTTCACACCTATGCGTCCAAACTGCAAATGAACCGCGCATGAGCGAAGCCGCTGCTCCCGCACTGACTGTAACGCAGTCAGTTCTTCTTTTACTGTTATGCTGTTTTGTGGATCACGCGGTTTAAAACTACTTATAAACACACACACACACAAAGTAACTCCACCAGAGCGCCTATTTCGGGTCGCTTTTGCCGGTCAAAGCCCGGATAAAGGAGCAGGGTTGGAATTGTGACATTAAAAAACAATAATTGCTAAAAGAAATTTAATTTGTAGTTCTAAAAAAATTCTAAATGCATTTAGGATGTTTTTTGCTCACTTTATGTCTCTTCCACGATGTTATTTCTCTCTCCAACAGCGTAGGTTACAATTACATTAGCATGACCAATTATGCAAATTAGGTGATGACGTCATTTAGCGACTTCTAGCGACTTTTAGGACAGCCAATAGCGATTTTCCTTACTGAGGAGTTGGCAACACTGCTACTGAGTGTAACTACCGCCCCTCCCCCCTCTTCCCAGCAAAGCACAAGGCTCGCATGCTGAGTGAAGCGGAAAAAAGTGCGAGAGAGAGAGAGGGTGAGAGAAAGAAAAAAAAACCCCACGGCTTGCGATAAGGAGCCGGCTCGCGTCGTTCACGTCAAAGATTTGGCTCTAAGAGCCATTTCGTTCGCGACCGACCCATCACTACTGAGTGTATTGTACTTACCACAGCAGAGAGCAAAGCGGAATGAGGACAGTTGGGCTCAGTGATGGGTTAAAAACAGATGAGGCGTTCGGGTGGTGTTTGGAAATTTGAGAGTCAGTTTGAATACCAATCAATAATGGCATCTGTGAGTATTTATGGTCGTGTCCAAATTGTTGGGCTGCATCCTCCTGAGGCCGCATTTGTAGACCGATTACGTCACAGCAACGCGCCGAAGGCTGTCCAAATTCGTAGACTCCTCTGAATGCAGCCGACAAATGCGTCCTCCTTTTCCCCGAAAAGGTCAGTGTGTCCTTTGTGGCCTACCATATCCCAGAATTCAAGTCCAGTTTCCAACAATGGCGGCCGCTACTAAGTTTTAAAATTATTCATACTAATCTTTCTGGGCCACAAAATAAACTTTTAACATATTTTCAGATGAGAAAGTAGCTGTGTAAACATCAAATATCTGCTCGGTTTATCAAGATATTGCATATTTGCAAAAGTGCTTCGACGTTTTCGGAGACGTCTGCTACACACCAGCTCGATAGCTAGCCGAGAGCTCGAGGGTCACTGAAGCCGCCGAGAACGGCACAACTCCCGGCACATCATTTTCAGATCACCGCAGACTTTCACTACTCGGGTTAAATGTAATATATAAGTTCCTTAGACAACCTAAAAATGTTATTGTTGGGCTTTTTTCGGTGTTTTGTTTGTTCGTGAGTAAATCGGTTTGGCTGAGATTAAAGTTATTAGATTAGATTAGATAAAATAAAACTTTATTAATCCCCGGGTGGGTTCCTCCTTGGTTTTTACACAGCTGACTAAACGTCAAACAGAAAACTAATTAAACAGAAGTATGAGACGGTCGAGAATTTATGCCAGTGTCCTGTTTTAATTTGGATAGCAAGGAACAGACGGCCAAGTTTATTAAACTCCACCGGGACAGCGGTGACGCTAATCAGAAGGCTAGACCGTCCAATTTCCCCAGCTGTTTACTTCCGGCCTACCTGACCTTCTGAGGACCCGGCCCACATAGACCGCGAAGGCCGGGTCCTCAGGAGGATGCAGCCCATGAATTTGGACACGACCTACGTGTCAGTGTGTTTCTGTGTGTGTGTGTGTGTGTGAGTGAGAGAGAGAGAGAGAGAAAATACACTAGACTCATCAGTGTACAAATAGGTTCTTTTTTGTGTGTCAGTGACTATCAGTGAGTGAGTGAAATACAAAGAAAGAGGGGAACTGGCATCAAATGAGCACGTAAAATAGTGTTTAATCTTCATCTTTTTTAATTTTCAGATTATTTTGATTTTAGTGGGGAGTTAAACTATACAGACTGAAAACTATACAGACCAAAAAAGGGAGACATTAAATGAGATTGAATTAGTTGAAATGTGGGAAAATCCACTACAGAGCTGAAACCACAGGTAAATAGTTTCAGTTCTGATCATTAAGTCACAAAAAAATATTCTTAAAGTCAACAACTGGCTACAATTTCCCTGCTGAAGACAAATGCAGAATATCTGCTATGTGTATCAGGAGCGATTTACAAAGTGGGGTCCTTCCTGTTGTTAAGACTGTTGGTGTTGAAACTCCTACGGAAAATATAATGTATTTATATAGGTTAGTTAGAAGTTTATTGCTCTACTTGGATCGACACAGTTGTAAAAGTTTACATCTCAATAGCTATGTTTTGAGGGTAACATGATGGCTGTAGAGCAGGGGTCACCAACACGGTGCCCGCGGGCACCAGGTCGCCCGCAAGAACCACATGAGTCGCCCGGGGGCCTGTTCTAAAAGTAGCTCACCATAACAACTTACCAGTAAGCTGCATCTATTTTTATTTTTTCTTGCTGTTTTTTTTTTAATCACAATTGCATTGGTGTTAATTTGTTAGAGATAATATATATATAAAAAAGTTTATTATTAAATATTAGATCATGATCTAATATTTAGTGCTAGCTGGTCTCCACAGAAACAGTTGCCGTGAAGACCAGCAAAGGCAAAGGTGAGGAGATGAGGAAAACATGGCGGAAAAAAGGAAGAAAACATATAATTTTCACAGTGAATGGGAGGAAGAGTTCTTTTTTACCACCGTGAAAGATTCATGTGTGTGTCTCATTTGGGGGGCAACTGTGGCAACGGCAAAGCGGCACAACGTGGAGAGACATTTCCGAACGTGTCACACAAGCTACCATGCTAACTACCCAAAGGGCAGCACACTGCGAGCGGAAAAGGCCCGCAAATTAAAGGCAGGTTTGAGCAAACAGCAGTCTTTTTTCACGAGACCGGTGAAAGACTCTCAAAAAGCAACCGAAGCCTCATTTAGAGCTACACATTTCATGATTAAGAAAAAGAAGGCATTTTTAGACGGGGAGGTTTTCAAAGAAGCAATGATGATAATTGCAAAAACTGTGCTTAAAGACGAGAAATATGGAAACGATGTAATCTCCACTCTCTCCGATGTCCAGCTGGGGGCAACTACAATTGTTAGAAGAGTGCCGGCTATGTCCGGGAACTTGGCCGATCAGTTGGATCAGGATCTGGCAAAGTGCAGTTGGTTTAGCATCCAGCACAGCTGATGGTCTTTATCCGGATGGTATTTGATGGTTTTTTCACAAAAGAAGAACTTCTGACACTACTGCCGCTAAAGACAACTACGAAGGGCGTTGACATCTATAACGCGGTGAAGGAGTTTTTTGCGAAGAAAAAGGTACCGTTGGAAAAGCTGGTATCAGTGACTACCGACGGGGCTCCTGCTATGATCGGCAGACATACGGGATTCATCGCTCACTGTAAAGGTGACACAGAGTTCCCAAACTTCATGCATTACCACTGCATCATTCACCAGCAGGCGTTATGCAAACAAATGCAATAATATATGACGAACTATGTGAGTTACGGCCGGCAATGATCATCAATGTTCAAAAATTTTGGTCTGTTAGAAGTCTTCGAGCACGTCATGACTCCCGTCGTGAAGATCATAAACAGCATCCGCTCCAGAGCTAAACAGCACAGAACATTCAAGGTGCTATTGGAGGAGCTGTCAGCTGAATATGGTGACCTGCTACTACATACGGAAATCCGATGGCTCAGCAGGGGACGGATTTTGTTTCGTTTTTTGTCACTTTTGGGTGAAATCAAGGAGTTCATGCAATCCAAAGGGGAAGACACATCTCTGCTGGAGGACACTGAGTGGACACTTGACCTTGCGTTTTTAACAGACATTACTGGGAAACTGAACCATTTGAACTGTGAGCTGCAAGGCAAAGGTAAGACTGTTGCTGACATGATAAGTGCTTTAAATGGATTTAAAGCCCAGATGAGCATTTTCTCTGTCCATTTACAGAGAAAAAAGGTGCTGCACTTTCCCTCTGTGCAGATGGTGCTGAAAGACAATGCTTCTGCATTTGAGACTTTTGACAAAGTTGCAGAAAAGTACACTCAAGTCATAAACCGCCTTGGTCAAGAGTTTGAGAACAGGTTTTGTGACCTTGATCAGCTTGAGCCATGTGTCTCCTTTGTTTCCAATCCTTTCATGAATGTGGACACAACATGCATTGCTGAGCAACTAAGTTCAATGTTCAGCTTGGATGCTGGACAGGTGGAAATCGAAATTGTAACATTGCAAAATGACGTCCACCTCAAAGCCTGTCAGGGTGCACCAAACTTTTGGTGCCTTGTTGACACAGAAAAGTACAGTGGTGTATGCACAGCAGCTATGAAGGTTGCCAGCCTGTTTGGTTCAACCTATCTTTGTGAATCAGCCTTTTCTGACATGAACTTCATCAAGAACAAACACAGAACACGCCTCTCTGATGCACATCTGCAAGACTCACTCAGAGTTGCAGTGTCAAGTTATACCCCAGATTACAACACACTGGTGAACAGCATGCAATGCCAGGTTTCCCACTAACAGACAAAGAAAGCCATATTAGATGTTCTCAGTGGAAACATTACAGTGTCATGTCAAAGTTGAATTTAATTATTGAAAAACAAATGTGTTTGTTAAGTGTAACATGTGACAATTTGCTTTAAAATGCTGCCAATTTGGTGAAAAATTCTGTAAAATTTGAAAGTTGATTTTTTTTGTATGTTACATACATACAAAAATAATTTATGTAACAGTGCATGACTTGTTAAAATTTGTTAGTGGTAAGTGAAAATATAGTAGAAGTGATCACTTCAAAATGTAAATACTTGCAAAGATTTATAGAAATAAAGCATTGCATATTGATATTTATATTCCTACCTTGTTTCCTACTTGCATTCTTTATAATTATGGTGAAAAATAATTAACATAATTAGTGTCTTTACATAGATGAATATCATTAATTATTAATGATAACACATAATTAAGTTAAATTGAGGAAATTTGTTATTTGAGAAGTGTGCGTCAAACTGGTAGCCCTTCACATTAATCGGTACCCAAGAAGTAGCTCTCATTTTCAAAAAGGTTGGTGACCCCTGCTGTTGAGCAAAAACTGTGGACACAGCAACAGTTGAAAGAGAAGTGTTTAAGATGAATCTTGGCAGAGTGAGACAGAGCTCGTTAAGCAGGCAGGTGTGAGCCTGGTTGCTATAACGACTCCAGCAAGTGGCACCACACAGACAGACACAGACATGCGCCTCACTTCTGCTGCTTAAAATAAACAGAAAAGTCAGCCCGAAACAAATCCTTCCCAAATGAAAAGTACACGTCGTATTGACAAAATTCTTTCACCGTGAGCAGCAGCAATGTCTAGTCTACTGAATTCTCAGTTTTCATGCCTGTGGAGTGACGTGGTGACAGTGTAAAGCCTGTACTTCTGATTTTCAAACAAACTTTCTGAGCTATTTTAACATTGGAGTCTATGGAAGAGTTGGAGGGAGGAGGCTGTGCATTGGTGACATTTATGACAGAACACACGGTATAAACCATAGCACATTGGATGAAACTGGAACTGAAGAAAAAGTATAATAGATATTGAAAAGATAAATAAAAGTTGAATAGTTCATTGTCTTGGCTTCATTTTAAAGTTTGAATGGTGGTTCTAGGTCAATGTATGTGGAAGTAGATAGAGTTGAAAGAGGAGTAAGTTGAAGGAGAATTTGAAGGATCTCCCCATTGAAGTACTTTTTTTTTTAATAAAGTTGAATAAATGTAAAAATATAAATGTTAAAAATGAGAGAAATAGAAGCACACATGTCCAAAAGAAGAGGAATCTAACGGTGTTTGAATGGTTTCTAAGTTGAACGGTTTTGTAGTAGGAGTCTAAAAAACGTACGAAATAGATAATAAAATTTAAAAATAATAATAATAAAGATTAGAAGAACAATACTGTGAATGCTTTTCAAGCATTCAAACTAATTATGAATGCAGAAAAGTAATATCAGGTTTTGGATCCACCATGCATTACCATCTGCAAAGTGTCTGATTGGCAGTGGCACCGCTAATTCAGTAAAATTGTACCTGGATAAAAAACACACAACAGAACACTAAGAGTCATGGATTGGACTCCCCAGAGCACAGACCTCAACTCTTGTATATTGTATTTTCATGTATGTTTGCACCTTTTACCCAACAACATATAAATAAATGAGGGGTCACATGAAGACTTTTTCACAGTACTTTATATATGCGCATTAAGGAAAAACTCTTTATGCTGTGTATCACTGTGGTAATAAATAGTTGTTGTTGTGGGGTTTTTTTTCCATTTGCACCATCCTCCATCTGTAACCAGGTGTTCCACCTCTGGAAAAACAGACTCGTGAAATAAGTGACCTTGTCTCTTATGGCCAACATCATCAGGACTGTGCCATAGAGGTCCACTAATGCACATTAATCCTCCAACACAATGACCCCAATCCCTTAAATCTGTCAACAGGGAGCTGATGCTCCAGATTACAGATCCAGCTGTAATGATACTAAGGAACTCCTGTCTCGTTTGAAAATTCACATACAATTTATGATTTACAAACTTCATTATATGCAGTAGTAACGGCTGCTGTGCGTCTGGATTTCAATGGATTACCGTACTGCCAGTATAAAGTGGCTGGGATTATGCTTTATAATGCTGTTTTCCAACCACTCCTTTTTCAGCAAAATCTTGTATGAAGAGTATGAGTAACTGAAATCCTCTCTCAAAACTGTGATAAAGCCAAACATTTCACGCTGACATCATCTAAATGGCATTTAGTTTATATGTAGGAGACTGAGATTGGATGAATCTGACAGCAAAAAGGTTTCCAAAAAGCCACAGCATTTCAGTGGAAAAGCGCGGTGAGACATATTTTGTTATTGTTGTCACACAAACTGTGCAGCTTTTATATCTTAATCAGTTCTGTGTCTGAACTTTTGAGTTCGGAATTCTCTGTCCTGTTTGATACAGAAGGTCCACAATCAAAGATGCTCGGCTATGATCCAGCACAGAGACAGCTTTAAATCACCGCTTATCTCTGTTTGTTTACTTTTTCTACTGTTGCTGGACAGATAAATCGACTGGAAAGGAGAGACGGGTTGTGCACATACAAAAACGCTGGGCCTGTAGGTAGAGAATTTGGGAGAAAGTTATTAAAATTGCTTTTATCAACACTCTAAATCCACCCGATGCTGTTGTGCAGCAGGGAGTGACAATGTGCGCCGACATATCCAAAGCTGCCAATTCCTGAGGTGCGTGGCATCAGATTATCTGGGCTTCTTTAAGCTGGTGAGGTTGTTTATGCATCACAGTTACAGAATGCAATTTTAAAAAGGTGTAGCTGTGGTCACCTCAGAGACACAGGAAGGGGGGCTGGAGAAAAAGAGACAAATGAGCCATGAGATATAATATGCAAGCCTGAACCATTGATAAAATACCTGGAATTCTTTGGGGACACAGTCAGGCTACACAGAATGAGAATCAGTTTTTTTCTGCTGAGTTTTTTCATCCTCTCAGTGTACAAGTCATTTTATACAGCAGGACAAAATCCTGGCAGGCACAACAAATACATTGCTGTCAGAGTGACATTTCCATGATAAAATCAACCTTAAATGACATTCAGCTGTGATTAAACATAATCAAATCCCACTCAAATTCCTACTAAAGCTTTAGCCTGTAATCCAAACCATTCACTGTACTTTCCTATGAATCACTTTACTATTTAAAAAAACAAAAACAGTAGCTGAATTAAATCCATTTTCAATTATAAAAAGAATCAATCTATTTTCTCTTTATTGATAGAATCTTGCAGGAAATACACATCACATTTTGGTTTTAAAAAAGCAGGATGTCACAGAGAAAAAAAGGCATTTTTTTTGTCATTCACACGTGAAAAATCTTACAGTTGAATGAATATGTGCACTGTGAGAGCAGACCAAGATTACACGTCTTTTACAATTTGTAGAAGCAAGCCCCCAGGAGAAGCCCAAAGCCCAAGGTATCACTGTTAAAAAAAATTTCAGGAACAATGTCCATCTCAAACTCTGCACAGACTATTTGCATAGCCTGCATTTGATTTAAATAAATATCTGGCGGAGACTGTAGTGACAGATTGCTCAAAATAACTTGATAAATGTTGCATATTCTCTGACAAATTGCACAGAGTCCTCAGGTATTCTCTAGAGGAGTCCTACAAGAAAGTACAAAAGGCTGGAAAAGAATAGAATTACTAACAAGAAACAGTCCCTCCTGTACTGGTTTTTACCCTGAACTGAGCAATATCTGGAGCTGTTTCTGCAGGAGCAACAGAACTGTTGAAAAGTAAGAGGAGATGAAAATGCAGTTGTCTTGAATTTGAAATGTGGAAATAACTAACATAGCATAGAGAGTGTTTGTTAATATTTACATAAATAAATCGGAGCCTATAGGTTTCTTTTATCAGAGGATAAAACATGCAAATTTATTTTAATCTTACTAATAAACATCACTTCATCTTCATGTGCACAGGTTTGCACATTATATAGAAAATGTCATTCATGTAATCACATATACATCCTTTTCCCTTTTTTTATAAAGAAAAATTAAAGACTTTGTTTTCCTTTTATACATCCTTTACACATACACACACCTAAACAAACTCACTGGGGTTCTCCTAGAGGTTTGACTACAGGCCATGGCATGTCAGGTAAAGGTGTTTGAGGTTCAGCGGAGGCCTGCTGTTGCTTTTGCTTCTGCCGGTTGGCCCAGTCTAACTCAATACCGTTCTTCTTTAGCGCAGCCAAGTGCTTGATGTCCAGCGTGGTGAAGGTGGTGAACTGGACCTGGTTTCTCTTACTGGTGGGGGAATGAAGAGGCTCACTGCGGTGTGGCCTCGCCAGTAGGGTAGCTGAACGATTTGCCATGGGGTCGATTGCCTTTCCTTGAAACTGCTGGTGCTGAGAGCTGTTCCTGCTTCGTCCTAGGGTTGCAGTTCTTTCTGGGACAGCCGTGGTGCTCACTGTAGGCAGAGTGCCTTCCAGGCCGCGATGACCCATGGAATCTATCGAGTGGCGGGACTGCAGAGGGCAATGAGGCTCACGTTTTACTGTGGACACTTGAGCCGGGGCACCTGAGGCAGGAGCACTGTGATTGCTGTTCCCAAGCCAAACCCAGTCATGTTTGTGATCTTTTGTGTCTCCACTGGGGGCTGTGCCTGCCTGTATGGGGGTCTTTTGTTTCCTGAAACAGAGACTATAAGAAGCACAATTGAGCAGAAAAGCCAAGATGGCAACACAGGAGACCCCCACCAAGGCATACATGCCAATTTCCATGTCAGTCATAGCTTTGAATGTCCTAATGAGGTCACTCTCAATTACTTTGGGAGTTTTAGAGTTAGGAGGCTCCTTTTCGGGTCTAACTTCTACTTTAGGAGTATCATTGTCAGGAGAGGCATCGGGGTTGTCAAGCATGTTTCCATAGCTTACCCCAGGACCTTCCTCTTTACGGACAACACCCACTGTTGCTGTGGGTTTGGCAGTGCTAAGTTGTGTATTTAAGTTTAATTCCTTTATTCTTGTAGGAGAATCTGCAGTAGAAACAGTATAGGTGGAACCTTTTGGTGCTTTGGTTGTCTTTCCGATCCAGACAACATGGGCCTGTGGATTTCTAGTTGAAAATGTCGTTGGAGTGGTAGTTTTTACCAGAATAGACTCTTGCTGATCAGATGTGTTGGCCCTGTTGAGCTGTTTATCCATCTCTGTGGCAGCAGTACTTGTTTTGCCCATCACTTTTGATGCACTGCCATTTAAATCCTTACTTCTGTCAGTGCTTCCTTTCCCTTCTCTTGCTACACTTCTGCTACTACTCTGTAAGTTGATCTTGAGAAGCCCCGAGCCCACTGCCAGCTTGCTTTTCCTTTTAGATTTTTGGCATTCCTCACAGATCCTCAGCTCCACTCTCACTGGCGCCCCCTGGCCTTCACCTTCACCCTCTGCTACTACAAATGCTGACTGTGGAGTGCGGCGTATTGTGGCCACCCGCTCATCTGGGGTAGAAACAGTCAGAGAGTAGATACTGCGGTCAAACAGGTCCAGTGGAGCAACTGCCCCATCGCTGAAAGAAACCCAGCAGCTGACCAATGCTTCCTATGAAAGAAAGAAAAAAGGTTATATGTAGAAAATCAGGTCAGAATACCGGCGGTCAATACCTCCCTTGGGCTATAGTCTCATTATTGTTAATAACATTAAACTGCCTATGCCAATCCCTTTAAAGTATATAATATCAATGTTAATCTCTTCAGAGTAAATGCCAGTAAGTAGTTTATCTAACGTTATCCACCCTGGTTGAATTGCATTTCATACCATAAAGATATTATGAGTGTCTTATAAACGTCCTTCAAAAAGAAACCCAAAAAAGAAAAAATTATTAACATGGGTCACATTAAGAACAGAATTGGCCAGTCAAATTACATTAATGCAGAGTGACCTATTTCCTGTAGCTAATGTGAGTTACTGACTCGCCAAAGACCTAACCTATATTTTGGATTTGAATACATTATGAATGGCCCTAAGCAAAACATTAACACCCCGCCATCACAGACACAATTGGCTTGTCATGGGCACTGGCATGGTTCTAATAGTTTGTTATTGACGGGGCAGATCAGCAACAGTCACTGTGTACTGGAGGTAAAGTGAGTTGTCGTTCCAGCAGCTATGGACCGCCTAATTGCTGCCCCATGCCTGCGACAGGGAGCTGGTTTAAAATGGGCAGGCTGCCATGGCTAAATGTGTGAGTGAGCTTTTAAAATGATCATCTATGCACCCTGTCTGCCTCTCCCGCTCTTTCACACAGCATGGTTGCTGGAGATGATGGTCGAAGCTGTGAACACAAAGAACTCCTATTCAAAGAGGCGAGGAGAAAACACAAATATTATTAAACCCCTGAGGTCACTGGTATGGGAATCTGCTCTGCTGCGGCAGTACTTTTAATTCAAGTTCTTTCTGTAGGAGGCCATTATATCTGTGTTGCAGGATGAATATTTAGGATATGTTAATAACGGCTACTTTATTATGGCAAGTTCAAGTGTAATTTTAAGGGCTGTCTCAAAAGGTTTTCAATGAGAAACATGGTTTTTATGTTGCTTATACTACCTCTGCTCCTTGTGTGAAGGAACAGCTGAACCCTAACTGGAAAAACCCTTAAATTAATGCTGAACAGTGCATTTATGACCCAAGGCATTTCTCTTCTTGCACTTTTATTTGCAATCCTTGAAATTCAGACTGCGATTAAAGAAGCTGAAAACCTTCATGATATATGAGAAAGCCAACCTGCAATGCTCTCACACTGGGATGTTTCAGACAATAACAAACCATAAAGGCTTTTCTTCTTCTTCTTCTGCTTTTGGCTTCTCCCTTTAGGTGTCACCATAGTAAATCATCTACCTCTGCCTCTGTCCTAAGCCCCAATCTCAACCCTATTAAACATTTGCGGATTACGCTTAAAACCGAGGTCTGTGCCAATTCTGCCAAGAAGGACGGTCAAATATCCAGACAGAATTATACCAGAAGCTTTTTAATGGCTACCAAAAGCATGCAGTTGAGGTGTAACCTGCTGAGAGGCATCTTACCAATTATTAGTAGAGGTATAAGTATATATTTGAGCCTGTATGTGTACTTTTAGCCATGTGTGGATTAGAGAAAATCTAAAATAACATCAAATTTGTGCACTTAATTCTTGTTTTTTTAAAGTCACTAAAGACGAGCTGTTTAATCATTCCATCCTGGGAAAAAAAAGTTCAAATAAAACATCAAAACCACCATGGCATTCATTCCCATAATCAGTATATGTAAATTTCTGAAAACAACTGTATAACACACAAATGACATGTAGTGTATGAGGACTTGTTTTCAAATGAAAAAGTGGAACTTTTTTTCTTAAACTTTAGTTAGACTTTTTAAATCTGCTAAGAGTACAACAAACAATCTTGGACTACAGAGACAAGTCTGTGAATGCAATGATGTTATTTATGCTCTTGCTTTATTATGCATGCATCTGAATAACTGTTTCCAGGCTGGTGTCACTAATAAAAGGAGGGAATTTGTCAGTGGAGCTTGGTGATGAATGCCAGGAGGCTACTTGTTAAATGTCTACACCTCCACAGAACAACGACAGAAAGATGTTTTATGACAAAGGCTTACAAAGTTAAGAAAAAGAAGGAAAAAAGACAGACTGTGCACTCTCACAATCAACATTTAAACACACAAAATCTGCAAATTCTGAGTTCCCGTGATCTTAACTAAGCTGTCTTATGATATCCTGCCTATGGGGACAAGTCTGATAGACACTTCCACAGCAGTAGATCAGAATTTTCAAAAATGCAATTTTAAAGAAAAGTTCATATCAGGGATTCTCAACTTGTGTTTTTTTCTAGGGGCACTCTTGCACACTCTTTCACAATGATATGAGGCTGATCATAATAAACAATATTATTTATCAGATAAAAATGAAAATGGCAGCATAAAGGCCCTCACTCATCTTTGATTGAAAGGATGGATGGATGGAAACACAAATGGAAAAACAACTGCCACATACACATGATCAGATGGATAGATAGATGGATGTTTTGGTATAGAGTGGTGTTGAGGGACTTCTTCAAATAACATGAGTGTATTTTCTATCAGTTATCAGTTCAATTTTAGAATACATTTCATGCTCACTTGCTAGATCTACTAATCCAGTTCATAAAAAAATGTGATTGAGTATCATATGATCAAGCAGTTATTCTGTTTTCCCAGTGAAACGGTTGCAGTGAGGCTAAAAATGAATAACTCTCAAATTAACATGCATGAAAAATTCTATTTTCATGCTTGTTAAGTATCATCATGAACAAATGAGATGTGCTTTAAACTGGCATGCTTTTGTGTGAAACAATTTTCCAGCTGCTCACCTGTTTGCGCTGCACGATCGTCTCCTTAGTGGTTGCCGTGGCAACAATAGCCCTGTTGCTCCCTGGACTGAGCTGCAGGGACAGAGAGAGCCCAGACACCAACTGCACTCCGAGCTGTGTCACACTCACTTTATCATCCACCACCCTGATGCTCGTCTCAGCCAGGACCGCTGACGTCAGAGGGGACAGTACCTGCAACAAGTTCATCCTTCTTCCAGTTAAAGATGGATATTGCACAATGCTCACACCACACTCACACACACACAGTAAATAACTCACCTGTACAGTGGTAGTGCCCACAGCCCTTCCTTGCAGCACCACCCCATCCTGCACCCTAGCTATATCCGGATCTGCTATGTTTAGAGAATAGCGTACAAGGTTGGTCACATCTATCTGCCAATCAAAACAAACAGGAAAAAAAGGATAAGCACTGTGTGGCAAAAGGTCAGGTGACTTTTAATCATAGTTAGCACAAGCATATAGAGAAAACCTATCATCCTCTTCTTTTGAAATGTGACAGTGTATAATTACTATGACTTCCCTATACTTACAAAGCATGAAACTGAAGAATGGGCATGTCAAGCCTTATAAAACCTGCTGACAAGTGAGCTTTATTTGGAAATGTTAAAATGCTTGTACCTGCCAATCAGAACCCAGAAAGTATTCAACTGTTTTTTCCCCAGTTAGCGGGTCTGGCAGTGCCTCAGTGTCAGGCTGGGCTACAAAGGGTGTGAGCACCCTTACTGTAGAGTGCTGATACTGTAGCATGCAACCCCTGCCTTTCCTCATCTCCTCCTCTTCTTCACTGTCCCATGTAGACCTGACACACAAAAAAAAGCATAGGGACACAATGAGCTACACGTTTCTTGCAGACAGATGGATATAGAAGGCCTGTTTTAATATGTTTAAATATATACAGTAGTAGACAGTCAGCACAGGTTATCAAAATGACTGCAAGCCTTATAAATATATATGTGTTGCAGTTAAGAGTGGAGAAATTATACCAACAAAGCCAGACTTGCTATCTCTAACTTCTTCCAGTGGTGTACATACAACTGACACAAAAAAAAAAATCATTTATTTATTCTTTAACAATAAGGACTGATAAGCTGAAGAAAAACCGAAGACCAGCAGTGAAGCTGCTGCTATTATAGAGGCACGATGCATGCTGAGTGACCTTTTCCGCTAAATGAATTGAAGTTAAATTAAACAGGATCCCACGGCTGAGTGGTTTGTTTATGGGTGATAGAGGTTAAGCTGTGAACCATCCTCAAACCCCTCAGCAATGATCATATAATTATCAGACACGCAGCTGGTCTGTCACACACTGCACCACAGGTGTGCTGGAGGGTTGGAGAATATGTTTTTACACTGCAGGCGCAAAGTTGCTGTCAAGAGCTACAGTCCCAATAAACATCATTATTATATAGCCTAAGGTGAGAGCTTAACGTGATGGAAATGCTGCTTAAATCAGCGTGACTCAACATCAGACAGCAAAGTTACTTTAAATCTAGTTCATGAAAATGATCAGCATCTTGCTGGCCTTCCATATGCAGGGAATGAACAGGACTTATTTTTGCTCCATCACATACATGTACTAGTTCTGTTCAGAACTTTTGAGCCACCCCTCATTTCTTTATATTTTGCTACCAAGGAGTCAGATTTTTTTGTACTTTTTAAAAGTGGTCATGAGAAATATTTCTCCGGGCTTTCTGGAAGTCTTTCAGAGTTTTTTGGACATTGGCTGCTTTTTCACTTCTTCTATATCCAGTTATTGAACTTCATAATACTGACCTATGAATCATTCACCCAGGATGAACCAGGGTTGTGTCTGCACATAAAAACTAAAACTTAGGAAAGAAATTGTTTGAAATTGTGTCCTTAGGCACTTTGTTACTAGCTGCCTATCACAAAATACATTATTTGTTCCCATTTCTTTTGATTGGTCTAAAAAATGTCAAAGATAACACAGTTTAATAGGCATTAAAATAATATTTTTGCACCAAACAAGTGATTCCCAAAGAACTATAAACCAAAACTTGGCACATCACAAGGTGGGTGTGCAATGGACAAGTGTAGAACAAAAGAATAAGTGACATCCGTAAAAAAAACCCCAAAAAACACTACCTACAAGAAATAAACAGTATCTGAAAATCACATCCACCAAAGACCTGAAACAAGGCCTGAGAAATGCATCTGGCCCTTCAGCAGATCCATCTACTATTTACTGAGTCTTTCAATCTTTCATGAAGCCATTCTCAAAGGAAACAGAGAGAAAAGGCTGAATAAACTTTTTTTATACAGCACCGTTCACAGGTCAAAAACTACAAAGTGCTTTACAATAAAAACAGGCATAAGAAACACAGAAGATAAAAACATAAAACAGAATATATATATATATATATATATATATATATATATATATATAACATCATACAACCTAAAACAAGTTAAAAGCCAGTCTGAATAAATGAGTTTTCAGCTGCTTCTTAAAAGAATCAGCAGAATCAAGACAGCACAAACAGAGGGAGGGAATTCCACAATCAGGGACCCACAACTCTAAAGGATTTATCCCCTCTGGTCTTAAAATGAGTTTGTGGGATTGTTAACAGCCTTAGACTGAAAGATCTCAGACTGCGAGAAGAGGTGTAGGATTCTAGAAAGTCAGAAATATAGGCTGGGACTTGACCACGCAGGGCTCTCTGGTACAGAAAACAGCAGAGTTGTGTACCAACTGGAGACGGTCAAGATCCTCTTATTCAAACAGTTGAAAAGGCTGTTACACTAATCACGATGAGATGAAATAAAGGCATGAATAATCATCTCTAACTCAGCTTTTGACACAAGAGTTCAAAGTTTAGAAATATTTCTAAAAAAAACAGTTTCTCATTAATCCACGAGACTGGCTCTCCAATGGCATGGCTGAATCAAGCATAATACGAAGGTTTCGGAGGTTTGGTTTGACAGAGGTATGCCAAGTTACACAATAAGTGGTTTAAAAATGTGTGGCAACAGAGAGTGACGAATCCAAATCTGGACATTTTTGGTTAAAATGGTTGTCAATATGTACAGAGGAGTTCAAAAGAGAAGTGCAACAGTGAATTTCAACAGCCACCTCTAAAAAATGGTGGATGCTCTGTCACAGTTTGGTGCTACATTTCATTCAGTGCTGTTGGGGATCGCTTTAAAATTGACTGAATTATGAATGCAGAAAAGTATATCCCTGTCAACCAGTAAAATTTGTGCAGGTTACAGAGACTTTACTAGATCACCTGCAAACTGACAAACTGCAAATTTTGGATGTGGTCAAAAAATGCCTGTAAATGCCTTCTTTTATAGTTTAAACCCTAAATATGCATTTTGGCAGCATCTTAGGGATTTAAGAAATCGACACGCTGTAAACTGTTATGATGTGTGAATGCTGGACTGTCAGAGATGGGATGAAGAGAGATAAATAAAGCTTTCATGGGTACCCATACTTCCAAACCTTTGATAACACAAGTACTTGACCATGCCAAGCCGCTGTTTCCTCTTAAAAAAATCTTTGCAATTTTTCCCCCGAACAACTATTAGTTGATTCTTCTTTAGAACCTGTGAACAACTAAGGTTGAAAACTCTGAACCACGACTAGAGTTGGTTGTCCCGAGACTGGTCTTGGTCTTGAGACCACTTTTACGTGGTCTTGGTCTTGTCTTGGTCTTGGATTCCTCAGTCTTGTCTCGGTCTTGCTGTCTCAGATCGACACAGTGGTTGGGAGATTTGGAGTCAACTGTATCCATGACACACAACTTAACGTTCGATAATGTGTCATGCGCAAAAGCATCGGCTCTAAGAGCCGTGCTTAGAGAGTGCTTTGTAGTGAATCAGAAGAGTCGACTCCCATTGAGCGAGAGCCGGCTCCTCACTTAATTTCCTTTCACTGCTCAGCTCTCACACAGTGGCTCAGCTATGCTCCAAGCCCTCCATATTGTGGCCAATCATATGCGAGAATATAGGATAATATCATTATGTGGAAAACAGAGAGGGTGAGAGACGTGACAGTCAAGTGGAGCGTGCGTCTGTCCTCTCAGTGAGTGAGACAGTAGACAGCGATGAGGAGGGCTGTGCGAGTGCATCGCAAAAACACATAAATATGCCTGACACCCGTAAACGAAGCAGCATCTGGCTGCAGTTTAAGACTTTTTTGTCTCGGTCTTGGTTTTGGTCTCGTCTCGACTTTGTCTTGGTCTTGACTCGGTCTGACTTGGTCTTGTCTTGGTCTCGATAACCTCTGGTCTTGGTATTGTCTTGGTCTTGGTTTAGGTGGTCTTGACTACAAGTCTAACCATGACTTCACAGGTTATACTGTAGATTTAGCAATACCATCTGCATCTGAGATAAATGAAGAAACCTTTGACTGCCCTTCAAGAAGTCTGGAGAAGCTAAAAACTTCTTAATTATAAGAAAGCTGTCTAAGAGAGTTCAGGCTGTGCTGACAGACAAAGTGTTCATACCACCTATGAGTTTCAAGCTCATTAGAACTACGCAAACTCTGTTTTTGCTCTTGATACTGTATTTCCATGTATGTTTGGACATGTTTTAATAAATCACTGCAAGAAAAATGTAAAGAAATGAGAGATGGTAAAAGACATTTGCACAGTGATGTATATTTTGCCCTTGATTTTTAAGATTTCAGAGAGTAGCTTTTAGAAACACTGTACCACAAAACTTTGAGATTTCTATGTTTCCTCACTTTTCAATTCGTTTTTTCAATAACCCTTAAACCAGCACGCCTTTTTAGGATTGCTAGGCTGCAAATCAATAATCACAGTATTAGTGTTAATTAAACAGTATAAGTGTTCATTGATTACAAGTGTTTTACATTCTACAAGTGTTTAAGAGTTTATTTTGAAACCAAAAGAGAGTGAAAAACATGCTGAGGTGAAAAATTTCCATGAATCTACATAGTTTTTTAAGATATAAACATATGAAAAACCCATAAGAAGTCTGACCTTAAGTTTTGCCTGCATTATATTATCTATCTATCTATCTATCTATCTATCTATCTATCGAGAGAGAGAGAGAGAGAGAGAGAGAGAGAGAGAGAGAGAGAGAGAGATTAGTGTATTCCACAGTATAGGATGGAAAATAACATTGAGCACCTTTATTACTTGCGAAAGTGAGAGAAAAATAGAGAATAGTCAGTACAATCACTGTTGAAATTTCACAATACTGACCTAATGTCCCTTTGAGCCCAGAGCTGGGTAGTGAATGTTTTGGGAAATGACAGCCCATCAGGTGGCCATCATCATTAGTATTGAGTGGGGAAAATAGTGACTCGTATTGAGTAAAATCCCACTAACCTTTACCTCCAGGGCAACTGCGTTGCCTTTACACTCGCCTGCTCACTAATGTACCAAACACAGATGTGATGTTGTTTGCTATGACTGACTGTAAAGAGTGCACAGATGGATATTAGAAACACACCACTCAGTATAATGTCATTCAATTCAACACCACCATTAACAGTCTCAACATGTACCAGCTGATTGTTTCTGAGCCAGTGTCAACAAAAACATTTAAAAAAAACAAACAAACAACACAGCAAAGATTTCTTACAGGTTAAACATCAACTTCAGACTTAAACCTGGTTTTTATCTGAAACAGCAGTAATAATAGAATAGCACTTTATTGTGCCATATATATGTGCAGTGAATTTGTGGAGGATGGTGTTAGCTGTGGTAGGAAACAGACTTCCATTCCTATATGTCACATGCCTATGACGTATAGGTCAATGGGAACAGCTTTAGGTCTTGGCCTCTGTAAACATGTTGGGTCATATTGAACAAAAGATTAAGTCTGTTTTGTAACTCCTGGTAATACCATGCTTCAAAATGGAGGATTCTCTATCATATAAAAATTGTTAATCGCAAGTTGCTAGCCAATGAGTGCGTGGTTTCACAGTCAGACCTACCGCTCTCTACATCTTGTTTTTACTCGTCTTTTGCAGTCAAGGTGGCAGAAACACTCACGCCAAGGCTTATAAACAACACTTTGGAAGCCAGTCGTGACATCACTTTTATTCTTCTCTATGCTATAGATGAGGTTAGCCAACTATTGATGATGCATAAGTAAACTTTCATGCAGAAAAAAGCTTTAGGATTTGACTCAGTACTTCAAAGCAAAGTCTTAAGGTGTGTTCACACCGAACGCGATGGACGCGAATAGAGCGTCAGGTTTACATGTAAAGTCAATGGAAAAGCGCGATGACACGTGTGAAACGCGCGTCAGTGTAGCGCGTCTGGCGCGTTTGACTCGCGAAAAAAACCACGCGCGTGAGTTTTTGTGTTGCATTTTGTGCATACGCGCGTTTCGCGTCTACCGCTCGAGTTGGAAAAATCTGAACTCCAGCGTCAAATCGCGCCGCGACAACCAATCAGAAGCCTGGTGACGTGGCTCTGACCTAGGTCAAAGGGGCAGATCCAGCCAGCCCTTCATACTTCATTCAGTATGGAGGAAAAGCTCATCAGTGCCGTGGCTAATCACCCAGAGCTATATGATGCTAGCTACTACGTCTACCGAGACAGGAATAAAAAGGACCTAGCTTGGAGACACATAAGTGAGGAGATCGGGCAACCTGGTAAGTTCATTCCTTCTTCTTTTTAATTTTCAGACTGACCCGATGAAGCCGCGCAAAAGCTAGCAAGCCCGCCTACTGTCCCGCTATTTTCCCACTGATGTACAAATACCTTTCCGCTAACAAGATAATGGGTTTATTCAGAGGACATCTGCAGGAGAAAGTGGAAGAGCCTCAGGGACACTTATAATAAGGAGAAGAAGACAGAGAAGGAGAAGAGGAGTGGGTCTGCAGCAGGATCGGGGAGAAGATGGGAGTTCTTCGCGGTCATCGGGTTTCTGGACCCCCTACTCACCCCGCGGGAATAAGTGGTAATATGGCGCGGACCGTGGAGAACTTCTCCCCCGAGGACCAGGGACAGCCCGAAGAGGCAGCAGGGGAGTGTCAGTCAGAAGGTATGTTTACAGTGAATTAATGTAGGCAGTTAATTTATGCGTGTTGTCATACAGGAATATATTTTGTTTATTAATAAACGGTATACAGTAGTCCCGCTGTTCATCCGTCACTGCCTCGCCTTTTCGCTGATTTTTTTTTTTATTGCACCGTACAGCTTTCAACAATGCGCATTGCATTCTGCAGCCCAAATGACAAATCTCCTCCCTGTCGTGTCTCCTGCGCTTGCCAAACTTATCATGTTTGGTTTTGATAACCATCACGTCCAATAGAAAAAACAGCACAAAAACACTCATGACTATGACCCTCATTCGGAAATAGACACCTGGACCGGGAGCAAAAAAGGCGCACAAAAGTGGCGCCGCAGACGGAGAAAAAGCGTGGCATAATACTTTTACGTTTTAAAATCGACAAAGGTTTGCACTTTGAGAATCAACTTGTGAGAACTGTGACTACTGTTCATGTGCTGCAATAAATGAGAGACCACTGTATATAATAATAAGTATATAAGTATATATAAGTATATAATAATATGATATTCTCTATGACTATTGTCTTCAACCTGTTAACATTTAATATTGTCTTGATAGAGTCAAGTAATCATGCAGCAGAGTGCTCCCCTGTCTCTTCTCCTGGCTCCCCAGTCCCTGGTCCCTCAGCTCCTGCTGCTGCACCCACAGGTATGAACATCAAGCACTGACAGCTTTTCACTTGCTTGAATTCCCTTGTGATCACCTTTACTAAATATCTACAACCAATCTGTTTATAGCCTGTTTTTTTCAATTTTGAAAATGAAAATCTAGTAGCAGCCTTCTCATTACTTTGTGTTGTTTTGTGCTGTGTTTTACAGGCCCACAGAGGAGGACAGCTCGAAGGCGGTCGAGGGACGGGTCCCAGGACGGTCCATCGGCGGTGGAGCTGGCCATCCTGGAGTCCCTAAAGAGGCCACGCCCATCTCCAACAGAACATTTCCTCCTCGGCCTTGTTCCTGTTCTGGAGAGCATGCCGCCTCAGACACGAGAATTCGTGAAATTTCAAATTTATAAATTAGCTTTTGAAAACAGCACAGCTGTGTTAAATTTGGAAACATTGGACCCTAATGATCAGTAGTTTTCTGATGAGGCAGCAGGCTCTCCAGGGCAGAAACAATGTTCTTATTTTTCTCCTCCTTCTCCCTGGTACTCTTCCACTCCAAGCTGGGTCCTTTTTATTCCTGTTTCTCTGTAAATAGTTAAATTTCATATATTTATGTTTAATGTTTTTGTTACTGAATTTATATATTTTTTCAAATGAACATTTATAATGACAAATGTCTCTGTTCTACTACACAGCAAATATTGGCACCCGACTTGACACAAGTAGAATTTATTTCATATTATACTAATGACAAAACATACTAATACAGTGGGATGCAAAAGTTTGGGCAACATTGTGAAAAGTAATTATTTTCCTGTACAAATCATTGGTTGTCACAATAAAAATTCTCAGTTAAATATATCATATAGGAGACACACACAGTGATATTTGAGAAGTGAAATGCAGTTCACTGGATTTACAGAAAGTGTGCAATAACTGTTTAAACTAAATCAAGCAGGTGCATAAATTGGCAACACAAAAAAAGAGAAATGAAATAAATATTTAGTGTATATCAATGTGTGTGTCTCCTATATGATATATGTAAGTGACATTTTTCATTGTAACATCGATTCATACAGGAAAATAATGACTATTAATAAGGTTGCCCAAACTTGCACCACACTGTATATAGGAACATAGTGAAGACAAGTTACTTAAGAGAGTAAAAAGAGGTTAGTTTATTTTGGAGTAGAGCTCCATTTATTAAGAAAAATTTAAAAAGACAGGAACACTCTTTAGAGGTTTGTGGGTGGCTCTTACAAGAGCCGTTGTGGGGAAGTCACTCGGACTTCAAACAGGCTACTCCTTTGGTTGCCAAGACACAGCTCCCTCTGCCGAGAAGTGAGCCATGAATTTCTCCCTCACCAGGACAGCCTCTCTGGAGGAGTTGTTTGCTGGCAAGGAACCTGGACAAAATTGTTTAAAATGAGTATTATGTGTACTGCAGTTACAAAATACATTATTGAAATTCCAAAATTACAAATTACAAAACATAAATCTTACATAAAACATTTTGTAATTATAAGGATAATTACATGATATATATTAGATATAATCTAAAACAGTCTGCGGTGATTATATACAAATATTCAACTATCCCAGAATTAAACCAGGTCTAAATAAAAAGGAGTGAGTATCACTACAAAGGTTAACTCACAGTGGTCCTAATGCTACAGTTTGATATCAGCAAACACCGAGCGCATACATTGATATGACACCACAGCCATGCTATCGTTGCAAACACTGATAACAGCATAAATTGAATTAAATCGGGACTTGATGAGACCTTCTGAGTATCACTAGAAATATTATAAACAGTCGTCTCCATACCACAGTTTGCTATCAGTAAACACCGAGTGCATTCACTGTTAGCATAGCACATCCATGTTAGCAGTGTATAAATGGATGGTTTAGCATATATTAGCACAGGTATCAATAAAGGACTACCGTATTAAATACTTTTACTAACCTCAGGCAGATGGACAGGCGCTCTGCAGGTGGGATTGAGCGCCTGTAATTGGTGTCTAGGCGGGCGATTCTGGGACCGACGCGGGAAAGCAGGTCCTCAAACTGGCCGAGTGAAAGACGGTGATATCGCTGGAATCGGCCGTCATCCAGGCGCAGCTCCTGGAGCAAATGGTGAAACTCACCAAACTGCTCACGCCTCTGGAGGATCTGATGGACCCAGGTACGGCGAGGACGTCTTTTACGCCGCTGCTCTGCTCTCCACAGTACATAGAGAAGGGAGACTCTCTCTTCAAGCGCTAGCTCGACAGCTGCCATCTTGCAAAGATACCGTCAAAATATGATATTTTGACGCGCGATGGATTTTTCTTGGACACGCGTTGAGGCGCGAATGTGCACGCGTCAAATTAGGGGCGTTTTTGTTCGCGTCCATCGCGTTCGGTGTGAACACACCGTTACAGGTAAGGCAGGTGACAGAAGGTAACAGAACCCCAAGGAACAATAGATGTACGGCAGTTGGTCAGGCCTTACCTCCTGTTTCCAGTAGTAACGGGAACCCTCCAGCCTTTGATCTGGCTAAGCTCAGGGTCAGCCACATCAATACGCAAGGGAAGACGGGGCATCCATACACTCATCTCCAGCTGGGCACTCAGAAAACCATATGTAAAGTTGAGCATTATCCTACTTTTCCCTCTGGTTTCCTTCCCATTTAGATATACATAGCTGCAGCGCTCTGACACCTGGAAAGAAAAATAGAGAAGAAAAATAAAGAACAAAGGCCTCAAGAAGTATGTCTTGGTTCACAAACTCAAAGTTGCTCGAAAACTTATGTAAATATACCGAACAAGAAAGTTATTTTAAAATGTACACAGGAATCACTTGACCAGAACTGGGACTGGACTGTCATCTAGTGATGTGAAATCAATATTCTCTGGATGTACCCTGGTGAAGGTCTTTTAATGTAAAGCCTATGCAAACTGAATAAGTTTGAATATATGGATGATGAGAGGGTAAAGGGGACAGAGCCGCCAAACCCAATAAGGCAAAACCACACACATAGCAACATTTTATTAATTTCACACCACTTTCAAAGTCTGGCCTGGGAATTGCAGCGTGTTTGTGTTTATGTCATGTAAATTCACATCTGTGGTCTCTATGAAACTGTTACTGAATGTAAATTAGCTCTCCTTTATGACTGTTCCTGTAATGCCTTACTGTAGGTTGGAGTGCCACAATCCCCACCAGCGAGCGCAATGAGGTGAGACACAGCAGTTGGTGTGTTTTATTTAAGATTGGAGGCCTATCTCCACTGCCGCCGTACTTATCTTAACAAACCAGTGGCTCCACAAAGGTAATTGGAGAGCACTAGACTGGAGAATAGAATGGAGCACTGGAGAGAGGGAGGCAAAAAGGAGGAGGGAAAAGTGAGGAAAAAGCAGGAGGAATGAATTCTGAAGCAAGTCGAGCTGAACTCTCATGGAAATGATGACAGGGGGCAGTTCATCATGCTAACTGTTCATGACTCAGATTTCTTGGGCAGCTCTCCAGTTCAACTTCCTCTTCTATAGTCAGCAGACGATTTGACGGTGGAAGATGAGGGATGCCATATCTACTGCTAGCAAATAGATCAAACGTATTTCTTTTTAACTTACCACCCCTCATCTTCATGTGATAGCACAGGAAAGAATGCACCAGTTGTAAATGTTCACCTACCTCATTGATCCTTTATCCGACTTAGATAAATGACTGTCTGTGGGCCTGAACAGTGTGTATAAACATGATTTTCTTATTTTTTTATTTTTTTGCAACATGTTGCTAGTCAAATAGTTATGTTGTCACTTTATTAGCCTACATATGTTTTCAATTATCTGTATAATGTGCAGACTTCAAACTATCGATTTACTAGATTTACTATTTATCATGTCAAAAGTTGCAGAGCAGCCCACAATTTTAAGGGGTGAAGATACAAACATTAATTCAAATTTATTCCAGCAAGGGACAAGAGTGTGACAGAAAAAAAAATACAGGCCAGCAACAACTACCCACACCCTGATATCAAAGCTTACCAAGCATGTGGAAAAACATAAACTAACCCTAATTAAAAGGTGGTAGCAAAAGATCCTTATAACCAAACTGGGTGTATGTTGTCCATAACCAAGAAACTAAAGCTTGATATTTTAAAGAGCCAACAAGTAGCAATTATACAATCACATTACATTTTTCAGTGATATAGTAATATAAACGTACTGTATTGCTTTACTAAATCCAGTATCCACATTACAATTGTAGTTATGTTATCACATGTGTCATAAAGCTTCAGTTATCTACATGATAGACCGCTAAATATACAGTCCAATATGCCTTTTCTCCTCCTACACACTGCACTGCACTGCACGATAAGAAAAGAGCACAATAATAAAGCACAAACTATGTCCAGGACAGAAAAAAGCTGCGCTATACTGCTAACACAACGCTGGTTCTTTGCAAGCATCTGCACACACTGCATACAAACACAAAGCTAGCAAAGAACTCTGTTTGATGAAGCTGAGTGCATGCTGACTTGCAGCCCAGCAGCCCGAGTTTCAGCAGGTAACAAATAGAGTGATGTGCAGTCAGGTTTGTATACGGCGTTTCTCCCTGCACATGTTTTAAAGTCACTTTGGGAATGTTTTTAACTTCTTAACAAACCTAAACAATGACAATTTATTTTAGGCTATGTTGCAGAGTGCATTGAATTACCTCCACTGGGGAGTAGTTAAGTAAGAAAATGCATTACTTTTAAGAAAAGTAATGAGTAATGTGTTACATCAATTATAAATAATACGTTATTTCTGTGTTTATTAAATGCCTCTCAAGCCAATTCAAACAAAGGCCTAACAAAGTCATCTCCCCGCCTCCCCCTCTCCTACTATGACTAGAAAGGGAAGCAGGGGGTTTCTGAGGGTGTGAGGTGTAAGGAGCACTCGAGGAGATCAGAGGCACACAGTGGCATTGCCAGCTGTGTGAATTTGTTGCAAGGAAGGCATCAGGAGGACCGCTTGACCCTCATTTATTTTTAAAACAAAGATATTGCCTTGGATTTTACTGGAGTCCAGACAATTAAATATGCATAAAACTTGACTCATGACACGTAATTTAAAATACTACAGGGATTTGTGGGTCCCGCTTACAGTGTATTGTGAGAGACATGAGAAAACGCTACCTGAATAAACTCATTCCACTCCATAAACTTTTACTGTGTATTTACTTATTACTTTAGCATGCAGTTATAAAAAGATAATTGGAAAGTAGGACAAGAAGGATGTTAACTGGAGGAAATTGAAATTGCACAATTAGATATTCTTTATACTGCAGTTTTATTCTTTTAACTGTGCATCTTTTCTTCTGTACTTCAGCCTATTGCATATTTCAGCCTATCAGATATATTTCAGAGCAATGAATTTTACTGCAGTGCTCAATAATAGTGAATGTTTTATCTACCATTCCCAGCTTGTGTTGTTTTCTGTTGATCTCTGTTTGGGAGACTGCTGAAATGTGTTGGAATGGGCAGTCCATGAACTTCATGTTGTGTTAATTGCTTTCTTTCTGTTACATTATTATGCTTCCTAAATTCACCATAAAACTATTTCAGGTTAGAAGGGTTTAAAAAAACAAACTATGTATCAATGCATTAGTAAAGTACTACATGAAAAGTGTTCATTCTTCCTCTTCGCATCATGAGACAAGAATGCATGCATTAGAACTATAGGATAAAAGGTCAGTATAATATTTTAACACAAAAGACTAGCTGTGTTCAGCCTGGGTGCTGGATACATATATTAAGTTTATACAAACACGGTTTATACAGACAGGAACACATGGTATTTTTAAAATCTCTAACATGACATAGGAGGATTTTATGAGGTAATTCCAGGAATCGTCTAAGGTTTTGACCAAAAACAGAGAAGTTGATGGCCTGCTTGAAGGACAACAACAATCTATCAGTTGCAGTAAATATGGAAAAACAGCAATATTTATTTTAGGATATATAACAACAACACCCAGAAACCCTCATGTCCTCACTGGGCCAAAGTTTATTTAAAGTGGACAGAAGGAAAGTGGAAATCTGTTCTGTGGTCAGACCGATTGAATTTTGAAATTCTTTTTGGAAAACATGGCACATCTGGAAGGGCACCATCAATATAGATAAAGGTGTTAGAGCAACATATGATGTGTTCAGGGAAGACCTTGCATATTTGAGAAAGACAACCACATACTGTAGCTATTCCAACAGCATGATGTCAAAGTAGAAGAGTCCAGGTGGTCAGCGTGCCTGTCCACAGTCCAGACCTTTCAGCTATTCAAAACATTTGGCCCATCTAGAATAAAAAAATACAACAAAGAAGACCCCAAACCAGAGCAGCTATAATCCTATATCAGACAAGAATGGCACATTTCTCTACCAAAGGTCCAGCAATTGGTCTCTGCAAGATTAGGAACAAGCCAGAGTTTTAAATGTGTTAATGTGTTGGGATGCCTAAAAATATCTAATGTGTTTTTTTAAGACTGCATTGAAGAAATATGTTAATTCAGATATGCAGCATGAAATTATCCCACTGGTCACAATTATGTATTCTCAAAATAAGAAAAATAAAAAAAAATACATTAAAAATAATAATAATAATAAAAATGATGGCTGATTATTTCAAAGGGTCAGTAATGGCATACTGCATTATTACAGTAATCGCAGTAAGAAAACACACAATTAGCATAAAGAGAAGAAGTAATGCGCCTTCATTTTCACATAACAATCCACTGATGGTGTATCTACAATAACTATTTCACATGCAGGACTAAAAAACAGGCTGCATCGGCCTATTACCACTGCAAGTTTAAAGATCTAACTGGTGCAGAAGGGGTGAATGCTATGGGATTCCCTCTCAGTGCTTGCAGGATCAGAAATCCCAGATTCATTGATTTTTGGTGACTGCTCGTCATTGTCCCAAGAGAAATGTTCCCCCGTCTGTAAAACTGGTTGAAATCTCACTGTTATCCTAGTGTCCAGCATGGCAACACAGGAAGGGAAGAGTTTCAGAGTAAAATAAAATTAGATATGAACGGTTGTTTTGGATATGAAAGATATAACATAACCTCGAGTGCTTTGTTTGATTACAAAATTGATTACATTTAATTTTCCCTCCAGTCCTTTATACAATGCCAATGCATCCCATATTTTCTGTGTACGGGATAGCGCATAGGTTTGTTTTGGAAAATGTGTAATATAGCTCCATCTGCATATACTTCATACAACTGAATTCCCCAATAAAGGTTCAGTCTGTTCCGCTTATGCTATAAAGAGTTAAATCTGTGGTTTTAGCCCTCAACTTCACCCAGTTAGTGGTATTGCATTAAGAGAGTCGGTGACTACAGGAAGCATAAGGTATTCATTCAGAGACACATAATAACTGGATTCAGTTGATACAGAAAATCATTACAAACGCAGTCTCACTCTCTTCAGCTCTTTTCTCACTCTCTTACTGTTTACTTACTGCCTTACACTCAGCCCATGGCAGGTCAGCTGTCTGATAGAAAATAACAAAAATCTTTCTAATTTTCCAGTTCTTCTCCGTCACCCTCACTTCTTTTTCTGTCCTAGTAACATGAATCCATTGCACAAAGGTCAAATCACTTAATGACTGAGTGGTGTGAGCATAAGCTTGTGCTATATTGGAAGAGGTTGCTTTTATCTGTAATACTTTAGCACACACTGACACACTAGAGTTGGGCTTGTTGTGTGTGATGCCACAGTGACAGTGGATGTCTTAGAGGCATATACCAGAACGATTCATGAACTATTTCTTTTTTTTGTATTAAAATTCACTTTCACTTTTTGTGCAAATGACTCCTGATTTTCATTCAATTCAAAACAGTATCTACATCGATTGCATCAATCCTTCAATTACATCTGCTGTAATAACTGCATTAGCTGATGTAGCTATTTTTTTATGTAATTATTTATTAATCGTGCATAATACAGAACTCATATACACAGTTAACACTATGCGTTCTAGCTTAGGTTACTTATTTCATAAAAAGCCAAACACACTAACCAGAAACATGAGAAATCATGCTAACAGTTTTCTTGACTTACCTTGAGCACATCCTCATCTGTAGATCTACAGTTGGTGTAGTTGGTCACGTCAGTGACTGAACCACTGGCCTCAACAGCGAGAGTTTTCACTGGGACTGAAACTCTTTTTCCTGTCAGTACTGCAGTATTCAATATATCTGCGTTCTGGGCAAAAAAAGAAGGGCAAATAAAGCACATGCTAGCAGTCTAGGCTAACACAACATCATGGCTTTTTTGGTGTTGTGTACAAAGAAACAGAGCCACACAGTTAGTAGTTTGGGAATCATTTGTTAACATTTTTAGCCTAATTCCTAGATATTAGCTGAAAGAGTGAAAAGAGTCACGCGCTTCCAAAGGGATGAATCTTTGCTCTAACCATATTCCCAAAACATCCAGCCCCTCTTGCAACACATCAGCCGCAGAAGAACATGCACTTTTTGACTCTGGATCTTTTTTAAAGATTATTTTGTATCGTTTTAGATTCAAGATTCTTTATTTGTCACGTGCACGGTTATACAGGTATAACACGCAGTGAGATGTGACCTGATACGCTCCTCGACCGTGCAAAGAAAAAAAGAGAGAGACAGACAGAACTTTACAATATTATAGTTATATACTATAACTATAGTAATTATAGTATATTATTATTACTTTAACATGATTGTCAAGGGAGTGTCGGAGAGCAGAAGCAATGTACCAGATCTGTAAATTACACTAACATACAGGTACATATTTTAATTATCAGTCTGTCGCAGGGCTTACACACACAGACAAAAAAAACCCAGTTGCGCTCACATTCACACCTATGGGCAATTTAGACTGATCAATTAACCTATCCCCAATAACTGCATGTCTTTAGACTGTAGGAGGAAGCCGGAGTCCCCGGGGACAACCCACGCAAACACAGGGAGAACATGCAAACTCCACACAGAAAGACCCCGGCCTGATGGTGGAATTGAACTCAGGACCTTCTAGCTGTGCGACAACAGTGCTAACGACCGTGCCACCGTGCTGTCGTATTAAAACCCATACACACATATTTTTAATTCTAAGTTCATTATTAAGTGAGTTAAGGTATGGGGCAAAATGACACTTATATTCAAACACCATGTTGTTGCCTTTTTCTTTTCTTTTTTTTAAAATTTTTTTTTAATAATAAGGAACTCAGTAGGAAAAAGTCTTTGGCCAACATTTTGTCATGGTCTTGGATTTTCAAGGCTGTTTCTGAGCTTGTTCTGGACTCATTACTCATTCTTTTGAATTTATGAAATGTTGGAGTTTTCTATTCTGAAGAGAAACAGAATTTGTTATTTTTAGTTTCTGGTTCTTGTCTAGTCTCCAAGTTTTGTTATCCTTTTGTTATCCCCATTCATGTTCCCATGTTTATCCGGTCTCTGTTCTATCTAGCTTTCCTGCCTTATTAAGTTAATACGTGTCCCTATGTTTATCCATTCCTATTCCCATATTCTTCTGTTTCATCCTTTTGTCTGTCAGTCATATTTCCATATGTGTTTATCTCCAGTCCCAGTGTCAAGTTCACATCTCAGTCTAGATCTCAGCGTATGTGTGTGTTACTTCCTGTTCTATTTTGATAGTCTCCTGTCTCGTGTGTGTGTGTGATGTTACGTTCTCCTCTTGTCTCGTCAGTCAGATTCTGTTCAGCTGTGATCCCCAGGTGTGTCCACTCTGGCCTAATCTCCTCTTGTGAATATATTGTCTGCATCGCCCTCTGTTCTCTGTTGCATGTCAGTCTGCTGAGTCCTGCATCTGGGTCCACACCTTGTTTGCAATAAACCCACAATTCGTAAGAAACTTTCATGACCCTGCTAGACTATCATATCATACATGTTTTACAGTCATCACTGTTATAGCTGTAGGAACAGCAATGTGAAGCAAGACCAAGTGTTACCATGAGTAAATGATCAAAGCACACATTAAAACTGGTTAAATGTCCTAAAAACTTCCCCTCGATGACAGTATGACTGTGTCACAAACACACACCTGGATGAAAATTCCCTAATTCCTGTAGTGCATTATATTGCCCACAGATCAGCACTAACACAGACTAACACCTAAACCTGATTACATGTCTAACCTTCTAACCTATTTTCCCACCTTTTACTGTACATCGTTGTCAGTGCAGAGCAGCAGCTTATCCCGCAACTTGTCATCTAGCCTGATGCAGCTTTAATTTTACACTTTAACTCCTCCTTCTACACAGATTTACAAATACATCCCAGTTTATAAGATCTCTGAATATGTCTTTTTTTTAAGGCAGAGGCGTTGTGTGTGTAAGAAGCTTTGGCTGATCAGTAGTGGGGTTTTTTATCTCTTGATACTTGCGAAATAAAGTGCCAGGCGTCGCTCGGCAGATGTTCCCTGACAGCTTCACATTCTGAACTCTGCTGGCTTGACAGCTGCTGACCGCAATTCCAAAAGGACATGCTCTAGTTCAGACTCCAACACTGACCCAAACATAAGCCACTGGATCAGGGATAGCAGAAAATCAGAAAGCAATAGCTTCATTCTGTGGTGATGCCAGTGCCACACTGAGAGGTCTTGATGGTCGATGTTACCATAAGCAGAAACCTGGTTTCATCAAGTTCAGCTAAAGTAGTTCAGCTTTGTTTTTCATGTGATTTATGAAAAGAGGTGTTTGTTTTCACTCTGCTGCAAACTCTAGCATTATTTGTTTATTCATTCACTTCTCGAGTATAAGTGGTAAAGGAATGAACGCTACAGTATAAATCATATTCTGATGGGGGTTTTTTTTGGGGGGGGGGGATTGCTCCCAGACATTGTGATTCATGTTTGTTCGACAGTCACTTGAATGAATGTTAGATTTTTATGATATTCCATTGGTTCAATTTTTTTTCAAAGCTGTGAATATGCTGGGGATGATTCATGGTCTTGTAATAGTTGTTTTTGTATGACGAGAGCTGCGACCTCCTTGTGAAAAAGGCCAGTTCACTCCACTGTTGGAAAAAGGGCATTTTCCTCAAGTGAATTATGCAAGTGACAGATGAAACATATAGTGTTGGCTTTCAAATGATACTTGAAATTACAGTTACCGTAAAATAGACGTGTGGATCATCTTTTAAGGACAACTGTAGAGTAGAGCTACTTTGACATTTTAGAGAGTTTTCTTTCGAAATGTTTTGAGATTGCAAGTGGCAGCAGGGAATCAGTGAAAGCATGTTGAATATTTATGCACAATACTGTGATCAAAGGGGAGACCCACAATGAGTTGGCATGGAAGAAAAACTAAACAAAGGAAGACTGGTCACAAAAGCAACTTGCTGACAACATGACATTCATTTCATTCTATTCAAATACAAAATACAAAAATTTATGACAGTTTCTACTATTTGATTGAGCTGACTTTCAAAAGATTTTAAGGTTTTTGTCCTCTTTATATCTTTGCAGTGTGATATGACGACACTAATTAAAATGCTAATTACCGCGTTTATTGAACCTTGCAAATGAGTGCATCGGAAATGCTGACAGACTCTGAACACTTTCAGAAAAAAAAGACTATTTGTGCATGTTAAGTCCGGAAAATGTGGCATTTTTCTCAGCAGCCAAGAGTTCACTTTCTTGTGGCATTACCTTGCTATATATGATGCACATACCCATCTCATCTTGTTTATTCATTGAGAATATGAAACAGTTTTTTTTCTTTGAACCAAGGCAGTAAATGCCAATTTCATAGAGACTGAGTGAAGTAGCTGGGGGCTCTTGCATGCTCTGATATTGCCCTGTGATAAAGTTAAATGCCCTGGCAGATTGCCTAATCAGGTATCTGACTTTAAGCCTTCCACTTTCTTTGCTATCAGTATTAATAAGAGTACAACCGATTGAATAAATAATTCAATACAAAGCCTGAAGGCTACGCAACATCTTTAAATCACAGTCATGAATAAAAACAAAGTAAGGCATAGATGAATGCAAACAACTGTAAGATATGTGAAACATGCATAATCTTATACACATAGATTTATGCTATAGTGTGATATTTCAAATAAATATACTCCAATATACGTTATGCTAAAACAATTCTCACCATCACCAGCGGTGCCAGCCCCACGTAATCTCTCTGGGTGGTGTAGATCCGCGTTACGCCCACATCCTTCACATTCCCTGGCAACTCCAGACGCCAGGAGATGGTCTGACTTTCAACCTGCTGTGAAACAGCTTTTGGTACAAAGTCCAGTTGTAAAACCTCCAGAAGGCCCCTGTTTAGAGATACAAAAAATTATATTTAAAATGAGTTTAGGCAAATTAAAGCAAGCCTAAATATGTTTTGGTGAAGAGCAGTCAGCACAATTGTGTCTATTTTTTTTTTTTTACTACTGACTGACTAACTGCAGGTGTGGATTTAATGCTTAAGTTTAATATTTCATTTTTGTAGAATATGAGAATACATATTACATATCAAGGTTGTAGGGAACATTTAGCAAATAGCAAATTATTACCACTTAATTAACAAAGCCAGGTCATAATCTTTTATCAAGCATGGCTGTAGCTAAGTAATATCACATTGAACTTTATGTGACTGGGGTAATGTTATTGGGTTATAATAGGCCACAAACTTGTGGTAACAATAGTATAGTAATATTCTGCTAACAATATAACAGCCTGCTTGCAATAAAATGGTCTCTTTATATAATTTTATTCATTTCATATGCTGACTTGTGTTAGTAACCTCATAATAATAAGGTAATGCTGGTTGATACTTAACATATTAGGATCCTATCGTATCATGTTAGTACCACATGTCCAATATGGACTAAAATCTCCTTTGAATGTTTCCAGCATCTTGTTGAATCTATGCCACATAAAATTAAGGCAGCCCTGAAAGCCAAAAGGGAATCCAACCCTGTACTAGCAGGGTGTACCTAATGAAGTGGCTGGTGAGTGTATATAATGTATTGATTGTACACTCACTCACATAATGCAGCTTTCCTACTAAAAATGGTCCAAGTGAAAAAGGAGCTTAGCTGTAGTGAATAGTCAATAGTGTTCCTTGGAGAATAAAATGGGGGGAAATCAGAAAATTAAATGGAGAGAGCTTAATCTGAACTCTGTGAAAACCCACATGTTATGTTGGAAAGTAAAGACGATACACATGAGGTCTCATTTCCATCAGCAGATGGAAGAATAAAGTGAGAGTGTGGAGAGAAGATTAAGTGAGCTGGCAGAGACTTCAGCCAAGTATTCTGGTCAAAGGATTGTCAAAGAAATGGGATGTGATGTTATTTAATGTTGGAGAGTGTGTAGGCATACCTGTCAGTAGGAAGAGATCAAAGGGAAAATGAAGCAGGGTGTGAATGGAAGTGTGGCACTTTGAAGTGGAGCAAAACTTTGCATAAAGCAAAACAATGAATCTCTACATGATTGAAACTTGAATTTTAAAAGGATGAACAGTGTTGAAATCGGTGGTAAGAAAAAGCAATGCAAACACATACAGGATATACAGAAACGCTCGCACTGCATCAAAAGTATGCCAAGGACTGAGCGCTATACGATAACAAAGTGCAATGAACGAGGTCACGATGAGGTTATGTGAAGCACTCTAGGTCGCAACTGAAAACACACAAAACAAACTTTTTCATTTTCTTTTTGGGTTGTGCACAACTGTAAGCTTTGAAATGCTTGAAGATTAAAATGATTGATTATAAGGAAATCAAAGTGTTCTGCAATTGATGCTTTAGGCGGGAAAAACATGAAACATATTCAAGTGAAAATCTGTTTTCTGCATTTAAAGGGAAAGATTCTCGTGGGTAACATGAAGTTTGTCGCAGAAAATCGGTGAAAAATGTCGGCAATGACGACCAAACAAACTCAGCATTTTCTGCCTTTCTTTTTTTAAGTGGTAAATAAGCATAAATTAGAGTTAGATAAAAAGATTAAGCTTTTCTTAGTATAAACCAGCACCATGCCAACTTAGCTTAGTGTGAAGACTGACATTGGGGTGGGGGAAGTGGCTTGCCAGGCCAAAAAAAGGGGTTTAGCCCTTAACCCTCTTGGATTTTTGTACAGATTAAAGAGATACCATGTGGTAATCAGTGAGCGTTAGAGACACTGGTAAGTGGATTTTGTTACTTCTGGACAGAGTTAGGCTCACTTTTTCCTTCCATTTTGTCCCATATTCATTTGAAACTGTTATCAAAGAGGTGTCGAGCTTCTTATGCCAAACATACAATTTGACAGGAAAGTGTTTTTTTTCTCCATTTTTCATAAGAGCCGTGGAAAAGCATGAGTATAAAATATCCAAATAAGACACTAATATAAAAAGAGCACTTAAAACTCAGGTGCTGGTTGAGCTCACTGGGGTAAGAAGGCAACCCATATGCTGCAAGGCATATGGGTTTGATTCCACCCCAGTGCACTTCCTGCATGTTGTTACCCTGCTCTCTCCCCCCTTTTTCTCTCCGCTTCATTGTCCTTTCCAGCAGTAGAGGCTAAAAATAAATCTTAAAAAAAATGTCTAAAATGTCTAAAATTAATTCCAAAAGTCTAATCTTTTGAGACTTCTGAGACTGAAGAAGTCACTTGGATGAATGACAAAACGTTTCTCCCAGAAAACGCTACGTCCAGATGAACAGAATCAACTTTTGGAGGTTCTAATCTTTATGTGTTTTCGTGTAAGTAAAATAGAGCCGGGCAGATTTTAAACAGATTGAAATGATTCACAATGTGAATACCTTGAGAGAGAGAGAGTGTGTGAGAGCGAGACAGATAAACACAGGAGGGGTTTATGACCCTCTTTCCTAGAAACCATCTATGGAGAGGGGGCTTTAAAGCCATGGATGCATCATGACTTCAGAGCACAGTGATGGGAGTATGTGTGTGTGTTTGTGTGCATTTGCATGCGAGTGTGTGTTTGCAGGCCTTGCATGTGCGTATGTGTTCCCTAGTGGAAGCTCAGCACAAGAAACACGACTTGGAATATCTCTACTCCCTAATCTCCACTTCGGAACGTGCAAGCGCTTAAGCCCGGATAACGTGGCCATGATTATGGATTATTACGGATATGTGGGTCGGACGGATGGCGGGTGGTGTGTGTTTGTGTGGGCGGGGGTTGCTGGGTAGAGGTGGCTGCTGGTGTGTCACCAGCATCAGCATCAGGCACTACTGATGTATTCAGCTTGTGTGCATCGGGAAAAAGAGGTGGAGAAAGTTCTATGAATCCTGTTTTAATTCATCTGTGTTTACTGTTAAAATGAATGAAGTCTTTACTGATTTCTCATTTTTCAAAGCTATTTGACTGGTAAAGTCTCACAGAACTGGGGAAATGGGGGACTTTTTGTTTTATAGGAAGTTCAGAGAGAACCAAGATGAATTAAGATTATAAATGATCATAAATGTATAATTGCACAAAGTAATGTGTTTTACAGTAAAAAAAAAAAAAAAGAAAGAAAGAAAGAAAAAGAAAAAAGAAAAATAGAATATATTTATTTAAAGAAAAAAAGAGGTAAGTATTATACACACAAAACATGTTTGCTTATATTTGCATATGAGGGACTATGTGAAATTCATTTACATCCAGATATTAAAAAAGAGGATTTAAACACCACAACCAACAATATCAAAGTAGTTACCGTATATGATTGTCTGGATTTATTCTTTTCCCCCACAGTTTAAAGTCTTATTCTCTCAGTGTCACATGATGTTTTTATATGAAGCAGAGTAATCCTGCTAAGCAGCTTCTGATCATATTCTCGGTACTATGTTTACAGGAAACACAGGAAAATCTTGCTATGCATAGTCTCATATACATGATACGTAACAGCATTGTCACTATTGATCACAACACCTTTGCAGGGTTCCATAACATATTCAGGAAGTAATGGTTTTGTGAAACTGGATAAAGACAGTCTAATGGCCTCTAGTTGTTAAATCCCATGCCTGCTATTTTGGGTGGTCAGTCTTTACGGGACATAATTTTGTTATTGTTATTATTAATAGTAGTAGCAGTTATAGTAGTAGGAGTAGTATTACTAGTGGGAAGGAATAAAAAATTGCACCTGAAGAACATCTCATTTATTCTGAGCAGAAATTGGAGACACGCAGGGAGACACTCTTACCTCCTCAGAGAAAAATGTCTATTATATGAAAATGGATACAGTCTGTGCATCACCAAGCATAATACTGCTTTTTCTTCTCTTTTTTTTTCTTCTCATCTAAAAACATTCATTTTGCCCTGTGAAGTGAATGCAACACCGAACACACACTGTTGATCACTTTTCCTTCAGCGGTTATTGAAATCTCTATGACAATAGACGTCTCCACAGAATAAACAACGAGAAAAGATTGCTTCATGAGTGTGGAGAAACTGTGTTTTACGAAGGGTATGTGAAGGGTCTAGTGAAAACAGGCATATGCACTGTACGTGCAGTAGACTGACCTCTTTGCAGTGACAGCAACCTTCCTGCGGCAAACAACAGACACCGTGTTTGGAGCTGCTCCTCTGCCAGGCTCTACCACCATGTCCCACAGTGCTGAGTCACTGGGCCGAGCTGCACTGAATGACAGGCCCATCTTTACTGCAGCCCTGCAGCAAAGACATGCACATATAAATAGGACACTTAGTATAAAGTGCAACTTTGTACACTTTTGTAAAATGTCATAAAAACAAACACAGGACAGGGGATGTGCTGTGTAACAATAAAGAATTAGGAATGAAGAAAGCTCCATAATGTCTGAATCTTTTATTACAGAACATGATGCAATGCAATGATTTCCTTTTTTTTTTTTTTTTTTTTTTTTTTTTTTTTAACCTGTCCCGTTTGGCTCTTTTGCCATCAGAATTATTGTCTACAGGCGAAGAAAGATGCCCAACGGATTTTCTTTCCCAAATTGACCATCCCAGCTTTGCCGTAATGGTCCATTTGATTCACCATGCAATGATGCAATGATTTCCTGCTGTAAAGGACAACGTCGGGTTATACGGAATTGTTCTGACGCTCAAATGAAATATTTGAACTGTTGCATCTGTCTCTTTTTGGATGTGCAACAACAATATTTGCCATATCTTTTAGTATAATGTACACAGGTACTAAGGTTACTAAGGGTTGTGTGCACTTGATTGACAACGTGTGGGTTTTCTCTGCGATCTTTTGTGTGCTTTGCTGCTCGTATTATGTTGAACAAGGTGAGTCACTGACAAACTGAGTCACAGGTTGCTTGAAGGCTGAGAATTAGTGGGATTATTTAATTCCCATTAGCCATTAGAAGATCTGAAAATCAGTTAATCACATGTCTTACACACACAAGTGTGCTAAACGAGAAAAATCCTGCAAATCCAGTTATCACCACAAGCTTTGTTTTCTGTCAAACCATCCATCTGTCCATCCACCTATCCATCTTCTTATATGATGTAGGGCCATGATGGTAGCAGATTCAACAGGATATTCCTTTTCTTGGCAACATTTTTAGTTCCTCTTGGGGGATACTGTGGTGTTAACAGGCAAGATGAGATACACAATCTCTCCAGCGAGTTCTGGGTCTCCCCTGGGGTCTCCTCACAATTGGACATACTCAGAAAGACACCGCTAAGGGAGGCACCCAAGAGGCATTGTGGTCAGATGCACAAACCACCTCAGCTGGCTCCTTTTGACACAAAGGAGCAGCGGCTCCATGCTGACCTCCCTCTGGATGGCTGAGTTCTTTACCCTGTCTCTAAGGCTGCACCCAGCTAGATCATAAGTTCAGCCACCACAAGTGTTACAGATCTGAAAACTGAAAAGTGATACTTGGGGAACAAATCCTTCAGATCCCTGTTTGAAGTGCAATGATTGGCTAATTATATTATAAAAAGGAAATGAGTCTGAGAAGTGAAACCAATGCAGAAATCCTTAAACCTGCATTGTTTTTAGTGACCTGCAGATGAGGACTCCCTCTTTTTCCAAAAAGAAAGCAGTTAAGAAATCTATGGAGAAATTACTCTGATGCTCATTGGAAACTCCAAGCTTTGTGGAGGTTTTTAAAGTTTTTCCATGGACACTGGTTGCGTTTTCATTCATTTTCAGCCTAGTCAGTTCCCAAGGAACTGTTAGCTGAAAGTCTTGGCATGTTGTGCAGCTTGTCCTTAAAAAATCTGAGGAAAAGTAAATGACAAAAGAAGTAGCAAGCTTAAAACTTATCTATAGCAGATTTACAGTATCTGAGAGCCATATCCTAAAGAAGAAGGAAAAATTCCAGCAAAGAACTGACCCAAGAATTCAGAGATACTGTACATGTGGCTCTTTAATTGATCCATTTGCTGTTCACTGAAGCCTCATCAGAAATGGTCGTAGTGGAAGGGTAGCTGTTAAGAAGCCTTTCTTATGGAAGGCTAAACATGAAGATTCAGATCTTATGTTCAATTTGTTATAAATATGTGAAGTGGAGGTTAAGAAAGAGGTAAAATAATAATAATAATAATAATAATAAAAAAAAAAAAAAAAAATAATAATAATAATAATAATAATAATAATAATAATAATAATAATAATAATAATAATAATAATAATGGATTGCAAAACAAAGTGCACTATCAGTCATGGACTGGACTCCACAGATAGTTGACGTCAACATTACTGAAGCAGTGTGGGATCATCTTAAGAGAAAATGAAACAAAAGGCAGACAAGATCCAAAGAAGAGCTTTGAATGTCCTTCAAGAGGCCTTGAGAACTATCCTGAAGACTCCTTAAAGAAATTACAAGAAAGCTTTCCTAAGAGAGTTCAGTGTCAAAGAAAAGAGGTGGTCGCAAACTATAAAGAAATAATGAGTGACTCAAGGTTTTTGCAGAGTACTGTTCTGTTCACGATTTGATTTGTAAATTATGGCCCCGTGCAGAGCAAAGCAAATGCTAAACCTTTGTATGACATGGCCAGACATTTGTGAAGCAGACAGATTCTAATTTCAAGGATTCAGCAAGGTGCCAGCAATGTTCAAAGCGAAATTCAGCCCACGAGCATATATAGAGAGCAACAGATAGACTGTGGTTGTGACAGAATGTCTGTTCTTCAAGAAAATATCGAGGTAAACACATTGAAAATACCATTAAAACCTCCTTCACCTGCTTCGTATTTAAGGAAGCCAGATCAACATTTTCATTATGTCAACTCCAAAATACTCTTCCTGCCATCAGTTTAAGACGTGCAAGGCTTAAGCATTTATTAGAAGAAGTGACATGGAGAGAAAACCTGTTATTTTACAACAAACAGTCCATCTCTTTTAACAGCCTGTTGTTATTTCGGCTCCAAATCAGATTTCAAACAGTTGAAGAACAATATGACAGGATGACTGGAGCACATTCCTGCTAGAATAAGGGTCAGCAGAAAAGTGCGTGCTATTAGCCTTAGCACACTGACACACACATCCAAATACACACAATTAAAAATACAGATTTGTAATCAAAGAGCGACCAGACAGATCAATAACCCCTGAGACTGAGGTCAGTGTTAGAGCGGTTTCAAAGGCAAAAAACAGTAGCAAGAATTAAGGGCACATTTAAACACACACTCAGGCACCCACACACATATTGTTCTGCTGAAAATTCAATGCGTGCCAGATAAAGACTTGCACAGAAATTACTATCTGAATCAAAACTCTTATGCCAAAGGCACATGTTTTCATTTGTGATTTTAATTAATGTTTGAAAAACAATAAATGCAGACACTGACTCAGGCAGGCAGATCAGAATACAAATTTTAAAACAATAATTTTTTAAGATGTTTGTCTTTCATTTCCCTTAAATCTTAATTTGCTGCCTTTTAGGGCATAATAATTTGTCATTGTGATCATAGTTTAGAAAAAAGTCAACAAACTGTGTTTTAGTTAGGGGAAATTACAGCCTAGGATAAATGTATTCCTTTGCTATATGCAGTGAATCATTTTCTTGCTGCTTGCCCAGCTCAGCATCACAGTGACAACAGCACCTGATGACCACCCTTCCCAGGGGTGCAAACCACTTCAACTGGCTCCTATTGAGTGTGGAGAGGCAGTAACTCAACGTCAGGATCTTCCTGGATCACTGCGCTTCTTGTTCACAGGCAGACACAGGCTTCCCTGCAGAGAAACCTCATTTCAGCCACTTTTATCCCCACGCTTTGTCTTTGTCACTCACTACCCAGAGTTCACAACCACAGGTGGGGGACAGAGTGGATATCGACCTTTAAACTGAGCAACTCTTCACCCCTGGTTTACCAAACTTCATCTCTTTGTTTAAAGCTGCGAAAGTTGCAAAGCTCTTGCCTCTTTTGTTTTTTTTAGGCATTCGGGTAACCTAAAATTAGTTTTTGCTGCAAAAGCGGCCTCTGTGAACAGACTGTTTTATGTCTCTGTACTGTTTTTTAAAAGCTGCCTGTGGTTAACAGGTGGAAAACCACACACACGCACAAAGAAACCCAAAACAAAACATACACATAATCAGTCCTGGTAGCCCAGATCATCTCTACCCGAAAGGGTTAACCTCTTAATTCACTTTCAATCAGGGGCACAGATTATCTGGCCTAACTCTGCTGGAGTGGACTCAATCTTGGGCCAAAGAGCGAAGTAGAGCGGGGATTTCTCCCAGGAGGAATCAATCACTTTGCCAAGCTCCTCAGAGCTAGCCTTCACTTGGACTCAGCTGCTGCACTCAGTCCCCTCTTCTTGTCCAATCTCATTCTGGATGTGGCAGCAGGTCATAAATACACAGACCAAAATCACTGACCTGACTAGAGGAATGTCATTGGTTTGGTCAGTGAGTATGAATTTGGGGAATTTCAGGTGAAGAGGCTGTAAATCCTCGCAAATAGTCAAAACAAGAGCAGATGTCAGAGGGTCAGCGTCTCTCTGCCAAATCTTATTCACGTAATTTCAACAATGCAAGCAGAGCTGCATTCAGGTCAGTGGGATTCTGCATTTGCGTGTGTGCATGTGTGTGCGCGTGTGTGCATGTGTGCATGTTTGTGTTTGTAAATGCTGCCTGATATCTGAGAAGAGCACTGGGAATGACACACAGCCACAGGGTAACAGTGTGCCCTATGGATTAATATGCACATCTTAATATTTCTCTCCACTTGCTTGCATCCTGCAGCAGATTACTACGCTGTTGTTATGACGACAGCACAATATCACTAAATCGTGGGATTAGAAAGAAATTTGTCTTGCATTTCAAAGAAAATCATTAATCAGACCACAGGCTGGAAACACAAACCTCAGTGCAATGGCTTTACTATTGACTGATGCAAAGTGTTCTGATAAAAATAAACAGTTTTACTCCACCAAGTGATGTGCATTTAAAAAAAAACAACAAAAAAACAGCAGGGGAAAAAGTCTGTAAAGTCAGCTGTGAGTTTCTATGTGTTGCAGAGCTCTATTTATATTAAATTCACTTTTAGCCAATGGGGCCTTTTAGATTTTAGTTATTTGTCTTTCTGCTCCATTTATTAGATGCATTATTTATGAAGTCAAGTAACCAGAGAACCCTGTTGACATGTTGCGATATGAAAATCAGTGAATCATTTACCAATTACTTTCTTGTTTATGGAAGAGTGCGCCCCGTACGTCCTCCACTAACTGATAAGTTGACATAGACAAGATACAACATGTCAGTAATTTGTGAAGCCGGTGAATGTGGCTCGCAAGACAAGTCCTGCTGGCGCTCAAGCATTTAACTGCAAGGCATTGATGGTGAGGCCCATTAGTGCCTTAAGTAACAGTTTAAATGCATGGAGCTAATCCTTCATGAATACGCTTCAATATACCGTACAACCTGATGATTCCAGTTGGTTCCAGTGTCTTTTCATGCTTCGCATGTTTCATTGCAACAATGAATTTTTATGTATTTCAACCTAAACTATTTTCCCTACCATCCTCAGCAAGACTGGAGAGTAATTACAGTGTTTTCCTTTCTCCGTTTCATTTCCTAAATGCCACTTTAAGCACAACAAGAAGGGAGCTGGAAAGGCGTTGCTGTTTAATTTTCATAAAAGGGATCCAGATCATCAAAACTGCATGGGTTCGTCCACTTCCCTGCCTGTTTTTAATAAACTTTGTGACACCTAAACAAACAGAACTAAAAACATGCAATGCCTATTCAGCTCTCTCCTTGGCTGCAGGAATAATGAAAATCATAAAAAGGTTGTTACTCTCTGAGTCTGCATACCTTGAATATTTAAGTCTAAGGCTTTTAACTTCATAAATAAGTAAACTAAAATATCATTTTTTGTAAATTTCTTCACTTTACTTACCTTCAGCAACTCAGACATCTGCAGTCACGACTTACAGTATCAGAACTATACTAATGGATTTGACAATCAAAAGAGACTCATCGCGTTTTTTTTGTAGGGACTTTTAGATCATGAGGGCTGTAAGAAACTTTAGAATATAGTCAACCCACATGATCTTTGTGAATTTAATACTGTTGAATAGATCAGTAAGTAATATGTGCAAGAGGTGACTTTAAAAACTAAAAATGCTTTCAGTCTGGCGAGAAGTCATTACTCAAGACCAAATAGCTCAACAGACAAGAATAGCATAACATAGAATATCTCTCACCTCAGTGTGAAACTTTCCAAGGTGGACGTACTAGCAAGAAAGACATAGAACGTTGCGACATCACCAGACTTGAGGGGCTTTGAAGAAGTCTGGATCACCACAGCGCCTCCCAGTCTCAGCCGAAGAAAGGTGGGATTCCCTGGTGGACTTTTGAGCAGGCTGACACTTCCTACCCTCCTCATTGGTGTCCCTGATCCACCAGTGTCTCTGCCTCGTCCCACTCCTATTCGTTGCAGGCTATCCTGTGGGGTGCACTGGCCAGTCTGGTCCCGCCGACTCTGGAAGTAGACTTCCACAAGGTTCCCCTGAAGTCCCTTAATCCCGTCAGTGCTTTCTGCTTCCCTGCTAGAGCTTCCTGATCTACTGGCTGAGCTGAACCAGGAGGGTTCTGGCTTAAGCTGTGCCACACAAAAGCCGCCAGGAGACACCAGACAAGCCCCACGAACCTCTTTCGTCTCCCAGAAGGCATAAGCCGTGACACAGTGAGCTCCATCCTTAGCCTTAGCTCCATCATTTTTCCTCCCATTATCTTCTAGAGAGCCCATTGTTTCTTGCCAAGCAGTGATATTGCTTTCTGTGGGCATGTGGAAAAGAATCTTAACAACTGGGGATAAGGAACGAACCTGGCGGCTCAAAATGACTGGCAGTATCTTGCGCCCACTGAGGAGCAAATCTAAAGGAATAGAGGCATCTAGAGTCAGGGGGCCAAATGAAGCATTGACAGATGGCTGGAGAAGCCCAGCACCAGGTCCAGTGATGAGAAAAGTCTGAGTCTGAGCTTTCAGGCTAGAGTTCCCAGATGGCTGTGGACTGTCCTGTCTCACAAACACGTGGTCCACATTGAGGACCTGAAACTTGATGGTGGGATAAACTGGAGATGGAGTGGTGAATGTCCCAGTGTCTTTAGCCACTCTTGGAATCTCAGCACCTGTGAAATGATGAGTTTGGGGAATTAGGACTTTAGAGATATTAGGTAGAAATTTTCCTTATATATGCTTTAACTCCAAGGTTCAGTTTTAGGTTTCAAATCTACCGACAAGCACAGTTACTGCTCACAAAGCTAGTTTGCTACTGTAACTGCAAACAGGATGACAGGAGGATGAAGGGTTGAAAAGAGATCAGAGTTGGAGAAGCAAAGCAAAGGGTTGATGCCATGAGGTTCAGGTAGGCGCCAAAAGGACAGAGTCAGGATCACGACACTGATGATGACAGTTGGCTGTCTTGGCGAACAAGACTCAAGACAATTAAATGACTTCATTTAGCAAACATGGTTTATTTCTGAATATAGTTCCTGCATCAAAAAGAGAAAAGAAAAAAAAACAGCCTTTTAGTTTTCTTTCACTGAATTTTCGTTCTCCCTTACTTTTCCTGAATACACGATTCACGTTTCCTAAAGCAAAACACTGTGCGGCTTGAAAAATGAAAAGACAAACAGGGTAATTCTTATTGCATATCATACGACCAGATGGTAACAATTCCAGTAGGCATACAAGTTGCTGATTAAATTTTCAGCCAGATTAACCATGGCATGTGGCTTTATTACAGAGAATTATACACATCACTATAACATTCAAGCTCTAAAACACGAGGAAATTAGGCCTGCGTCATTTCTGTCCTGCAACGGATATTCTATTCTCTGCTATTCACTACATCTATCCGAGCCAATAAAGGAAATGTGGCATCCGAGTGCTAAAAAGCCTGTCTGGTAACTTCTGTGGGATGACTGTTTGTCCAGATAGAACGCCGTATATGACAGATCACTCTTCCCGCTGCCAGAGACACTTGGTAATTTGCCCTCCTCCATGCTGAAGTGCTCAAAGATTAATATGAATTTTTGAATATGACTTTCCCTTACCTCACAAAAAATAAACTTTTAGAAAAGAAAATATTCCTCTCCTTCAGACGCATTAGAAGTGGTATATTATTGTTTTCTGATTCCAAACCATATTTCATGAATAAATTTATATTTAAATTAGATTACTTGCTGAATGGAAAAGAAAATCAGATGTCAGGGTGGATATTAAACAAAGACACACAAGAAAAGTGTCTTATAGATCCCAGAGATCAGACTAATGATGTAAGGAATTTCACATGCAGGCCAATATAAAAGTTTTAGTTCTACATTATTAGTTTGTGTCTGCAGGTTTAAGATAAAACAAAAGGATACCAATGCTCATTTGCCATTTCCAGCTATAATTCTCTCTGTCTGGGACTAATAATTATTTAATTTAGATGACAGTGCACTGTACACTTATAATTCACCGGTAGGGTGTACAATCAATGTTGTTAATCATGTTTGTCTGTGAACAGACATTTGAAGATCTATGAATTGATTTCTTTTTGCATTTGGTGCACACATTTCAGCTAATTAGATTTTGATGCTGATTTACTTCTGAGGTTGCTGAATTAGTACTCAAACTGTTACAACCCGACTGTAGTGCAAAGATTTTATACAATGCAATTAAAAAAAAATCAAACAAAAAAAAAAAAATCATAAATGTTGGCTTTGGCGGCAGCTGTGTTTGCTCTCCAGTTTAAGAGCCATCTACTTTATTTTACCATCATTATTCTGCTCAAACCAGCACAGGAGAAAAGCTTGAATCTTATCCTTCTTTTTAAATCTAAAAATAGGATAATTGTTCATTATGAAGGGACTTATGCAAAAGACTTGCCCATACTGTCGCAAGATTATAAATGCAGCTTGTTTAAATATCTCTTGTAAAACTTAATGCAATTAATGGAAGCATAAAACATAAAGACAGAAATAATCCACAGTATTTCTTAGCTGTAGCCTCAGAATTATCCCACTGCTCATGAAAACTGCTGCTTAACAGAATAATGTATTGATCAGAAAGTAATCTGGTCTGACCTGGCAGGATCCCTTTAAGTATATAAACCAGAGATATTACAGAAAAAATTAAACATATGGCAATTTTGAACAACTGTTATAAATGGCAGTTCTAACTCAGAGAGGCTCACAGACACATTAGACAGCAGACTGTGACTGGACTAAAAGATAAGGCTGTCATGCATATTCATGGTGATCAAGCAGGGAAGATATCAAAGGCTGAACCCTATCACTTAGACACGCAGTCAGAACACAGCCGAGTTTCACAGTTGCAGACATGCAGCAGTCACACATGCATGTGTGATGGAAAAAAATGCACCCACAGATAGCAGGGGTAGATATAAACCCAGGCAATCTCAGACAGTAGTCTTTCGCATACTGTCGGTATCACAGAGGGACAGACTGCTTTCTGTGGCTCCCAATGCAGGTTATCTTTAAACAACCAGAGAAACAGCTGTGCAACCTCAGCTTCAGGCCTCTTTAATCCCACAGATGAGGTTTCCTGATGCACACTGGAGAGCATGCTGTCACTTTCATTTAGACTGAGGGATAACAGAATGGGCTTAGGCCATGGATGGTAACCACAAAACTACAAAAATATGAAACACAACTTTATATCTTTATGAGCCAGTCAAATACAAAAAGTAGTCATGACAACTCCATAGCAATTTTGGGGCCTGCTTAAATTTTGTGCTGATAAAAGCCAAAAGGAAACAAAAGTATATTGGATGTGCGTAATAAACTACGGCAGAGTGATTTAATATGCTCAGTGTATATGTGCTTGCACTATCAAAGTATATACAAGAGTATAAAATAGCTACACATTTTATCTTCATTACTCATCTCTTGTAAACACAGCTGAAGCCTCTGAGCTAGTTCCAACCTAGTTGTTTTCATATTTAAAGCTTTCCATTTACGCGTTATTTGCGTCTCATCCAGCAGACCATAAACACTTCAAACCAATGCATTAATAAAAGCTGAAACTGATCATCGTCCATCAAAAGCAATCATAAATCTCACCTTCAAAAGCTGTTAGAACTGCCATCGCGACAACCGGAAACAGAAAACGAAGGGGAAACATCATTTTAGTGAATTTGCAGGTTTTGGTCTCCAGTACGCAAGTACGGTAAGTTTTGGTGACTGCACGCACACTGTAGGAAAACAGCGCTGGAAACAAAGCATTACATTGCCGAGTGTCTTGGTTCCTCTGAATGTAGAGGCTCAACTAGGAAAAAAAATAGTTTTAAATGTACTTCCCTGTCCTCTAAGTGATGACAGTTTTTCCCCTCCTCCGACATCAGTGCTCTAGCTGGCACTGTGGGACAGCATCAGACACGGCTCTTACCATGATAGAAATCAGTAAACATGTGCCGCGGGGCAGATTAACTAGACCCACGTGGGTATAATCGGAAGGGCCGCAGGCAAATTAAATGCATACAAGGTCGGGGATCAGTGATTTCTACATGCGCATTTTAGTTTTGATTTAACAAATTAAGGATGGATAGAGACCTTCTTGACTTGAGCATATAATAATCATAGATTTCTACAACTCACTTGTGGATTGGGGGGGGGGGGGAGTAACTGAGTAAATGAATTTTTCTTTTTTCGTACATGTGCACAGTACTTTCAGACGGCCTTTAAGGGTGGCATTGCTTGACATTTGGTCTTGAGTGGAGAAAAGAAAACTGTAGGGCGTTTTTTGCCAGCTGTCAGCTTTATGTTCTCACTCATAGACAGCGTTACACATTACTTGGAGCGTAGGAAGGAGCAGATGGATACAGTCACAAACGCTTCGTGATGTCACAGCACACATACACTTGGTACAAAGCATCAGCAGTCACTCAAATTAACTCTAGTTTTTTAGGCCCATAAGTCCCTGTTAAAAAAACATATAGTTTATTTTTTACAATTTGAGATCTCTATGTGGAGCTACATGCTAAAATATTTTTGCAGGGTTTTTTTTTTTTTTTTTTTTTTTTTACATATTAGAGATTAGTGAGTTTAGACTCTTAAGTTAAGCTTAGATGTATTTTTCTGTGCTACTGCAGGCCCTCAGGCCATATTTAATTTCTTAACACTCAAAATCACAGAGGTAATTTTGTAACTCTTTTTGTCTCTCTTTTCTTTTCTCTTTTTTTAAGTATATCACTAGATCTCCCTTGACCTAAAATTTTATAATGAGATAGGCTGAACAGTTCAAAGGCTAAACTGAAATAGCACGGTGTCTTCTTGCCATAGTATGTGTCGTGTAGCCAAAGCAAGGCCAGGGGGAAGATTGCATTTAGAAACTATGGAATCCACCTGCTGTTCTTTTGCCCACAGGCATCACACTAAGTGCTGGCATCAGTTTTGTGGTAAAGAATACCAGGGTTTAATGAGCTTGGTCAGACTTTTCTTCACTAGTTCACTCTCCAACACCGTCTTAAATACCCGTTCTCTAAAGCAATTACTGGCGCAGTATGTCAGATAAACTCACTGCACTCAATACCCTAGTGCATGTTTTATTACGAGGTGGCACCTGTGCCAGGGTGACAGCATAAAGCATGCAGGTGTCACTGGTGAATAAATAGTTTCCCACTTTACAGCAGAGGCTGATTAACTACATGTTATTAAATATGCGCCTCAGAGAAACACTTAAGGATCTGAAACAGTCTGCATTGTATAAATAGTTGAATCTGATTTTGCCTGGTGTTCCCCTCCAATGCATTTTAAAGTCAGCGAGTTTCTATTCGAGCAGTTTTGTTTTGTTGTTTTTGGCTGGATGGGATTGCCAACACTGACACTGCAGATTATTTAGTCAGGTAACATCTCCAGATCTCAGTTGTTTTTCCAGACATGCGACCTGCTGCTAGTGCCATTAGAGATGACAGAGATGTGGCTGGAGTCACCATCTGTGACTGCAGTACTGGATATAGAGCTGCTGCTACCAGGTGGCGCAAAGGTTTTTAGAGGTCATTTGATGTGAAGCAGCGGTCAGGACACTAATCCATTTAATAATTTATTACATTTCTTTTTAAATGGAAGACTGCGCCTCACCGAGCTGTTGAAACAGATAAATAGCAGAAGAAATTACATCCAGTGTTTTATCTACACTTGCTGGCAATGTCTGGCAAGTTATTACATGTATGTTGTCTTTGTAGTAATTGGTAAGTGTTTGCCTTGCAATTGTTGTAAACATACATGCTAAAAAAAATTATCTGTTAAGCATATTAGGATCTCTTGCAAATTATAAATGACACTGGTTTTAAAACATACTCAGCTCTTGTCTGATGTTTCAAGCATGCAAAATAATTCCTTTTGCATTAATAATTAATTATACATAAATAATTATATTTGTTATGTGCATTCCATCTGTTGTTAGCTTCAGTGCCTGCTTTTCCAGATCTGTCACACTAACTCATCTATAACTCATCTCTTCATAGATGTGACACTTCAAAAGTTTATTAATCTTAAATCTCTCATTTTTATGAGAAAGATGCTGGCAATAAAAGCTGAAGCCTGCACTAAGTTTTCTTCCTCCTCAAGTGCTGACAAAGGTCCTGGGGTCCTCTCTCTAGCAAAAAGTTTTAAAACAGCCAGAGTCGACCAAAGAACTAAATGTAGACATTAATAGACAGGCAAGCTCAAAGAAATACAAAGAACAAGGCAGAGCACTTTAAAAGCTAAAATGTTAAGACCACTAAGAACAGCCTAAGGCCATTGAAAACATTTATGTCTTAAGATTTCTCTTAAAAGTGTCAGTGAACGCAGTAGTGCCACAGATAACTGAAACAATCTTTTAAAAGTGGATAAAAGTGCCAAAATTTGCATGTTTGTCCCTCTGGAGCTATTAAATTGAAAACTCCCATTAGTCACTTGAAATCTGGCCATCATGCAGCATGGGGTCCGTGCTGTTTTTTCCTACAAAATTTCAACCAACTGGATGCATTTAGAAGGTTTTACTCTTGATTTATATGCTTTTCACTATAAATAAGTAAACGTCTTCAGAGATTCTTTGTTTCACGTAAAACAAAATAACTGCAATGACAACATTTGTTATGTGTTTTTCCATTGGTCCAGTGATAGCTTTAGCTGCATGATGCTATGCAGGTCAAGGGATTGACCTTTTACCCCTTTTTACCTCTTTTACCACTATGATATATACAACCATGACATTTAACATTCACTGGGTGCCAATTTCTTTCCAGTGAGATTCAATGAATCTTATGTACTCAGTGCATGAAGACTCCTTTATCCTTGACTCAGCTCTGAGGTGGCCAACAATGTCTTTGGACAGGTTCAAACCCACAACCGTCTTGTTTTAACAACTAATGACCACTGTTCTGGCAGGCTATCTCCCATAACTTCACTCTCAAGTTTGTGAGGTTAGTTAGTGTTCTGCCCTTTTCCTAGTTTAGTCCTGCAGTCCATTATGGACTGCAGTTTATCTAACACCTTTTTACTTTCACCTAACATTCAGTATTTTTCACTGTAAGCTGCATCCACAGATACATTGTTAACATTCACACACACATGCAGAGATGGATGCATCAGATGATACTTGGGGTTGAGTACTTTGCCCGAGGATATTTCAGCATAAGTTTGCAAGAGCTGGGCAGTGAACAACAGACCTTACTAAATAACAGACAACTGTACATCATAAAGAACAATATTTTCTATGACCGTGATTGAGACATGAGTTACCAGTGAGGACTATAAAGGCCCATAGACCCCACTCCCCTGTTTGCAAACTGGTAAAAAGTAATTTCAGACTTTTAAAGTCAACTTCTACATGGTTGAGTATGCATGATATGACACTAAGACAAGAAACAAAAGTGGCGGGACTTCTTTAAGTTTCTTGAAGATGTTTCACCTCTTATCTGAGAACCTTCTTCAGTTCTAAAACCAAATGGTGGAGAGTTCCAGGTATTTAAGCCATAAGTGTCCCTTAAGAGGGTTGTTGACCCACTATTGATCATGTGCCTCATTACAGGTGCCAAGGTGTGTAAAAGGTTGTGTGTCTGAAGAAGAAGCTTCTCAGATGACAGGTGAAAAATCTTCAAGAAACTTAAAGAAGTCCAGTTGCTTTTCTTTCCGAGCTCCCTAGTCTACCATGACCTGGATGACTGAGAACCTACACAGACACACAAAGACAAGGCAAGTCTAGTTTACTTTACTTTACTGGGGGGAAAAAAATTATATTTTCTTGCTTTTGTTGACAGTCATCTTTTAAATTGGCCACCAATTTTAGTTTTCAAATTGATAATAAGCTTAATCAAAAAAATATCAAAAACTGTATGCACCACTCATCGCACTTTTATCCACCCGTGAATGATTTCCCTGCAATATTAAGTTATCTGCTGCACTACAGATCATATTGATGTTGAGTCGTACTGATGTTGTATTTGCCAATACAAAAACCATGATCCTCATTACTCACTAACCTGGAACAGTTAAAAGCAGCTGATGAGAGCAGACTACCCGTGTAATGCTTTTTTCTTTTTCAGGTTAGAAGACTTGCAACTGCATTGTGCACCAGCTGCAGATAAGACAGTGCAATATCCAGGCATAGTGAAATGCAGTAATCCAGTTATGAGGAGATTAGCATGGTGGTGTTCATGACATTGAAAGAGGGAGAGAATGGATTTTACTTTGGTGTAGTTCCTCAGCTTAAAAAAAGCAATTCAAGCATTCTGTTGATATAGTTGCCAAATTTTAACGTGAAATAACCCTAATCTCCAGTTCTATTCATCATGCATTAAAGAGAGAAAAAGTTTTTTAATTGCCCTTAAGATTAGACTAATAGAAGTGGAGTCATGCAGATTAAATGACATTATTCGTGTGTCATCAGCATACAAATAGAAATACAAATAATAAATACAAATAAGCAGATATTATCTTTGTGGAAAATCGATCCAAAGGGAGTGCAATATTGAAATTGGGCTTTAAAGGAAACCTTTAGGTACACTACAATTGCATGAAGAAAAATCCCCGATCTTTCCAGAACAGACTCTGGCTGTTAACTATGAGGAAAACTGCACAAGGACATTACCTCAAATGGCAACCAGCCACACACTCTCATATACACACATCTAAACTGGCATGTGCGTCTTTCGACTGTGGGAGGAAACCAGAGTACATGGACAGAAGCTGGAGCATGAATATGGAGAACATGAAAACTCCACACAGAAAGACACTGGCTGACTAGGAGGTCTGTTTCCAATACATAAAATATAGAAAAACAAATAATAGGGGTTGCATACAGTTACACGGTTACATACATATTACATGATCACCAGGTCAATGAAAAGTTCAATTTTCCATCTCATGAGTTCCTTCATACTGCTTCTTATTCATCTTGAGCCAAAAAGTAATAAAGTTTGCTTCCATCGATGTATAAAACAGGGCTCAAATCAACTCAACTCATTTTTAACCTGTTGGGGATTCACCCATATGGCAGGGATCACATGAACAAAACGAATGAATGGAAAAAGCGGCCCAAAAACAACCAAGTCAATTGCAGCCATACGCAATCCCTCTGAGTGGAAATCATTGCAAACTGCTTCTGTATTCTCTGCTAAAATCTCTGGGGAGTACTCAAGTGTAGTCTCTGAACATAGAGCTGTCGTCACACCTGCGTAATAACACTTACAGTAGTCCTATAGCTGGCTAAAGAAAAGCCAGGTTCTTCAACAGTCATTGCACTGGAGCTCCCAGAGCTCTTCAGCCTAGTCATGCACTGTGGATGTCTCCCATTTCAAGCAGTCTTAGCCAAAGATAAATCACCAGGGCAAGGCCTGTATCCTGGCCTCTTCCCTTCACTGACGTCAGCCAACAGCCATCCTCTTATGACAAATGAATGCTCTTTTTGGAGTGTGGCTGCCATGAACATCAGTTTTCAACCCCTGTGGGATGCCTCCATTGAGTTACTGGCCAGGTGATATATCCTCCAACCAGCAACCTTCCCACAGAGTGCTGTGTCGGACAGGTTAGAAGCTTACCTCCAACCACCTGCTGGGAACCCCATTAATGTTGGAGGGGATGGATGGGTGCACGGTTGAACTATTTGTTCAGTGTGATCAAGCTTTTTTGTTGAAAGTTTCTCACCTAAGTTGAAAAGAGACTGCATACAGCTCCAAAAGATAACTTACCATCTGGCTATATTTTGCATTTTCTGGCGCATAAATTCCATTAATACTTGTGCGGGTAGTGTACGTCTGTGGCATGTTAAGCCAGACAAGAAATTATTCCTTTTTTTTTCTCTTGCAAGGCTGGGTTACTGCAGGCAAAGTGAGCAGACGCCTCTAGGGACTAAGAGCTGCAGGTTTACAGTATAGCAATTAGTTTCTGATCATTTGATTAATGTGAATTTGTTTGGTAATTACTTATGCTTCATTAATGGGGCCTTGAGGCAGTTTAAACATTTGTACCTAAGCTTGAATTATTCTGTTCTTTAGATTGTCAAAAACAAAAAGAAAAACTGCTGTGAAAAAGTCTACTTGCACAAGAAATGGGAGAGGAGAGCAGTACATACCTTTTTGCTCTTGTGTTGTTGGGCAGTTTTATTTTATTGTCTTCTGGGCTCTCTAAGTTGGTAAATCATCAAATACATGTGACATATATAATAAAATGTTCTTTTTACAGCACACCTTTAAATATATTCAAGCCAAGAGACTTCAAAAGAAATCCCTGACTCTTCGCATGACAAAAGTTCTGTCAGTACATCAAAGTCACATTAAAATATTTCACCTGGAAGATCCGTGCTGTGATTTGGGGGCAGGAGGGTCAAATGGACGTGGAGTGTTTAACTGGCAGTCGGAGGTTTTGTAAAATATTCAGAAAGGCCAGCAGAAGATGAATGTCTCCTTATGCCCCCCTGTGGTGGGGAGCCAGGCAGGACGAAAGCGAGTGATAGAGAGGTTACAACTGGCAAGAATTTTAAACATCCATTGGCCCAGGGGACTCCGGAGACATACAGCTCAATATAGATCAGTTGGATAGCGAGGAAAAAATAAGAGCAAGAGCAAGCTGTGGAGAAAGAGCGGAGAAGAGGAGGAGGTGGTGGATGGAGGGGAGGGGAAGTAAAGGAAGGGGGCCATGTGAGAGAGGTAGGTAAGGGGAAGAACAGGAAAAGGCAAATATATTGGAAGCAAGAAAACAAGGATTCATTGATATACAAATTCAATCTCCTCTCTTTCTTGCCTCCCTGAGAACAGAATGAGCATTTCAGAAAAACTCTTGTGAAAGACTGCAGTATTTTCCAACTGAGCTGCTCAGTCTTTAAAGTTTTGGGGGGGATTTTCCCTTGTTTGAGTCAATATTCAGTTTAAGCAAATGATGAAATATCTATGCATGTGTAAGACGTTGCTAGAGGCAGGGAGGAAAAGGGCTGAAGGACTTTTCCTCAAGTTCAGCCATTTGAGATTTTTGTGGTATAAAGCTTCTCTGTGACACCCAATTAAAAGCATTCCTGAGATCTACTGGTTTGTTAGTGCATGTATGATATAACTCATTACTTAACTACACTCTACATGTACTATCAGCATCCAACTAAAAATCACTGCTGCCCCCCTGAGGATTGTTGTGTAACAGCACGACAGCAGCTGTACAAACCCCTAATAGGAGCAGAATGGAGGAAATAAAAGGTAAATATTAGTCTGTTGTTTATGCATTTTCGATTTAAAATGTACCTAAGACTATTCTTGTCACCTTCAAATTCTTTTCCCTCTGACTCCTATATTTTTGGGGAGCACGGTGATATTGATACATTTGCATGTGTTTCTGAGAAAGGGGAGAGCAGGGGTGTCCCTTTGTAACTGGGATGAGACAAAAGCACGTGGTCATGTTTGAGCAAACAATTTCTCTATAGCTATAAACAATGATACAGGCATAATAATTAGTTTCCATTCCCTAAATGTTAACTTTAGTTAGCCATTTCTCTAAAGTATTGTTCCTTGTTGAAGACTTTCCTCACTTATCTTTACTGAATCAGAAACTTTGACAACACTGCAATTCAAATTCAAAGACTCATTTGCCGAAGCTCACAGAGATGAACCTTTTTCACTTCAATTCCATTAAAGTGAAAATTAATGCAGAGTCAGTAATAACCCAGGCCATCTGTTGTAGCCACTTCACTTCTGAATAGTACTTAATAGTACTTCAGTTATTTCCTGCAGACTCTATATTGCAGTTAATGTATGCATTAGTGTTTTTTAAGTAAAGCGTTTAATGTTAACAGTCAGTTCTACAATTATAAGTGATCCACTGTGACTGTCCTTCATAAAAAAAATTAAAAAAAATCATTGTTACCTACTCTTGTGATTTATTGCACCATCTAGTGGCAAATGGTAATTCTGGCCGTCTATTTATAATTGGAAATGTGGCAACAAAGACCCTCTATTTCAACCAAAACCTTTCCCTGTATGTGTGAGACTCAAATGAATGACCATAATTTGTATGGTCATTCAGAGCAAATAATTTCTTGGAACTGCCAACTAGGTCTATGTGACTTTATATTGTCATGTCCCTTCAGCTTTTGGTCACTTTTGTAAACTAAAACGATTTTGTTTTGTTTTGTTTTTTAATCACAGTATATTCTGCAAAAACTATGCAAGCATGTATGCACGAGCTAATATTCTGTCACTGTCATCCTGTTTTTGTCATCCGTTAATAAGGATGAAGCATCAAAGAGAATTTTCCAAAGCTGATTTGGGGATTTTCTATCAAAACAACAACCTGTTGTTGCTGATTACTCCCTGGGTCACTGTTAAATCTAACCAGCAGTTCATGCTCTTTTAAGGAACCTAGTTACCAACACATGGTGCACACTTTGGTGGAAACCTCTCCAAAGTTTGATTATTTTGTTTGCAGAGCAAAGCAATTTTAAAGAGAGTGATAAAGCATTATATTTGCTTTAAAGGCACACTTCAGGATTTTTGTGGAGTAGTCGATGAGCGGCTTTGCTCTGTGGGTTCATAATCAGCCAAAAGAGTAATTGTGGATTATGATGGTTTACATTTGTAGACTTGGTGATGATGTGTGATGAAGCTGAACATGTGGAGGTTTTCTTTCATGATAAATCTCCAGATGCCAACATATCTAAATTAATTTCAGTGTATTTGTATATTTTTTTTGTATTTGTGGGACAGAATTTTAGAGAAGCAAATCAGATTCATTAGTACAGAAAATAAGAAAATATAATTAGAAATGTTCATTCAGAAAATAGAAATAACATTCATGTGTATTGTGATGTACTTACTGTAGTCATTACTATAGAGTCGCCTAAGAATTATTATTGTTTGCTATATTAACAAGGAACTACTGCAAATCTAACCTGCCATGTAAAGAAAAACACATGACACGAGTTTTTAAAAAATATCAAATTTAATTTGGTTATAAAAGTTGTATTTTTCACATGCACACCCACACATAGTTAATCACCATAAATACTGTCCAGTGATTTCTTTTTCTTCTTCTTTTTTGTTGATTTGTTGATTTGTTGTTTTTGTTTTATCTTGATTCACAAAGCAAGCACATACGGTGGGCTTATACATGTGATTTCAAAGGACACTATGGAGAATGCTTGCAGTTTTTTTTGTTTGTTTTTTTACAATGAGAGGAAATCTCAGTGCACTGAAAAAAAAGGCTGTCGTAAAATCAAGTAGAAACATTTACAAATTATCTACAAATGAATCGAAGTACAAAAGAGCTACAGCGTTTCGAAACACTACGCCCATTCACAAGTGAATGATTTGGTATTGGAACACCATACAATTTCAACATTGTGAAAGACTGAAAGTGAAACTATACATAAACAGCTTTGGAAAATAATGAAATGTAAACTGATTGCCAGCCTAAATTCCACTTTGGCTAACCTCTCATGTCTTTGCATGCCCTCAGCAATATTCACGAATGAAGGAACCCTGTGCCACAAAACAAACCCACATCCGGCTCATCTGTTAGATGCAACTTCACATAAGGAACACGGAAGATGATTAGGATATAATAAATGTTTATAACTAAATATAATAATAGAAACTTTTTTTTCCTTTTTTTTAAAGCTATGCCAGGTAGTAATTATGTTTGTGAGCTCCAGTAATCCTCTCCAAAGCACACAGAATGCTTATAGATGAAGTGGGGTTTTTCTTTCAATAATTCAAGTTCATTTTTAAGACTTTATTTCAATAATGTTGTCAAATTAACACACGTCTGTCACCTTGAAAAGTAAAACAGTGGGTTGCCATTTAAAGCTAGTCAATTTCTGGGGGATGGATCTCATTACAGCAGCCAGTTTGAGCATAAGAAATATATGGAAACGCTTAAATGTTTAAAAGACAAAACCCAGAAAAAATGGTCGCGCCCATAAAAAGTCAAATAAATTTGTGTTTGCAAGCACAAGATGTGTTTTCTTCCTTTTTTTCCTTCATTGCAACAGTTTCATTTTGAATTTGTTCAGCTTGCTAAGCTACATTTTCCCCATCAAAGAGGATATCCACACCACCAAAGGATATAATTTAAACCCAGGAAGCCACTTTCAAACTACTAAAAAGAGAAGAGAAAGAAAATGAACTGTCTGGCATTCAGTTTCACCAATAACACACAAAACTCAGCTTCTGATTCTATTATATTTTTCTCCCTCTGTGAAGCCTGGTCTGTTGTTTGTGCAGCATTAACACTAAGAATTCATTGAATAAGAAACTGACTAATTAGACAGTCGGCTCAACAATCTGCAGGATATTAAGCTTCTGCTGATCTGATCATACTTTAATGGTGGCAATCTTTCAGTGGCATTGTGCAACTAAATTTGCTTTTGAGGACTTGATTAAACATATTAAACATTCAGAGAGTCAACAAACAAACGAAAAAACAATAAAATCTTGACTGTGTTAAGTGGAATCACTTCATACTTGTTTTTTATATAATTTAATATCATGGGAATAAAGTAAAAATCTATTATGTACCATATCCTCTTATATAATAGCTGCATATTAGCTAACATATTGATTCAGCACAGTATAGTTTTTTATATAATGAAAGTACAGGTCATGATACAAAATGTGAACTTAAGTTCATATTTCTCTCCACAGACAGCAGGTAGATGTAACAAAACCAGAGAACAATGCACATCTTAACATTTTGATTTCCAGTTTTTATGAGGCGTTATGAGCATGGCCCTCACTGGTTTCAAAAGAAAGTGCATCACCCAAACCTTAATCAGAAATGTTGGCATTTTGTGGCATCTACAGTTGCCTGAAAAACAAAAATCTGTAAACTTGAGTCATAATTTGTGTTTGAACACAAGTTAATCAACTACAGCGATGGGCTGCTACAGATGAGGGCAAAACTATTGCCTCCCTTATAAAATGTAAAGTTTCTGTCAAAATGTTCCCAAGTTGTTTTTTAACAGAGCAAGAGATTTTCAACATACTGTTTCTAAACATACTAGTTTTCTTAAGAAAGCATACATTATTTCTATTTGCCCACAATAACAGAATTATTTCAGAAAACAGAAATGACCAGGGTGGATATTATTTGCAAGCTTAAAATAACGTATCTTCTTCTTATTGACTTATTGGAAGGGTTGTCTTCCAATTTACTCATTGTATGAAAACTTCAGCAAAATTTCGAGCTGTCACTTGAAAAAGCATCACGCTAAAACCAAAAAATCAGTTTAGACTCAAGAAAAAGAATCGTTGATGCTCACGAAGCAGGAGATGGATATACGAAGTTATCACAGCGTTTCCAAGTGTCAAGAATTGGACCGAGAAATTCAAAGACCGACAAAACAAAGAAACACAGCAGAGATACTGAAGGAAGTGAAAGATTTTAAAAACCCTGGAAAGAAAAACAGTGAGAGGTGCATCTAAAGACCACAGTGAATGACTTAGCCAAGTCAAAGAAGCCAGTCACTAGAACTCTGCACAGGGATGAACTGCGATGTTGCAAACCAAGAAAAACTCCACTTCATTGCAAAAGACATCTTCAAACAAGACTGAACTATGCATAGGACAAGGTGAACAACTCAAAGAAGACTGTTCCCATGGTGAAACACAGTGGTGGGAGTACTATGCTGTGGGGATGCTTCAATGTGTCTGGAGATGGGAATCTCATCATCGAGACTTTGAACGAAACCTCAAGCATTCAACAGCAACACTGGGTCTGAGTCGTTCCTTGGTCTTCCAACAGGACAATAACCCAAAACATACATCACTCCTGGTGAAGAACCCCCTCCTGAAGACCAAAGTGAAAGTTATTGACTGGCCTGTCAAAGCCTTGACTTGAACCCCCCTGAAAATCTATCGTGAGATCTGGAGGAACTGGAGAGATTTGCCAAAGAAAAAAAGGCTCGTGTTGCACAGGAGACATTTGTGAGACTTGTTGAAAACTACAACTAAAACTACAAAAAAGAAATACACCTGACTATTAGCATCAGAGGGTCTAATAATTTTGACCCTGTTAGTTTTTGTGACATAATTTTGTTTCTGTGTGCAAAGTAAAATAATGTAAGCATACAAAATAAAACCTGGATGTTTGGAAAAGCTGTGTTAAAAATTTCTTTCCATGTTTAACAGCACTTTTTTAAAAAAAAATTTTTTTTAAAAAGTGGCATCTTTCATAGGAGACTAATAATTCTGTCCTCACCTGTCTATAAGGTTGCAAATGTACATTTTGAAAAGTTTAACTGCACTTGTCTAATAATAACTAGCTTTGCTTTTACTATCAACGATTGTGTTAGCAAGCTAATAATAACATCATTCACATCTGGGTTACAAATGTGACATTTTGTGGCGATCCACTGTCTTTGAACACCAGTGAACATCACGTAAGCTAAACAATGCACAGCCAATGGAGGTAGCAGCACACCACGAGATCACAGGACCAACAATTACATGGCCTCTCCTTCAGAAAAAAAAAGATAAAGCAAGTGAACAGCAAACATGAAAGGTGCAAAATATGAATGCATCACATACATACATGTAGTATACACGCACACACACACACAGGCACACAAAATATATCGTTTACCAGTCGTCCGACAAAACACCCACCTTTTGTGCAATAGGAAGATAAACACAAAATTTCGTCTTGAACTAGGCGTTTCATGACAGTTTGACAGCGATGACAACAAACATTACCGCTCTTTGTTTAATTCTCAAAAATGACAAAGCACAAGCGGCTCGTCATGAAAAAAAAACCCTGGAGTTAAGTCAACCTTGCAATCAAACTAGGAATGTCGTGCTCATATTGTTTCATAAAGGCCACTGAGACAGCTAAACTTGCCTGGTGTTTCTGACGTTAATGCCCTGTTGCCAATCAGTTCTTCTCTTGCAAATTCCTTTCATCTCAGAAAAAAAAATCCTCTCTGCTGAATCACAGGTACAAGTGGAAATCTTATTCCCACATATGCTACCATCTCTCTATGATATTGCACTGAATAAAGGATTTTGTAATATTTTAGCAGCCAGCATTACTTCACACAATGCCTCAATAACAGTGTAGTCTTTTTGAGATTTTCTTGGAGGAGCATGGTGTCTGTTCCCTTGTAGTGACATCAAAACTCCATTTTTTTAAAACATTTTATTATTTTTTTTTATTATTATTTTTGCTGAGAAAAGTCTTTTGGAAAGTTTTATAACCAGATGCTTTGATATCCTGCTTAAAAAATGTAAGAATTACTTTTGCCTAATGATAACAAAAACAGAAGAAATACATGTCATGAAAATCCTAGTTTGCTTTTGTTTTTTTAATCACCCCCTTGATTTAAAATACATCATAGTTACACGATTTTGTGCCTGCAAGTGACCTCGCTCTTGATTTTGGCACTGCACTGTACATAATCGATTTGTGGCCATCTGTCACCTTTTTTTATATATATATATCACTGCACTGAAATAGGCTCAAGGAGACACAGCTCACATCCTCTCTGTCATGTGTTGTTAGATCAGAGTTGATTGTATGAATGCAATACACCGAGCCCAGCATGAGCACTTACTGTACATTAATTTTCTTTCTGTGTTCTTTTATTTCACAGGGGAGAGTTTCTTCAGGAGTTTCTTTCCCTTGGAAAGCAGTCCTTTCTTCTTCTTGTTTGCCAGATCTTGAGAGTCTCGGGGGTCCACTGGGACGTGAGGACCCCTTGTAGGGCTGAGGGGCCTCATGGTTCCAGGGAGGAGGGGGCGAACAATCGGGGACGGCGCCCGGACGGGTGTGGTGTCATTGTTGACGGCTTCGGTAGTTTCTGTGGTAGCCTGCGAAGAGAAGTGGTGGGGAGGTATGGAGGTATGGGGCAGCATATTACAAATGAACCAACTCTTTCATACTGAAACTCTAAGCTTTTCCCTCTGCGTTTCCTCGGCTAAACGCTGTTTAAAAAAAACACTTCATCTGCTTTAAGTTCGATCAGATTCCTTGAGCAACACAAAGAATGAAAATTAGCTCTCTTTCTAGCCTATTTCAGAAAAACAATTGTTTTTTAATAGATTTACAAAAATGTCCCTCACTTTATTCATAATTTTCCGCTATTTTCCTTATGACTTTTTTGTTCAGAGCCAGATTTTCTTATACATTTTTAAAGTGGTCTCAATTGTTAGTTCTTCAGGCTTTCTAAAGCCCTTTTAAAGTTGTTTAGACATTGTTTAGACTTTTTCCACTCATTTACAGTCCAGCCCTTGTACCTGACCATATTAGGTGTTATTTTCTTAAGCCACTTAACACTGACTCGTTAATCTTTCAAGCATAAATAAGACACCGAACTCGAGGGATGAACCAGTTATGAACTTAGCACTGCGACACTTTTTTTTTTTACTGGTAGCTTGTCACAAAAAATACATAATTTGTTGTTATTTCTTTTGTTGAATCCATTTCAAAAAAAGCAAAAATAACACAGTTGACAGGCATAAAACAATCTCTTTTTTTTCACTGAGAAGGTGATTCCCTTTTGCTTTATAACTGCTGGAATAGACTTCCACTCTCCGCAGCCCTGAATTGAGTGACCAGAAGAAAAGAGATGGAAGGTGATTGTCAAAGAGCTACTAGCCAAAAAAAAAAAAAGGCATATCTCATGGAGTGTCCTTAAAGAAATCTGAAGTAAGTGGACAACTGGGGGACAAAAGAAGTGTCAGGCATAAAAAAAACTTTCTACAGCAGAGGAACAGTTTCTTAAATGCATGTCTTTAAGAAAAAATCCACCAGAGACCTGAGAGATTCATCTACTGTTCACTGAAGCCTCATCAGATATCGCCTCAATGGAAGGGCAGCTGTCAAAAAGCCATTCTTAAGAAAGGGAAACGGGGAGTAAAGACTGAGGTATCCCATATTACACAAAAAGAACTGTACTGGAAATCAGAGGAAAAGGGTGTTGTGGTGTGATCCAAATTTGAAATTTACGTTTTAAGATGTTGTCATCAATGTGTACAGGGGAGATCAGGAAAGAGTCGGTGTCGATGACCATCTGTAAAGCAGAGAGGCTGCAACCTTCGAGAACTATTCCTAAAGATTACTTTGAAAATGACGAGAAAGCTTGGGTAAGAGATTTCAGGCTGTGTTGAAGAATAACGGCAGTCAGACCAAATGTTTAACTTTAAACCTCATTAGAATTATGCAAACTGGTTTCTCCTGTACATAGTTTATTTCCTTTGTTTGCAGATATTTCAGTAAATCACTCCATATCCCATTTTCCTGGCAAAATATAAAGACTTTTGCACAGTACTGTAGTTTACATTTTTGGTGGTTATATCTTAAAGCCCCTGAAAACAAATTTATGAGGAATGAAAAAAATCTTAATTTTGGGTGTTTTGGGTTCGATTATGTTTGATTGACAGCATGTAAATAACTCACTTGATATGGCATGCTTCAGATTCAAGGATTGTCTTTCACAGATCAAAAGGTAACTAAAAAAATAAAGGTTTCTAGTTCTATATGAAATATTCAGTGTTTATTTTCAGCAACTGATAATATTAACTCTTAATATAAAAGTTTAATATTTTCTATACTATTTTACATTATTATTTCTCTGGAGTAAAAACTGATATTTCAGAGTAAAGCCGTCCAAACCTCTGCCTGTTAATCTGGATAAAACTGATAGTAAAGATGTTTTTACACACGAATACATGACTTCAGATAAAATTTACTTTTCCTTCAGAATTATTTTCACCTTAATCCTAACTGCCATTTAACATAATCCCAACCTAAAAAAAAAAAAGTAATGATTTGTGTCATTTAGGCTTGCTCTGTGTCCCTATACATAATGCATGTCCTCATTAACTGAGTGCACAAACAGTTTAGGGTCTGCAAAACATTGTGTAATGCCTCGTCCACACTCTCACACACACACAGAAATCAAACTGAGGAAGAAGCCATCAAATGTTGAGCACAACATCAGCACACCACAGAGCTGAAGAAGTCCATCATCAGTAGGCCATGAGGGAGTATACAGTACAGTCAGATACGGTACAACACCCAGGGACACAACTGTAGATACCAGGCTTCCCATCTAATGCAGCAGCTGCTATTTCGGATAAAGATATCGTCCTATAATGAAATCTGAAATCTATTCTAAATTGTAACTATAACACCTACGGATGACAGAAGGGAAGCTACCCACTAATGTGAGTCAAATATTTTAGTGAGTCACTTAACAGAGTGATAAAAATCAAACAAAGAGACAAATCTGCCTGATTCGAATCATGAAACAAGTCAATGACTTGAAAAGTGCCTCCGTAATATTGCATGGCATTTAAACAGCTTCTGCTGCAACAACAAGCTGTGTGCATTAGCGCAGCGGGTCTGGTATCTCAAGTTGCCAACTTACTGTACAAGGCAGACAGAGCCATTTATGGTGTGAAATGAACAATCTTCCTCTGCTTGTTTGTTTTGTTTTGCCAAGCGGGTGAGGAAAAACAAAAAAGAAATCAGATGTGGCAGCACTGTCACTGTCGGTAAAACCCACACCACTATGACAACTGAAAACAACAACACCACCAACAACACACATGAACACAGAGCATGAATGTTTTTAATATCCAATTGCTTTCTTTTTATTGTTCCATTGTAACAACAGTACAGTATGGACGTCTCAGTGCTGCGGTTAGTTTTTTTTTTGTCTCTCGAGCTCAGAGCAAACATGGCATATCCACTGTCACCAGGGCTGAAAAATAGATCTGGTGTGTGTGCAGTATACATAAAGAAACAAAGCCTCTTCAAGGAAATACAGCAGTCGAGCCAAGAAAGTTGCTAGAAAATGTATCAAGTTTGAAAAAGGCATGCTTTTGTCTTTTTGTTCTCAATATAATTTCTTTCAGTGTCATTGGGTAGCAATTGTTATGTGTAAATAAAGCACTTAATATATTTATCTTTAATAATACAATACATAACCACAATTTGATTTTGTGTTTCAGTGCAAAGAGGCCCCAAATTATCTTGTGTAAAGAATGAGCCTTTTTCAAGTCCTCCCTTAACCAGTGTTACATGCATATACCACCTGCAGAGCTCCCACAGTCTATCCTCTCTGTCCATGTCAGGCTTTGCTTCTTCCTTTCTCTGAGACTCAGAAAGGTGTTAACACTGGGTTTTGTCCCCTTTCCCCCCTCCAAAGGGTGAAGGGTGGAGAGGGAGTTGTTAGTCTGTATAGAGTCACCACATGGACAAACACACACAATGAACAGCACACAGACGGCAAGTGGAGGAAGCGAGAGACGAAAATCAAGAGAGGACGGAGGATGTATGGACACAGGGCCTAGCGCTGAGAGCGGCGATGATGATGTACCCGTTTGCTCTCTGAGACAGCGGGGATGGAGTTGGCAGGAGGCCGGTTGGCGGGCTCTTCCTGGGGGTAGTGGGATGGAGTATCAGTCAGATAAACCTCCACGTCATCAGGCACTTCTTCCAGGAAGTTAGAGGGAACCAAACCACGGTGGCCATTGATCTCACCCTGTGGAAAGAAATGAAGAGAGGTGAGAAGGCATAAACTTCACTGGCAGAATACCAACTCATAAGATTATGCTATGTCTGCACAGCTGCCACAGTTAACTGAACATAATGTAATTCATTCTGCGGACCAAACATATCTAATACATTTACATTACATATGTCAGGCCTCCAATTTATCTGAATCACGTCTCTCACATCTTCCTACCCATCTGTTTCAAGTACACTCACCGGCCACTTTGTTAGCTACTCATGCTTAACTGCTTGTCAATGCAAATATCTAACTGGCAGCAACTGAGTTCATTTATGAATGTAGACGTGACCAAGACGATATGCTAAAGTTCAGAGCATCAGAAAGGAGATTTTAGTGACTTTAAATGTGGGATGGTTGCTGAAGCCAGATGGGCTGGTCTGAGTATTTCATAAACTGCTGATTTACGACAACCATCTCTAGAGTTTACAGAGAATGTTCCAACAGAGAGAAAATGTCCAGCGAGAGCCAGTTCTCTGTGAAAAAAAGAAGAAAAAAGCCTTTTTGATGCCAGAGATCAGAGGAAAAATTGCCGGATTGCTTCAAGCAGATAGACATACAATAGTAACTCACATAGCCATTCATTAGAACCAAGGTATACAGTACAACATAAGGTGGTCAGCTTTAAATTTAAATGTATTTTCATGTTTTACAGCTTTTCTTACTGCTTCCTCGCTTGATTTTAAATGAGTCTGATGTTCCTGCAGTAGAGCGCAACATGTTAAAATTTGCAGATGGGCTACAGCGGCAGAAGACCACACCAGGTGACAGCCCCAGAACAACTAAGCTTCAAGCAGAAGAGGCATCTATTAAGAGTCATCTATTAATCGCAAGGTTATTGGTTCGATCCCTTCTTCTCCAGTTAGCAAGCCAAAATATCCGCACATACGATGCTGAACCCCAAGTGGCTCCCCGATGTAAATGTTAGATAGAAAGCACTTAGATCTATGACTGTGTGAATGAGACATGGTGAAACACTTTGAGTAGTTTAATCAAAAATGGTGCCTAATACAAATTTTGAGGAGTTATCTCGAGGATTAGTGAGAAAAAAACATGGACAAGCACTCACATAATAGAAACCATCTTCATCAATGTCACCAAACACAGCAATGATGTCACCAGCGCAAAACGTGAGTTCAGCCTATTAGGAGAGAGAGAGAAAGGGATACACAAATAATACAAAGTAAAATCCAGTTTTTGTTCCAGTTTATTTAAACAGACTGAATTAAGAGTACAAAAGTGCTATTTTTGGACAATCTTTGTGGTTTTGTGTAACAATCACATTTCTATGTGTTTGTGAACCAAATTTTGCACATATTTTGTGTTCAGGTTTTTAGGTGTGTTGTAGTAGCTGGTTAGATATTTGTGCATTACACTATAAACACTTAAGCGTTGAGCAGTTTGTCCTTTACAGCAAACAATACCTCAACATCAACATTAGGAGAGCTCTCCCTGGGGTCGTAGTCGTACAGAGCCACCATCCTCCTGGAGGCCTGATCTCGACGCAGGCCTCTTCTGTTCTGCTCTGAAGGTAATTGTAAACGGCATTTTAACAGGAAGCGTCTCGTTACATGCTTTCTCTCACAATATCTAACCATTTTTTTTAAAGCTGTACATGGTTGTTATTTGTGAGGGTGTGCATGCTCTTGTGATACCTATTCTATCCACAGGTGTGCTGAGCGGCAGAAAGCCCTGTTTGATGAGCTGGTCCATGGTGTCCTCATCGTCTGCTCGTATCTCTGACACCATGTTACAGGGGATCAGACCCATCCTGCCCTTCACTTCACCTCTGTAAAACCCATCAGTATCTTTATCCCCATACACCTGGTAGATAAGAAAGAGCAATGTTTAAAGCTCATGCTATTACTACTTTCTTTATCCATTTGACATTTATGCTTGGCTTAATAGTTTACCTAACAGTGTGAATTCACCTTAAAAAAAAAAGAGAAAGAATGCATTACATGAAAACACTTGAAACTCCCACCCTAATGATCTGCCCCTCTTTGAAGGGCAGCTCTTCATCAGCAGCATCCGGGTTTGGGGACATGGACAGAGGATCGTAGTCAAAGAGAGCCACAAAGATCCTAAAGGGCTCCTCTGGCTCTGACTCATCATAGTACGTGGGAGAGCGGCGATCCCGATCCCTGTAGCCATCTTCAGCACATAAAACAAAAAGTAAAATCCCATTATCCAACCTCACCAACCAATAGACTTACAGAAATGCAGACCAAGTACTGTATTTTTCGGACCATAAGGCGCACCGGATTTTAAGGCGCACTGTCGATGAAGGAGTCTGTTTTCATACATAAGGGGCATCGGATTATAAGGCGCATTAAGCGAAACAAAGCAGTCAGATAAGTCCAGTGTTGCCAACTTAGCTACTTTGTCGCTATATTTAGCGAGTTTTCAGACCCCCTTTTTTCCTAAAAAGTGACTAGCGACAAATCTGCCGACTTTTTCCTGGTGTTACTGGAGACTTGTGACGACTTTTTCACATGAACGCACAAATCGCTCTTACTCTGAACAAGCAGCGGGTGCTGCCATGGGCACCTCGCCCGTGTGAAAACGCTCACAGGCAGCAGGTAGTCCTCACGCAGCAGTCGCCCCCAGCTGATGTCAGAGCAGGAGCTATTCAGCCCTACAGTACAAACTGCAAATAAATCGCGCATGAGCAAGCCGCTGGCGGGAGCAGCGGTAACTGTACATTTTTCTTAGTTCATTGATTCCTAAATCAATGCACTAAAATACATCATTCCAATCATTGCAAACTTAGAAATCGGATGTCTTGTACATCCGATTAAGACCAAAGCTGTCTGGTGAGGCTTGCTATGTCCATTTTGATTGTTAGTGGTTAAAAATGTTCTTCTTTTACTCTTACTTTTTGTGGATGACAAGGTTTAAAACTATTTAAAAAGACACACACACACACCACAAAGAAAGTAACTCTGCCAGAGTGCCTATTTCGGGTCATTTTTGCTAGAAATTTAATTTGTAGTTCTAAATATTCTAAATACTTTTAGGGTTGTTGGTTTTTTGTTTTTTCTTTGGGGGGGGTTACTCACTTTATGTCTCTTCCACAATGTTATTTCTCTCTCCTACAGCGTCTGTTACAATTAAATAGGCAGGATTAATTGTGCAAATTAGGCGATGACGTCATTTAGCGACTTTTAGGAGAGCCAATAGCAACTTTCCTTACTGAGGAGTTGGCTACACTGGATAAGTCAAACTCAACTCATTCTTCTTGCTTCCACCACTTCTGTACCAGTGATTGTGATCCTGTTACTCTTTATTCTTTATTAGTCAATGTTAAATTCTCTCGCAGCTCCTCCATTCCCATGTTGTCGCAATGTATTCATGACTAACCTCGTATTGTGGATAGATTTTCTTAGTTGTTCTCCTGACTGAAGTTTGGTCCGTTTCTAGCATCCTGTCATGCGATTTCATTTGTCCCTAACCATCTGGAATCTTGTGTTAACTTTTATAGAGCGGAAAAAGGTTAGCATTCATCTTCCAGCTTCACTGTGGTTATGTTATGCTAACATAGCTGTGTTGCTAGCGATCACGTAGCACATCACTATATACCAGCTAGTCCAACTTCACTGCTGTTTAGTTTTCTGTCTTCATTTATGTTGGAAGTGATAGCAAAGCTGTACATTTTAATTTTTTCAGAAATCTCTCAGTCAGAAAATGCTATATCATCTTTAGGTGGAAACTAGCAAGCTAACTTCCTGCTAATGTCCAACTCAGTTAAATTTAATAAATTCTGTTTTCATGGATGCCTGGAGTTAAACTTAATTGTTACACCTGGTAAAGCAGCAACGCTGATCATTTTATTAAAGTTTAACTCTCAGTGATGCCGCAGTTTTAGTTTGACTTTGGGACCTGAAGAGAACTGAGTTTTGGACCCAGATTACTCTGTGAGGCTCCTGACTACAGTAGCCGTAATGCTCCAACAATCCATCAAGCAGTGCGGCTTCATAGCTTACCAAAGTCGTACTAAAACATTTGACAGATTTTTCAGCGCTGTTTACCACATAAAATCGCATCGAGGTCAGTAAGCACAACCAGAATTCATACATAAGTCGCACTGTCGATTTTTGAGAAAATGAAAGGATTTTAAGTGCCTTATAGTGCGGAAAATACAGTAGATGACTGTACATTATTTTTGTGTTATAAAATGCCGTAAAGTTAAAGTGTGGCTTTTCTATTACTGTGATGTAAACATGTGAAGTAAAGCTTTAACAGCCGGTGATTTTAAAATCACTTCTACATTAAAAATTATTCACAAAACTTATTGCTGCATACAGTGAACGCCACTTCTGTGATAAGCAAGTCTGTGATGCCGTGCTTCCGGTCACAAGAAATCAATGAGAAGATCCTGATAAGTCTTATTGATTTGACCATTCAGTATTTGCATGACAGATTTCACTTTCCGTATCAGGCCATGATTGTGGCTCTAACCATGCAGGAAGAAATCTGTGACCCAGTGAACTATTTTCTGCAGCACGCACACATGCATCCACAAATACACACATGCTACGTGTGTTTGAATTACTTTATTTATTTATTTTTATAGCATGTTTTTTTTAATGTTTGAATTTGTACATGGTGTCATGCATGAAAAAGAATAACTTTTTGATGTAAAACCTCATGAACTGTCAGGAAAATGCACAAACTATAAGCACAATGCATTAATAATGCAACAACTCAGTTATTGCAGTCATTATGAATCGTTAATCATGTTCATGTGTACTACAGTTTAGTCCCTTCTATGAGCTGCAGACGTAAGAAACTAAGCATAACAGCAGTGAATCTGTCCACATGTTGTGATAGTGGTTAATTAAGCAAAACTTCTTCATGACATTACTGATACGCTGATAGTTCATAATGCTTTACATCAGTCAATTAGTACTTCTTCATACATAAAATCATGTAAGCATTCATAATAATTTGTGTGCCTTTTCCATTAATGGTCATCAAAGACGAACCATGGTGCAATACATAGACAAATCGTGATTTATGTGCATGACAACATCCGCGACAAACAAGACCCTGACATGCATGCTAAAGCCTTAGAGAAGAAAAAAGGAAGAAAAAAAACCCCAAAACATCTGAGAGACAAACAATCTAAAACAACCACACTGTGCCAACCCTCAAGGCAAGAAGAGGTCTCAAGCTGAGGCGGCAGTGTTGTTGTGAAGACCTGTGTATGTTTTTTGATTCGCTACAATAACACTGGGAAAATGCACCACCTAGCAAACACTATATGGCCAGTGCTTGAAAATACAAGCTTACAATATAAAAGAAAGCTAACATCTCAAACTCAGACATCTAAAGAAACAAGAAGCAATGCCAATGTGGTCATTCTTTAGTGCCTACCACTGTCATATCTTTTGAGTTTCATGCATGACTGGTGTAGTGGGTGTGGTTGTATCACAAAGGGAAGGGTTTTAGCAGGCGTCTGGAGTTCAGTGCAGTGTTGTGAGGCATTCCCTAAACAGTCAAGTCAATCATTTATCATCTGCATCTGTGGAAATGTTGATCCTGGACCCAAAGCATGGTTTGCCAATGGGTCCACCATTTCAGTGCATTGCGGTCATGCTGTTCAACTGTAAGCATAATAACAATAACTATTATTTTTAAAGACAAAACATTTGCAAGTGTCCACAGCTATTTATTGCAATTTGCCAGGTGCTGGTGGCACTTTTGTTGCCATGCTGTGGTGGTAAAAACAGGACTGCAGGCACATACCATGGGGAGACCTGGTGCCGCCCATGTGCCTGCGGGATGACCAGGTCCTGTGTCGAGCTACTCTGCCATAGTAAACATCCTCGGTGATGGGAGAGAGGTTTCCCTCACTGTTATTCTCAGAGGTTACCTCTACAGAAAATACCAGTTAGAAGGTGATGAGGTTACAAATCAAAGCTCTACTTTCTCCTCCCAATATGTTAAGTGAAGATTTGCGTTGCCTCCTAAAACAGGTGATAACAAATTTTCAGTTATATTTCTAGCCGTCGTCACTGTTAGAGTAGATTAACTTATCACTCTGTGCTGCAACAGTGCAAAGCGGTTTAATAATCATCATCATCATCTCCATCTCTGGAAGATCAAAGTCAAGGTACTGAAAGGGATGAGCATGATTCGCAGACACAAAGGTGATCTGGAGACAAAGACTTCATGAGCTTCTTGGTATTTAAAAAAAAAAAAAAAAAGGAGCAAATGCGACTGCACTAAGGGACAGAGAACCTAAAATATAGCCATCTGCCCATACTGACCAATGGAGGGGACCATCAGGGGTCGTCTCTGAGGCTGGGGACCGCCGTGATGCGCTCGTCTCCCACTATCCCGATCATGGCGGCCTCCAACAGGGGTTGTTGTCTGAAATATACACAAACATAGAAAGCATCCGCAGACAAAGCATTCATGTGTTGCTCACAGAACCGTGAACATACCCGTAAACAGCGTGTGAAAAAGTGCATGTCGAACATACTTGTACAAACTGTATGTAAACAAAATCATGCAGTACTCACAGGCAAGCACTGAAACATAGACGCGCACACGTAGACTCACATTCAGACACACACACACACACACAAGCCCATGGGAAATATTTCCATTCCAAAATTAAGAAATAACTAGTATCGCTCTACCCAGCTACTAAAAAAGAAAGGCAAAGATATTTGTCAGTGCCGGCTAGGCTACACCCCTCAGCTTTATGTCTCCCTTTGTCATGATAATCTTTTCAACCCAGTCTCACCCTTTAGCTCTCTCCAAGTTCTGTCCTCTGTGTTTTAATCAAATCCAGTCTATCACCGTTTCACTACAAAGCACCCAAACACAGAAAGAAACGATCCCTTTCTGTGTTTCTGATTAATTAAAGGAGCTTTTTGGCAGCAGCAAATGGAGTCTTTGGTCCAGACTTTGAAGATTGCATTTTTTCTACACTGACACGTTTGTTCACTGAAGTAAAAAAAAGCTTCTGTAGTTTCTGCGATGACATGCTTTAAAAAAGTGGCAAAAAAAGTCACGTGTTTATGAAAGCAGCAACAGCGGTGCCTGAAAGCATCTAAAACCCAGTCTACATCTATCCCTGTTATTTTATATATATATATATATATATATATATATATATATATATATATATATATATATTCCGCACTTTCTCCCTCCATAGTGCAGAAAGCTTCAAACCCGGTAGCTTTCATCATCTCTGTCTATGGTACTGAAATAGTCAAACCCACTGCATCTGCCCTTCTATCCATGGGCTTTTTCTTTCTGTATAAAATTTGAATTAAACTCAGCACACACACTAATGACACATATCAAAAGCAAGGCAGCAGTCTCAACTGAAGTATCTGTGCCTGTGCAGTTCACTTAATAATAATTTGCTTGGATAAGTGCAAAGAACTGCACCTTGGGTGTGTTGTGCGAGTTGCGTCGACGTCCCTCTTCCAGCTTCATCTCAGAGTACAGTTCCTCCTCATCCTCTTCCATGATGTCAGACAGGTCAGAGCCCCGGCTGCTTTCGCTGTGATAATCTTCATTGTGACTATAGTGAGGCTTTTGGTAGTTACACACACAAACGAACAGACGCGATTAAGTCCGCATACAAACATACATACATGCACACACCAAACACACATGGATAAGGCCAGCACGCCCACGTGAACACACATAAAGACACGGGTTAAGGAGTGTGTACACATGCAACCACCTCAGACGTACATGCACACACACACACACGTCCAGATGCACACATGTGAGGAGGTTTTTCCACTGAAACACACGTTAGGTGCTTGAGCTCAGAAGTGTGATAAGCAAAGTGTGTCGCTTATCACACGGGTCTTACCGGCCTCCCCAGCTCAGAGCCTCTGAGGAACTCGTCAACCGAGGGTCCTCTCCGTCGACCGCGAGCAAACCCTTCCTCGTCTTCCTCTTCCTCATCAGAGTGATGCTGGTGAAATGAATGACCCTGTTCTCCATATCTGCCCTGCCTTCTGTCACCCTGAAAACATGCGTGTGTAAATAGGAATGGAACAGCGTTAACGGTGTCTTTAGGTTTTATTATAGTAACAATCACAGAAAGCTGAATATTCTTTTATGTTTAGCAACTTGTGACACTTCCCTTTTTCAGCTACTCTAAATTCAAATTAAAGCAACAGTTTAATGACAGTGACTTGTGCTAAAATATATAACATCATTTTCATTAAGCATCTAGAGTGTTGTGTGAGCCAGCATTTCCATCTTCACCAGACCTTTCCGCTTTCTGCTGCCACCCTCTGAGCTGCTTCTCGAGCAATAGCTTTGGCCACAGTGTCCGGGATAAGCGTGCCTCTGGGCTGAGGAAGAATCCTCTGGGGTGAGGGAGACCGTGGATTGGCAGGTGATGGGGCTTCAAGGGTGTGGCCTTGCATGGGCACTGGAAGCTGGACAGAAGGAGAGCGTGTAGGGTCCCAGCCAGGTTGGCCAGGTAGAATAGCTCCCCCGTGATGGGCCGCATGGTCTTTGGCATCCAGGTCTCTGGCACTTACTGGTCTCAGAGGTATAAGGTGGGGTTGGGGTTGGGGGTGGGGCAGCAGAGGCAGTTGGTGCTGTGGCCTGGGACCTTGGTGGGGTGGACGAGGCTGAAGATGCAAGGGCTGCGGCTGGGGATGGGGAGGACGAAGCTGGGGTTGCGGGGGTCCACCTTGATGGGGGAGTCTGGGATGGGGTTGAGCATGTGGAGGACGGGGCGGCAGTTGTTGTCCATGTGGTGGAGCGGGAAGTTGGGGTGTGGGATGAGGAAGGTGAGGGGATTGGAGGAGAGGTTGAGCATGGGGGTGTGGAGGGGGGCCCACGTGAGGATGCACTGGTGGTGGCAGGGGAAGCGGAGGTAGAGGCACAAGCAGGTTGTTTGGAATGACAGCAACTTGAGAGTCCTGGGATTCTCCCTGGACCGACAGTGTCCTAACGATGACCTCCCTGGCCTCGAGGCATTGAATCCTTGTCAGTTCAACCGTAACATAGTCTGCCATAGGGAACAGCACCTCAGCTATCTAGAGCCAGAAAAAAAATGTTAACATAAACAGTGGCTGCAGTTTCATTTTAACAACAACTAAAACATTATCGGTATCAGAGTCAATACATCCAAAACAAAAATGGACAAATCCAGCTACTGAAATTTGACTAGCCCCCTGCACTTTATAGTGTCAAATAAGTGATTTCACTGAACTAACAAAAATACCTCTTTAATTTGATTTATTATGGTGGGAAAAACGCTCTTAAGATTTCCACCTGCAGGGGCAGCTCAAACACAGGTTTCTGCCCAGTGTGGCTGAACGTCAATTTACCCTTTCAGGTTTACTGTGCTGATTTACTTTAGCAGTCACCAGAGGGAGCGAGAGACCTTTCCAAGACCCAGACCTGCACCGCATGTTAATTACAAGTAGGTGGCACTGCTGAGTGAACTGATGGTAATGATGACATAATGCCACGCTGAAAGGCAGAGGCTGTTAATGTCCCATCTGTGGTGTATATTCTCATGTTTTGACTGGATTACGCATGATTAAACATTTCACAGTGTTGTAAATACTGTATCCCTGTACAGCATGTAGACCTTAGGAATATACATCCCATATGCTTAGGATTTAGCCACAAACTGCTGTAGTTTCTCATAACAGAACACAATACATCATGAGCAATGCCTTTAAATCAAAATGAGCTCTGTGTGATCACTCATTATATCCTTTTAAAAAGAATGATATATAAAAAGTAAACTAGTCTTGGCAGGCGAGACCTAGACATGCTAACTCACCCTCTGCCCTTTAGTGCAGACTGCGTAACCAATGACATTTGCCCCATTGGATGTGCCTGTGGGAGAGAGGAGGGGGGGCTTCCAGCAGACTTGCAAGACCCCTGGAGCCTGCCCACAGAGCACCTGAACATCGTGGGGTGGCAGCGGAGGCCCTGGGAGGTAACCAATCCAGTGTGTAAGAAAAATAATCTCTTACGGTTTACTGATTTAGTACATGTAGGATACAAACGAGAGGGGGAATGATGTGAAGCATTCATCAGATGCACAAATATGTACACACACACACACACACACCCCACCATGCACAGAAATGCCCAGACACAAAGGAGGAAATGAGGACGTGAGGTTGGGGTGGGGGGCTGGGGTTATAATTTGACTTGCATATCTAAATTTATGAAATTACATAACAGCTTATTTGTATTTTGCAGAGATACACAGTTCATGCGGGCTTCTTGATAGCATGACATTGCTGGTGGGAAACATTCACAAAACACTGCGTGTTGTGTTTAGACAATGTCATTTAAGTGTATGGTGAGTTTTTGCACAACACTAATATTTCCTAACCTAAGATGATTGTCAGATAAATCAAGATGAAAATTTTATTTTTATTTTTATATACAGACCTATATTTTTAGGTCTGTATTCCTTATATTTGCTATTCTACTATAACCTTTCAGTAATCTTTGGAAGAGATGAAAACTTTAAGCGTTGCCCCAAGATATACACTGCTGTCTCCACATGCAGAGAGCCTGATTACAGCTCAGCATTTCTTTTTCCTGATCTCTTTGAAATCTGGATAAAACATGCAAACTGCATTCGAGCAGAAGCAAATGCACACTGATAGAAAATGGTCATTTCAGTGAGCAGTGGAGGGGCACCGCTTTATATAGAACTGGCTATGTCAGGCTAGGCTATAGGCTGAGGAAATGACTCGTCGTAATTATTGATCATATCTCGTGCTGCTCTGGTATTCTCTAATTAGTGAAGTGCACTGTGCAGCAAACTTGGGCAAAATTGCATACAAATTTGGTTTCGAACAACAAATTGTGCATTTTCAAAGGACGTGAATGACAGACTTGTTTTTAAAAGGTTTTCAATCTCAGAACCAGAATAAGATGCCATTTTGCCCACATTTCATAATAAACTGCATATGCTGAACAACATGGCACAGTCATCCTCCCTGCAAAATGTGTCAGAGCACTAATGACATCCCTTAGGTTTAGTGCTGGAATATATGGGAAACCCAGCACTGAAGCTTCGTTCTGACCTGTTCTGCAAAATGGTGTTGGACCTAGACAAAATACAATACACAACAACGACATGGTAAAGAAATGTGACGCTATACTATTCTAGAGCAGAGTACAATAACATTAGAATTCATATTACAATACATGATCTTGCATATGAGAGTTAAACTAAGACTCTTAGAAGCATGTGAAAGTAATCGTCAGCTATTAAGCTGCGCATTATTGATACAGTATCTCTGTGGATAATAATAAACCTTTCTGACCTGCTGCCTGAGTGCAGAACTCCACGCCGGCTTCCTTCCTCTCTCTCTGCTCCAGCGGCAGTTGCCACGGCACCTGGTGGGGCTGCGCCACCACCGTCACTTTGTAAACTGTCAGGGGCTTCAGGTTGTGGAACCGTAGTCTATACCTTCCCGGTTTTACCGCTGCGTGCTCTACCCCGTCTAAGAACACAGTGTGAGCATAGTTGCTGTTGCTAGGCAACCAAGAGAGCTCGGCAGTGTCACGCTGAATGTCATCGACGCGCAGGCCACACGGCGCCACCACCACATTGGCTCCCACCAGCAAGGTGCAGCGCAGCTCATCTGACAGGCCCCGGTCTGTGACGCTCTGCACTGACACACGGTGGACGCAGCCGTCCAGGTCCAGCTTCTCCAGCAAACACTTGGTCCGACCACCGTATGGTATATTGGCACGAAGCTCCCCATCTACTAACACATTGTAGCTAGAGATGTTCCCCCAGCCCAAAGGCACTAGTGGAGGCTCCCAGGCCACGATGACACTCCGTGCCAGCTGCTTGATCAAGGTGATCTTTCTGGGGTAAGGCACAACGTCTTCTGCCAGGTCCTCAGGATCCAAGGCCCCACCTGTCCCATTGCTACAGGGAACCAAGGCGTTTGCTGAGCTCAGAAGGCCATCCTGGGAGGCACCTCCATCCACAGCCATCAAGGCTAGGGATGTGTGCTCAAGTGAGCCGAGATCTTCCCCTGCGTCTCCAGCCTGAATGCCTGGTTTTTCCTTGTCCTGGACAAACTCCACAAAGTTGGAAGGAACAAGTCCTCTTTGGCCATCCAGCAGCTCCCCTGTCATGCATAAACAAGTACAGACACAATGGTAGAAAATAACAGAAATATGTCATTCATTTTTTAAATTGATATTTCTAGTTAAAAAGAATAAAAGTAGATAACAGAAAATCCTGCTACTATTTAATAAATGTCTCTTTAGGAAACAACTTTCTGTTTTGATGCCACCTGTAAGTGTTAAAATCAGGCTTCTCTCACAACACAAAGACAAAAGCAAAGCAATAACTTAAACACATAAATCGGTGAGAGCTTCTTCTTTTTTTTTTAAACCTGCAAGGTGGGAATGAGTCACTGAGTGAGAGGTGGAACATATGTAAACATACAGCATGTTCTATTCCCTAAGATGTAAGATTCCCCACGGGTTCTCTGATGCCATCTTTCATACTCCAACACACAACTTAGAAAACACTCCTTTCAACATTTCTAAGGACCTCAGCGTTTGAACATTTCCAGGAGCACCCCAGAGTACGTAGATGCTGCGGTCAATGCAGAAAAAAAAGAAAGAAAAGAAAGTGCTTAGATTTGCAGTGTAGTTTTTCCCCCAAGGCAATAAGTTTGTCTTCAACAAAGCTCCCTATCATCTCGTCCTTCAATCCCTTTTTCCACAGAGGCCTGGGGAGCCTTAGACCATCTTGGTGTGTCTCTACAAGTGTATCTGAGCGAGTGTGTTTGTTGTTTATGTGTGCTGATGATTAAGCTGAGCCCTGCTGGATTAGTCATCAAACTAAGAGACCAAGGTCCCAATCCTGACAACAGCTTGGTATGCAGCCCAAGTCGCCCCTCCTGTGTGGTAAATACAGGGACCGTCTGCAATACCATGCAATCTGACTGCACACAGCTAATGAATCACGGGGCTTTCTATGACGGTCTGTGCTGGCTGCAGGATTGCTAGCAAGGGGGATTAGGATTGCCTCTGATGGAGAAGCCTTCATAATTATAAAGAGATTATACAGAGAGTGAGTCCAGCCACCAGTTATGAAAAAGTATCGGGAAACTTTTCTTCATGACACCACGCACTGACTAAGTGGAAGTCACGCGATGAAAGTAGCCAACTAGTATGTATGACGGACATATTCTACATCAGGGTGACAAAGCCTGTCAAGCAGTCCTTGCAGCACGTTTACAAAAATGACTGCATCAGCATTACGTTTAGATTGTGCTGTATCATTACATAACACGACATAATGTAAAGAGACTGCAGGGGCACAAAATGCATCACAGATACAATGTGTCATTCAACACATACAACATTTTTGCATATACCACTTACTGCACAGTGTGCTGTAGGTGCAATGCAGTAGGGCGATTGTGGCTCAAGAGTTGGGTGTTCGTCTTGTAATCGGAAGGTTGCCGGTTTGAGCCCCGGCTCAGACAGTCCCGGTCGTTGTGTCCTTGGGCAAGACACTTCACCTACCACCTACCAGTGATGGCCAGAAGGGCCGATGGCGCGATATGGCAGCCTCGCCTCTGTCAGTCTGCCCCAGGGCAGCTGTGGCTTGCCTTCACCAGTGTATGAATGTGAGAGTGAATGAATAGTGGAATTGTAAAGTGCTTTGAGGGGTCCCGAAAAGCACTATATAAATGCAATCCATTATTATTAATATTATTACATGTTACAGTCAAAAACGCCACAGACATAAATACGATGGTGAAAGACAAAACAACTTCAATGGAAAATAAATGCCAGCTGACACACACTACTTGGCATTTTTGTGTCATTTTGAGACAATACATAATGATGCACACTAGGGATGCACCGATACCGATATCGGCCTCGATACCACATTTTCTAAAGTACTCGTACTCGTTAAAAGTCCCCCGATACCGGGGACCGATACCTGTCTATGTTTGAGCGGCATGTAAGGGGTTAATCACAGGCCCCGAGTGCCCGCCCCCAGGCCCCGAGTGCCCGCCCCCAGGCCCCGAGTGCCCGCCCCCAGGCCCCGAGTGCCCGCCCCAGCCGTGTGGAACTATTTCAAAGTGAACGAAGACGCGAAAACAAAGGCGGACTGCAAATTGTGCTCAGCGAAATTGTCCAGAGGAGGCTCAAAAGGTAGCGCATTTAACACAAGTAATTTAATCAAGCACCAAAATCCCAACACGACAACGAGTACAAAGAGTTTACCCACGCTTATTTACCCACGCTTATTAGCACAGAGGAGCATAGCTGATGCTATAGCAGTGGGACGGAAAATAGTTGGGCATTTTAAACATTCCGCCTTAGCCTACTCCCGCCTCGAGGACATTCAGGGACAGCTCAACCAGCCAATGAAGAGAGTGCAGCAGGACGTACAGACGCGCTGGAACAGCACGTATTACATGCTCCAGTCCCTCATTGAGCAAAAGCGAGGGCTGGGCGTGTATGTGTCCGAGCACGAACTCCCTTACTATCTCACCACTCACCAATGGGCTCTTATGGAGACGACTGTTGCCATCCTCGCCCCCTTTGAGGAACTAACTAAAAAAGTGAGCAGCTACGACGCACTAGCCTCTGATGTCATCCCAGCTGTGACTGTGCTTGTGAGACTTCTAAACAGAGAAACAGACGAGTAAATACCTCTCAGCCCCATGTAACAGTGTGGAAAGTATATTATTATATAAAGTATATTATTATTATAGATGAAAACAGAAACAGTCTGGCTGCTGATAATGCAGAAAAGTTACTTTTCTTAAAAAAAAACCCTGCCACTCACTTTTTCTCTCCATTAAGTGAGTCATCTTAGACTTGATGTTAATACCTACCTCAGTTGCACTGACTGCCACAGTTCTATGTTGGTGGATGTTGTTAGTTTATTCAAATATTGTGCACTAAATAGCAAAGATGTTTATTAATGCCCCTTGTGTTGTCCAAAGCGGCAGAGTTTACAATAAACTGAAAGCAATACTTGAGTTGCACTGTCACTGTTTAAATTTTTTTTTCACAATTATTTATTCTGTAATATGTTGCATACAACATGCTTTTCATTTTAAATAAATGTTCTTAATTCCAAACCAGTCCCTGTTAGCTGTAAATTTAAATCATGTTTTTATTAAGTACTCGGTATCGGCGAGTACTGAAATGCAAGTACTCGTGGTATCGGTGCATCCCTAATGCATACACTTGTTTTCACTGTCAGGCAACATCAGGGAGAGCAGACAAGCACTCAGGCAAAACTGCAGGCCTGAACAGAAGAAAACCTATCCTCCCAAATAGAAAATTTGTTGCAGTATTTTCAGATTTTTGCCAGAATTTGATTTATCGCGCCAGAAGCACATATCGCCTCACAGACCACTTCAAATGCTCTATGTTTGTTGTGTATGACTCACCTTCATAGAAGCCATCGTCATCCATGTTTCCATACACATACAGATACTTTCCAGCCACAAGGGGGAGTTCTGCTTCAGGATGCTCATTTGGTCCATCGTAAGGGTTATAACTTGAAGGAAAGAAAGGTTTTTCATTCATTTGTGAAGGAAAATTAAAGATAATGTGCGTTAAAACCCAAAATGAAATTATTTCTGTATTTAAACTTGTCTTATGCACCTATAACGGGCAGTGCAAAGGCGGACCTGGCCTGTGTAGCGAGATTTGGACCTGGGTGATGGGCTGGCCTCATCCTCCATCTATAGATAAATGAGAGGAACAAATTAAAGTGTTATTAGAGGGATAAGCGACTTTCCTACAGCATATTTAAGAATTAGCAGTTTGCAGCAACTCTTGAACCATTCCTTTTCAAGATATGAATATGTAAGTTAATTATTTAAAAACAATTAACATAATAGGTTACGCATGCATTATTCATGGATGTGGCATCACACAGACCCACCTCTGATGAGGGAAACTGTCGGGGGTGGATGGGGTGGTCCGTTGTCACGGTGCTGGATTTGACAGACAGCAGTTCTGGTGGTTCTCCGTCTCCAGTCTGCGGTGAGCAGGGCAAGAACTGGGATATCAGCAGCGGCGTGTCTGCCGCACTGTCATCACCTGGGAGACATTGATTTCCATAGCAAATAAAGAGTAACTGCCTTTTCCTTCCACAACCATTTCGCGCTTTTGGAGCAAAACCATTGATCTCCTGCGGGTACAGCTAACACCCTTCATTTGGAAGGCTACTCCACCCCTATCAGCCCATCCTATTGGCAAAACAGACTTTAAAAAAAAATGCAGAAAATACGAAACGGAATTCCCTGAAGAAATTAACAATACGTAAACAACACAGATCAAGTGCATCACTGCGTTCTTGTGGTTTGTATGTAATATTATGCATTAGCACAAAAACATCAGTGAATTCTGCCTGAAGTGAAGAGACAGATAAAACAGGATTTTCAGCACTTCAAAGACCTTTGGTTTGTGCCAGACTGTATAAATCTACATCACTGATATGGCTCTATTTGCTGTATCTGCAGGTTGCACTATGTGTTGTTAGAATACTAATGTGTTAAATTACATTCGTGTCGTACATCAGGCTTGTGATCAAGGGCAGATATTGATCATGAATAAGCACCGTCTCCATTAATGGTATCCACCTCTGGTTTGCAGTGAGTAGGTCCAGCTGTAATGTGAGCTGTCTGGGGATTAGATCGCTAATTATCATTTTATCTGATCATAACCCTTTTAAGCACTAATAATTTTGCAGATGCTTTTATCTGGAGAGCACATATATTTTTAGAATAGTTAGACCCCACTAATATTTAACCCTGCTAGTCTATAGTTTTATATCACCACTTTATATTACACAGTTACATTAATACTCACAGAACCACACTCACACTCAAGTAAACACCGCTCAGCTAAAACTGAGGAAAGTAGTAATCAGAGAAAAATAAATAAATAAAAATCAGGGACTGACTTTCTAACACTTTTGATTTGTTTTGATATATCCCCGTCCCCCAGCCTCATAATTGCCTTTATAGCTCAATGTGTTTCATACAAAGCTGGCTGTGAGGTGAGACTCACCTGTCTCTGGTTGGGCTTCGAATCTGACCTGCGAGAGTTTCTTCTCTGGTGAGGGCGGGATCTGGGATGCAGAGGTGGTATTACTTTTAGGGATATTCACAGGTTCCGACTGCAGGCGGAAATTCAGCAGCTCTTTGGACAGCTGGTGAAAGTGTTCACTGTGTGACCGGCATTCCTGCTCCAGGTCACGAACCTTGACCTTTGGCAGTTAAGAAAAAGAGCAGAAAGGATTGTGAGACTGAGAGAGAAAACGAAAGAATAGGAGGTGAAAGGTGATTATTCTTCAGGGCTTTGGCAGTATATAATTTTGAATGTCTAGCAATCTAATCTAAACACGTGGAAGTGTAGAGTCATTTACTGATATGGTTAAATCATGATAACCAAGCCTGAGCACTGCATGAAGTTATATCATAGACATGCTATCAGAGGAAGGCCTAGAGGGGAAAGCGTGAATATACATATAATCACTTTTGGTGATACAGAACATAATTTTGGTTTCACAGGTTTGCAATTAAAGGAAAATTCGAAGAGGAAAGAAAGGGTGATGTAACTAACTAATCAGGGATGAAAATAAATACCTGAAACATTCTGTCCTTATTGTTCTGTTCAGACAAAATGTGGAAATCAGAAGTCGTAAGTAAAGAAAGGGGAAAAAAATGCAAAAAGAACCAATCATTAATAAAAGCAAACGGAAGGGGGACCAATGAGAACACAAATGTATTTATGAGTCGACAAAAAAAATAAGACAAATGTGTTTGTCAAACTGAAATGGACTCCTAAGCACAAAAACACAGAGTGGAAAACATATGGGGATTTCACACCTACAGACAGTACTACTATGCTTTCCCTCCTGTGGCCATATTTGCCCATAACTATAGAGAAACGCGCCTGTGAAAGAGACCAACTGATTCAGTGATTTCTAGAAGGAGATCTCCTTGACAGAGTTTCAATTTCTCTGACCAAACTGTTTTTTCTGAGCCAAACTCAGTCTGCTTGCTCAGTAAAATCGTATTAGAGCGCTCCAGATGGATAATAACGTGACCTCATATGAGCCGCACACAGAGGAGTCTGCGACGTATTCTCGTAGCAAAAGGATTTAAAGTAAGACGAGAACATAATTTTGAGTAGAAGTCTGTGATGAAACTGCGGGTCAACGATTACCACCGGGGGGGGGGCACGTAAAGCGTCAATGCAACGCGTGACAACGCGACTACTAAACAGAAACGTTTGGAGCGCTATAACAAAAGCAACCTGGATAAGAAGATAGAGGCAGAAATGTGACCGCAAGCACAAAGGATACGCTATTGTCGGACTAGTCTGGTATGAGTCACAATCTGGTGTGGAGTACTGAAAAAAAAAACTACACAATAGTGTAGCCAAGCAGAAGTGTTTTGCTGGAAGAGAGACGGGGGGAACTTACTTATGGGACTTCATTAGAAGAGAGCCCAGAACCCCAACGGTACCCATGTGTCATAAGTTCAAATTTGGAATAAACTTGTGCTTCGTTTGCGTCGTATGGCTCCACGTTAAAACCCTGCTTGTCCACCCACGCAGCTGTTTTCAATTAGCCTGATTAGACGTCGTTGAAGGCCTACGTAGGCGTGTGCAGACGGTGCCTTTTTTAACATCTCTCTAATGTCTTGCCAGTTTAAATGCACTAGTTAGTCCAAGAAACGTCACTTTTCAATTTACTTAATTTAAATAATTTCCTGCGTCTCTGCGTTCAATTTCAGGCTCAGCAGAGGTGAGGTGATTATTGAAAATGGTGTGGGTGTGAGTCACGCAGTTAAGCTAATACATTCATTTGACAAATATACCTCGCTTATTTTATTTTATTTTAGCCCCAAATGTAGAATGGCTCTGAGGATGGCAGTGTTGGTTGATGTTAGCCCAGGCTAAAATATCTTAAGAACTGCACTGGAAACAGACATAAAAAAAAAAAAAAAAAAAACTGCTGGGGTGAAGATTTAAAAAACAAAAAAAACCCTCAAGTTTCTGCATTTACACAATTGAATGTTGGACAAGAAAACTGTCTGTCTTGCAACATAAAAGGTGTGCGCTTTCATCTCCTTTTTGATGTCAGATTGTTGGCTTTTGATTAGCTAACATTTCCTCCCAGTTACGTTTATATCGCCGCCTGTTGCTTTGGCATGTTCTTGACAGACAGTAGATCGCTCTTTGCGTTTACATTTGGACTGAGATATTTTTCCAAAATGACCTCAGAAAAATCTCAGTTTTAGCAAACACCCGTGTACGTGTGGACATAGCCTAAAATTCTCACTTTTAAAGCCCAGCGTTGGACATTTTGACCATCTCTGTGGTGTGTCTGTGCCTCTTACAGTACTTTTAATTTATATCAGACAAATAATATAGCTTGCTGTGCAGTTGTTATACTATAAAACAATCGAAGAAGTCTCCACACTGCACCCATAGATATGATATATACAATCAAGATTACTGGCATTAGTTTATAATTTAACACTCCACTATCTCATTTAAATATGGCCCCTTCCTGCTCCAAAAAAAGAAGATGGAAATAACCATAAAGCTAAAACTGAAGCTAAAAGTTCAAGGCTAGTTCAAAGCACGGGGTGCCTTAGTAGAGCCAGACAGGGTGTTTTACAGCAGCTAACTTGATACATAGACAAGCTTCAAGTCTTTTTCATATGTTCCAAAAAGGAGAGCTTCATCACCAACTTATCCATGTTTCCCCTTATTTCATCTGGAAAACTGACCCAATACTACATGAACCATCTTAAGGATGTGTTTTGATTTGCCTGGTTAAAACAGAAAGCTCCACTATGTTTAAGAAACACAGCAATCCAGGAAACATAAGGGTTCGTTCAGCTTACTGTACCTCTAACAGGTGTACTGCTTCCTCATGCTCTTGGTCAGTTTGAACCCAAGCCTGCAGAGAACACACAGAAACACACAATGACAGCTGACACTGTGATCACAGTCCATGAGGTAGAATAGACAGTACACAGCTGACATACTGTCAACGCAATACCCTGGCGGATCCTCACTAGTTCATCAAACAGAGCTGGTACTTGAAGAGATGCCTACTTCTGATGGTACAGCTCCAATAAAAAGCAACTGGCTTATTTTAGGACATGTTAGTGTCCAAGTACTGGCTGTTAAAGGCAGTGAAATTAAACCCACTCTTGAGCGACTGTGCAAATCAATTTGTCTCAGTTTGAATGATCTGCATCTTTTTGAACATTAATGATTCTCTTTTGAACAAACATCAATGCAAAAATGGGACCAAAATGAGACAAACAAACCTCATAGACCTCTGAGAAAGAGACACTTTTCATCATGTTAGACTTGTGGTCTAATCCAGAAGGTATTTGATATTATTTCAGTCAGGAAGGAAACAATAAGCAGGAACACATGCACACATGTATATTCTGTTTTACAAAATATCAAAAAAGAATAAAACAACCACAACAGGTCAGATCTTCATGCTGCAAGATATTTGTAATGTGTACAAATATATCAGCAACTACAAAGGCAACATTTTTAGCCGTGTTCTTCATCACACGATCAAAGGGACCATGGCTGCATTTGTAATCACATCTGCTGATTTTGGGGCGGGCTATATGAGGTATCTGTATTTTCTGATACAGTAGCAGTGATTCAGCATAAAGTGGCTCAAGACACATCATTATCCAAACAAAGACCTTTGGCATAAATTCACTACACAAAAGTCGATAACCAAGGAGGGATACTGCCAAAAGCATTAAAAGAATAGACTTAAAGCGTTTTTTAAACATACCTTTTGCAATTGATTGATCTCCTTCTGCTTGGTATGAAGGGCCACCAAGGCTTGCTCATGCTCTGTCTGCAACTGTTGCTTTAGCTCTACAGCCTCATGCATATGCTAGGAAGAAACAGAGGAAGCAGAAGGAGGAGAGATTATTTCTAACACTACTGCAAAAATAATAAATTACCCAGCTGCAATCTTTCGTTGAAAACAGTATTCTCACATTTCAATGTCATCGAGTAAATCTATTCTCTCTACCACTCTGGCAAGAGCTTTTGAGGATTCTGAGCCCTGTCCACCTGATTTAGCAACATTGCATCCATGTCTGAGGAAAAATGAGGACTGCTTGAAAAATAGGAATAGCCACGGTGTTGTTGCATCAGCTTCAGTGTAATAAATCCCACAAATTGAAGTGAAGCATTGCCTAATCCTCAAAGATTAAACCAAGCAATTCATTTGAAAGGTTGCCAAGAGTTGGATCAAAATATTAATACCAATTACCACCTAGTTTATCTAAGGCTGAAGTAGAAGAAAACAGCTTACTTCTATATGACAGTTTAGAGATCTGCCTACTAGCAGCCCGTTACGCTTAGTAATTAGCACATTATATGTTGGTTGTTTAAAGTTTAAAGATTTTGCACCTTCACATACGATGTCACTTAAGAGGCAAGGTACGTGAAGAGAAGAGCATTAAGTAACACTGGCTTCTGTAACATATATATCTCTTGCACCAAACGTACTCTATAGTCTGCACTGACTTACACAAAGCTGTCACGCATAGTCGCTCCTGATCCAAATCTACCCTTTGCCAAATTAGCCAAGTCATGACCATACAGTATCTATGCATGAAGTCACAACCAGCTGCCACATCTTGCAGAAACAGAATTAAGGCCATAGGATGTCTCTCTGAGCTTAAGAAGAAAAGACAGCTTAGAAAGCTCTGACATTCATATTTTTTTTCCCTGTTCTTTCTCCCTTGAAAAAAGAAAATCTTCTTTACCTCCCGGAGTGGCTTCGAGGTGTCCTGAGCAGCCAGTCGCTGCTTTGCATAATCATGGAGAAGCTCTAAGCTGCAGAGGACCGGGGTAGCTGAGAGGCTGTCACTGGATCCTTAGTGAAACTGCTTTTTTAACCCTTGCTTTTTCACACGGGAACCAATGGTCACGCCTGCATTTAAACACCTTGTTTTGTCCTTTTAAAAAGATCTGCGATCCTTCACTTTATCTGCTTTGGTTAACTTATTACAATTTCAAACAGCTCCAACCCTTGGACTACTGCAGAGTTATCCAAGGCCTACGCTGCTTGATGTGGACTCGAGGCCTTGAAAAGTTGACTAAGACTGGATTGAAACAGCAAAAGAAAGATGCTGACTTATTAGAGGCAGGAATCAAAACAGACTCTATTTAACTGGGCATTAAAAGCACATGACATCAGGCACCTGAAAAAAAAAAATGCAACTGACTGCCTATAAAACTCATGATGTCTTATGAACTGACTTAAAATTGTTGTCAAAAACTTCAGGCTTGACCTGATATTTGCTGTTGAGAAGTTTCAGACTTTATTTGGAGCTAATGCTTTGGCTGTTCCTCGGGACAGTCTCACTTGTCAACATCAATAAACTGGTCGTGTCTCTACTGAATGAGGAGGAAGACACTGGCAAATTAGAAACATCTGTCAACAGTGTACCAAAAAAAAGCCAGGAGGTCCCCAAAATCCAACTGGAAGATAAATCACGGGCTGATAATGGTCAGCTCTCCATCACATTACTATAATCACGCTATAATTCTATACTATATACTATATATACTATATATACTATAATACTATAATTCACAATTTTTAAGACTACACTCTGGATTTACCTCTGTTGACACATACATGTCTAACAAAGGTCTGATGTCACTGCAGATTATTAGTTTATATGTTTGTTTTCATTTCTAATCCTGTCCCTTCTGATCACTGCCAATGAAAATCTTACCATCTTCAACTCTGTTTTGTAAGTGTAACATGAGCCATGGCCACAGATAAGAAAAAAAACTACTAAATACAATACTGTGGGTTTTTTTCTTTTTTAAAAAAAATCTGTTTCCTAGTTAAATTGGTTGCTCTCTTTAAAGACGGCAGTTTTTGAACCTCTGTATGTTTGCTCACAGAGAAATTAACAGTCTCTAATTTTTATAGTAGTTCCATTTTAATGGATACACAGAATAGTAACCAAAGATCCTGAAAAAACAAATTATGTGAAAATTATAAATTGATTTGCATGACATTGAATGAAATGAGGAAAACATGACTTAGTACTCTGTGGAGAAACCCTTGTTGGCAAGCACAGCAGCATTTCTTGTAGTTGGTTACCAGGTTTCCAAACATCGCAGGGCTAAGAGATCATGACCTTGAAGTTTTCCTTCTTTACCCACTCCTATGTTACCTTGGTGGTATGGTTTGGGTCACTACCATGCTGAAAGATCCATCCACAACCCATCTTTAGTGTTCTTGCTGTCTAAGTTCTCATCTAAGATTTCGTGGTACAATCCACTGTCCCTACATGTGGTAAAGTTGTCTTGCACCCTTTGGAGAAAAACGTCCCAAAAGAATATGTTTCCACCTCCGTGTTTGGCAAACAAGTTGAGAGCTTGATTTTGGGTTCATCTCTCCACAGCACTGCCTCCCAAGCCTTCTCTGGATCATTTAGATGTTCACTGGCAAACTTAAGTCGGGCCTGTACATGTGGCCTTGAGCAGGGGGACCTTGCAGTTGCTTCAAGACTTTAATCCATTATGCCAAAGTGTGTTACCATTGGTGTCCTCGGTGACTGTGGTCTCAACTGCCTTTAGAATATTAACAAACGCCTCCCATGTAGTTTTGGTCTGATCCACCACCTTTCTCACGATCATTCTCACCCCACGAGGCAGGATCTTGCATGGAGCTCCAGACCCAAACACAGCCAATCGGTGAGTGCCAGAATTCTGGCTGGGTTGAAGAGGATCAAATGTCTATTCTTTTCTGGATAATTGGTTGATATTCTGTCTGCCTGCATTAACACTGAACTACCATAAAAAGTGGAGACTTTTCATTTCTTTGTAAGTGAGCAAACTTACAAATTCAGCGGGGGATCAAATAATTATTTCCTCCCACCTTGTTTTCTAACTTGTATACCAGACTTTGACCAAAACAAAAAACAAAAAGAAAACTTCTGTTATCAGATTATATGATTAAAAATAATACAGACAGTGCTGCATCTCATTAGTTTTGAACCAGGTCTTTTTCTGTTCTTTCACACTGTGTTTCTACCATCTCTGCTTTCTCCACCCACATTATCCTGTGTAATTTTCTCTAAATTATTTCTTTGTCTCCATAATCAATGCACAATGAGAAAGTGACAAAGCTTTCTCTGCTGTATCGGGGAGCTGGTCAGTTTTTCTCATGCGGGTACATTTCGCTCTCAAATATCCTGACAGACACACAATCGATAGGAGATGCAGGGAGGCGAGGATTTGTAATGAGAGTCCCTCTCGCAGTGCAGCGAGACTGTGTCTGATTACTATTGGCAGACCAGAACACAATAAAGAAAACAGCCTTTCCATGAAGCCGGTGACACTCCACCTCATGTATTGCCTCAGTTTCCTTCTCAGGTTTTCTGAGGACACAAATACATGGGAAATGGGAATATTTCCGAAAGAGTCATAGTAAAACTGGGCCTGAAAAATCAGTTATCATGACTGGTGTGAGGACTACTGAAGTGAGCACATGGTGGACTATCAGGGTGAAGATGGGAATGGAGAAATGGAGTGAGATGGATTGATGTAATGGAGAAAAAGAAGCAAGAAAAGGTGGTTTAGGCTTGGGTCATCACATCTTATCTGTTGTACTCATAGGTACAACAGGTGTGTGGTTGACTTTACAGACAGATTGTTTAGTGGTCTGTTGAACTAAATTTAGACTCAAATAAATGCATAGAAACTGAATAATAATTACAGGTAATTAAATCTGAAATCTGTGCGAAAAGTAGGTAAGACAATAAAATTTATACGAGAAATGAGTGAAATCTTTAGTCCAGGGGTTTATGTGTGGTCAAATAGCACAGAGGAACTCAAATCTGATATTATTAAGGCAAAAAAAATTGTCCCACCTTTAAAACGTGTTCCAGGTTATCCACTTTGTCCTGGAGTTGGCTCCTCTGCTCCTGGGCCACGTCTCTCTCCTGACTCACTACAGCAAAAGTCTGTCTCAGCCGATCATAGTCGGATTGCACCTGCAAGAATTCGAATCATGAATTGAGCACAGACACAACGAAGGGCTAGATGAGAAACAAGCGAAGGTTAAGTGGATTGTTAAAACATGAATTTGAATAACTGTGGGTGGAAAAGAAAAAAAGGTCAGCAGCGAAAGAGGCAAAGAGAAAACCACAACAAAGCGAAGAAAGAAAACACTTTAATTGCGTCGTCGTTTTACTTGAAGAGTCTCAAAATGCAGTCTGTTTTATAAAGAGCCAAACAAGCATGCAATTTTTATGAGGTTTGTTCTTGCAGCAGACCTACTTTTCACATTTATGAATAGAGGCTGCATTTTTGTGGCTCGAGGGTTGATTGAGAGTTCACAGTTTGAAGAGAAATTAATCAGCACATTTCCATTTAGCGTTGATGAGACAGCGTTGCTGACTTGAGCATTTCTGCCGCTCGTCTCTTCATCGGTCAGAGGCCTTGAGCTAAGCCGGTTCCTCAAAGGACTGAGCTGAACCACACCTATCATCTCATTAATTAGCATGAGATGAGAGACACAATAGATAAGCTTACTCACAAAAATAACATTTATAAGTACATCAAAGATACATGCGGCTTAACACGGATGAATATTTCTATTTTATCTAATCATTTTATTTAGAGATCAATTGTGTCACTGCTGATGTTACCAATTAAACCAGCCAAGCAAAGAAGTTGTTTTTTATTCAACATTCTTTGCTTAACATTTCGATTTAATGAGTTATATTTCTGATATTTCTTAAAAACTCAGTCGCTAAAAGAAAAGTTACCACTAACGACTCTGAGCAATCAAAATAACACTGCTTCTGTGATAAATACAAAATAGTTAAGTTGATCAGTTCTCTCTAATCTATCAAAGATCCTACGAAGCAAATGCAATTTATGTACTCTGATTCTCTAATCACATCCTTGTTTCCCGTCTCTTCATTTCTTACTCTCAGCTTCTGTCGTTCTCTTCTCCCCCTTTCATTAATTCACTATCTATTTATGCACACGTAAATACATTTTCACTGTGCCTTTGTCTTAATTGCCCTTACAAGCCAATCACACTCAGTTATACAGTATATGTAGCAGGACACATTTGCCCCACTTTCTTTTCATCTCCGTGGCCACCTTGTCGGTGAACAGATGGCATCATTTTCTGTGACACTTTGGAGCAAAAGCTCCGAGCAGAGTCCCTGGACACATGTCAGATCTGTCCCCTCTGTGAAAGTCACAATTAGCGCCAGAGCAGCTAATCGCCTACCATCACAAACGGTCACTGTCTCTCTTTATGGGTCTGTGTGCATGCGTATGTATCAGTATGTGAAGTCAGGAAACCAGGGAGCCAGCATTAGTAAGAGCACAATATTAGGAAAGGGAAAGTAGCAGTAGTGTGTGTGTGTGTGTGTGTGTGTGTGTGTGTGTGTGTGTGTGTGTGTGTGTGTACAACACGTCACATGTTTTGAGCCAACCCTTTTTTCTGTTTATTTTGCTAGAAAAATCGGAGATAGGTGCAGCAATTAATTGAAACACGTCCAAACATATGTGGAAATACAGTAGATAAGGCAAAATAGAGTTTGCACAATTCTAATGAGGTTAAAGTTAATAGTTGGTATGACTGTCTTTATTCTTTAGCACAAAAACTTAGGTGAGCTTTCTAGTGATTTCTTCAAGCAGTCTTCAGGAATAGTTCTCCAGGCTTCTTCTTCAAGCTATTCTTTGAATGTTGGCGTCTGGTTCTGTTCTTTGTCAAGATGATCCCACAATGCTTCAATAACAGCTCCAAGGAGGTCAATCCATGACTGATAATATTCACTGATAACTGATAATATTCATTTGTGTGTTTTTCTATTCAGGTGTTTTACTTTTTTCCTTTTATTGACAGTGTGTTCAGGATCATTGTCATGCTGAAAGATTAAGCTGTAGCTAATTAAATGCTTTCGAAGTTGGACCAAAATCTGACACATTTTGAATTGTAGGCCCAAACCATGAGAGAGCTTCCATTGTGTTTTCCTTGCTTAAGAATGGTGTCTTAATAGCCATTCTTCCACTGAGACCATTTCTGTCTGGTATATGTGTTATTTTCTTTTGTAGATTCACCTAAAGAAATGAGTGAATGAAAACAGCCAGGAACGAGGACAGGACTGAAAATGAGTAAAAAAGAAGCCAATGTCCAGTGAAAAACAGACCTTCAGAAACCCTGAAGAACTATTGCTCAAGAACAGTTATATAAATGAAAACAAAACATAAAAGAAATTGTGGCTCAACACTATTAATATTTGGAAATCAATCTGATATATTGATCTGACAAGATGGACAAGTTCCATCATATGAATGCTCCTTTTTCTCAAAGCCACTGTGTGTGCGTTTCTTTTCCTGCATCGTTGATACAGAAAAACAGATCATACCAAGCTCATTCACTGATTTCTTTCATTTTCCTGTGTGTGTACTTCCAATGCATACTTGCACAGTACATGTGTGAATTTCTCACCTGGTCATACTTGGATGCCTTCAGATGGTGGTTGATCAACTCAAGGTTCAAACGATTTTTCTCCTGCAAGGCAGCATGGAGCTTTGCTTTCTGAGAAGGAAGAGAAAGCAACAAAGAAAGAGTTGGTTGTCTTGTTCCATTATCCTCCTGCTTACAAAGAAATTTATATCTGAGTGCAAGCCACACAGCAAAACTCCACCTTAAAATTATTATATAAGTGAAAGAAGTGACCTAAGCAAGGTTAGGTTAGCGCCGATCGCTCCCCCCATATGTATGCATCTGCGTGTGTGTGTGTGTGTGTGTGTTTGTGTGGATAATCTTTTTCTAAGATGCCGTCTGGAGGACAAAACCCACAGCTGCATACTGTCACCCTCCATTTGGTATGTGGCTTTAGGAATGGAGGGTGAAAGCTGAAAAAGATGAGGGAATGGGAAGAAAGAAAGAGAGGGAAATGGGGTGGGTGGGGGGATAAATGAAGAAAATTGGAATTGTGAGAAAGAGCAACAGGAAGCAAGAAAATATCTGAGGGAGAAATAGGGGGAAAAAAAACTAAAGTGAGGAGAAAAAGATGTAACAAGGGAGTCCCAGAATGTTAGTCGAGTACTAAATAAGCAATCGTGCGCACAATGTCAGTAAAACCCTCCTAGCTAAAGACGAGATTAACTTGCAAACCACGTAAAAGGATTGAAAAGTGATGTGCAGTTCCTGTCTGCTCCCTCTACATTCAGAAGTTGTCATGCTGCTGGTGCTGCAGGTACTCAAGCATTACATAATTACGCCAGACTCAAACTAGGCCAATGCTCTCCTCCTATCACGCTGCAGCGCATTCAAGAGTGATTTTTACTGCGACTGTTCATATCCTGGCACGTAATACCACTTCACTGATACTGCTCATTGCCATTCTCAACACTCCGGCATTAAAATGTGGGTAAGTAATTTATAATAGCAGCAGGGCCTTTCCTCTTTGTCTTCAAACAAAAAGCAACAGGAGTTAATGACAGGTTTTATTTTCTTGTTATGTCTAGTCGGGAAAAAGAGCAGGGCTTGTTTTTAAAAATATTGTCTCCAAATGCAACAGTTACTGTCCAGGGGAGGTTTGAAAGTAAACTTGGATTTCAGATACACTGAAACACAACCTCTATACAGTTATATTCAAAACGGCAGAGACACACTTGTAATGGTTTATGTTAAGTTTACTGATATTGGGTTATTCTTTGTTTCTCCTGCATTGAAAGTACTATATTACTACTTACTACTATTATTGTGTCATTCCTCATTAGTTTCAGTTGTTCCTGTTTAACCTGGCCTCCTTGTACAGAAGTCTTGAGCTACCCTTCACAACATAATTTCTTTATATGTTGCTTCCAAAGAGCCATAACTTCTTGTCATTTTTAAAGACGTCTTGAGCATCATTTCTCCTTTTGGTATTGGCTGTGTTTTCTTTTTTGTTTGTTTATCCACTTTGAAGTTAGGTTGAATGACCTTTGAATCAATCAAACTAACTGAATAAGTACCTCTTAGCAAGATACCAATTATTAGTAGACTGTCAAACACGTACATGATTTGTTCGCATATCTTCAGCTGAATCTATAAAAAAAAAATAACACAGTTTGATAGGCATAAAATAGAATTTTTGCACTAAAAACTAGCTGTAAGAAAGCGTGCTGTGGAGTGTGTCCTTAGAAAAATTGCAGATCAGACATGGATTGGCCTCCCCAGATCCCAGACCTCAACATTACTGAAGCAGTGTGGGATCATTTTGACAGAAAACGAATCCAACATCCAAAAAAGAGCTCTGGATGTCCTTTAAGAAGCCTGGAGAACTATTCCTGAAGACTGCTAAAAGAAATGACGAGACAGTTTGCCTAAGAGAATTTAGGCTGTGTTGACGAATAAAGGTGTTCATACCAAATATTGACTTTCCACCTTGTTAGAATTGTACAAACTGCACATGTTTGTACATTTTTCAGTGAATTACTGCCCTTATTCTCCATTTTCCTAGCAAAATATAAAGGAAACTTTTGCACAGTATTCTATTTAGTTTGAGTCAGCCTGTATGTTTCACTGACTTGTTCTCCATCTCATTTGTTTTGTCTTTGTTGTGCTTCTCATTTGGATTGTTTGTTACCCTTTAACAGCTTAGTATAACAAACCTCAGTCTATCTACATTCTCTTTTGTATTATGCTTAACAGCGCTATGTAATAGCATATTGACACGCAATACATCAGCGCAATATGCTCTTGTGAACCTGACTGTCACGAGTTAAAAAATGGCCAAAGCTTTGTATCACCTTCTGCAAGAGAAAAGACTGTGGAGCTCAGAGGTTTATGATCAAATTTATCAGTACAATAAATCGAGGAACTCAATAAACTCTGGACAAGAGGAGGAGAGAGAAAAACAGACAAAGTGAGGGGCCAGCCAGATTCATTCATCTCTTTGTGTGCAGGCAGAGTGACAGCCAGGGATGTCAGAGAGACACAATCAAACCAAGACCGAGATAGAGAACAGACAAGGACAGGAAGACACAGAGACTGGTGAGTGAGTTCACTTGCTGCTGTTATTGTGTAACTCATGTCGCCACATCACAGCCCTGCAGACTACAGCGTTTTTCAATGTACAGAGCCACACCTACAGCAGCAGTTACAAATCCTCCTGCTATGCTGCTGTTAATTAAGCAGAAATGAAAAACAGGGAGATGTCAGTCTCAGTCATGCACTTCACTAAATCTCCAGGACATGGTCTTGTAGCAGACACCATAAGACAGGCGGGGAGGAGATGGACTGAATGTACAGATAACTGGAAAGAAGACAGCAATAGAAACCCTAAACTTTCTTTTGCTCAACTTTCTTTCCCATCAAGGAAAAGAAAGTTTGAAAGAAAAGACAGAGAGTAATAAAGAACCACAGAAAGAAAGAGAACGACCTTTTAAAGCCTTCTTTTTATGGGCCTCAGGAATGATGTCTGCTTCTCCACTTCCTCCCACTTACAGTGAATCACACATTCACAGCTCAGCTTAACACTCCCTAACATCTTGTATACACACAGCTAAACTGCGAAGCCAAAGGACACACACATTTTCGTGCCAATTTAAACCTCCAATATCCACAAATAAACAAAGAAATCTGGTTTGACGATATGAAGGATATGGAAATGTGGTGTGCTCTTAAGAAAAAACACAATTTAACAGGGATTTAACAGCACTGACATCTGTGCAGAGCAAGTGAAAGTGTAGCAGGCATGTGTGAATCTTGAAATCTGTGTTCCATATGTGCATGCAGAGAGGCTGGATTGGCTTAAGGGAGAGGCATCAATACAGCTAATGTCTAATTCACTCTGATAACTTTCTTTCTTCCTTTCCATACTGTCATTTCTCATTGCCTACCACACAACACCCACACACACTCATACAGACTCTCCCTTCCATCACCATAATTATCATTCTGTCCATAAAACCACAAATTTAGCTACTGAACCCACCTTAGCTCACGGCTGCCAGGCACCAAGGTCCTAAACTCTCAAAATGTTCTGTGCATCTATATTACTGGCTCATACCTTACTTTCTTGTTGACACTTTCTTTAGGAGCTTCATAATAGTAGAATATCCAAAAAATGAACTGGCACCTGCCACAAATAAGACAAATACAGTGTCTTTAAGCAATGATTCATCAAGTCATGAAAAGACAAGCTGCAGCTACATTATCTACATTATTTTGTTATAATGATTGCACTATTGTGTGAGTTAGACTATAAATATATCTTTACCCAGGCATGATATGACCTTTTAAGAAAATATTATTCTTTTGTTCTGCCACATTTTACTGCCACAATAATGTAGGATACAGCAGAGTGGCTTAGAAGTAATCAAACTCACAGGATAATATATTAGCTATACCAGTTTAACTGCTTGTTAACAGAAATATTTAATGGCAGTGACTCAGTGCATTTAGGCATGTAAACATCGAGTATCAGAATGGGGAAGAAAGATGGAAGAAGTGACCATGACTGTGGCACGGTTGTTGGTGATGAGACGATATGCATATATGATAAGCATTTTAGAATTAGCAGAGTTACTGGTAACCCTCTCTGGGTTTATAGAGAATGGTCCGAAAATGAGAAAACATCCAGTGAAAATACCTTGTCGATCTGAGATTCGCCAGAATGCTTTGAGCTGAATGGAAGCCAACAGTAACCCAAATAACCACTTGTTACAACACAAAAGGCACAGGCTCACCAAAATTGGACAAAAGAATATTGGAAAAACCTTCCCTGGTCAGTTATGTCTCAATTCTTGCTCCAGCATTTCAAGAGTCAGATTAGGTATACTGTAAACAAGATGAAAGCACGGATTCGTCCAACTTTGTATTAAAAGTTCAGTTGTTGGTGGCATTATGGTGTGAAGGATAGTTTCTTGGCACACTCTGGCCCCCTTAGTACCAATTGACCATTGTTTAAAGTTCACAGCCCTCCAGAGTATTGTTGCACGTCCATCTCTTTGACCAGCGTATACCATAACCAGCAAGGTCCAACTAATAAAATAGTCAGTGACTGTATATTATATTTGATCTACTTACTCAGATTCATACACACTTGAATCTAAACTGGGCTACAAAGGAAAAAGAAAAATGGCAAATAAGTCTTTATGTCAATCACAGAGGACACTTAGCTGTGTTTGATGAAATAACAAATAATTTAAAAAATATTTAAGAGATTAAATTCTTCAGTTTTTTAATGAAAAAACCAATTAAGTGACATTAAATGCAGCATTCAAATATCCTTTGCAAGCTAATATAGGATTTTATGGATGTGATCTTGGATTTGCTGAATTTAGAAAAACACATTTTGGATCCTAATAGCAATATTAAATGTTGCAAAATAATACTTGAGAAAATAAGCCAGGAGATGATGCATTTCTAATGGAGAATTGATGGGGGATGAAATCATGATTGCAGAGATTTGTGGGATGGCTACTCCTGACTCTAAATAGGATTCTTGTGGGTAGAGGATTGGTGCTGTTTTCCTCAGGAGGATTGTCATTAATTAGATGTCATGGCGGAAACACTTTGTTCCACTTAACTGTGGGCGGAAAGACACACTGACAACATCTGCCGTCGTCACTGTGAGCAGCAAGTCACAAACAGAGATGTGCCCGTAATAGGTAATTACGACAGACATGACCTTTTTATACAAGTAAAATGCAAAAAGAAGTTCATGGCTCAAGTTTCTGAAATTATATTCTCCTCACTGTTGACAAACATTCGTATTTGAATGTAAATTTTACACCATTTTCTAATCCAAAAGGCATATTCTCCTCTGTGTTTAAGATATATAACATTCATATCTTGCTACATTAGATTATCTCAGTCCTCTTTAAATCTTGAGATATTATAAACAGATTATTTCCTCCAGATCTCTTCATTAAACTCTGGACTGCCGTTGTGAGTGAGTGGTATAATAGGACATCTACAGTCAATGTATCTATGCATGCAGCTGTCCTTAATAACTGAGTGTGTGAGAGAGATTGTTCTGTACTTGTGGTTAGTGAGTGAACAAATTGGTAATGTTATATCCTCACTGACATCTTCTGCAAGAAAATCAAGCTCACCACTATTGAATAGTTGATGCAGGACCATGGACAGCTCCTTAGCTTTAGTAATGCAGACCAGCGCAAACACCCTGAAAACTGACCTAGAGACTGTAAATGTTATCTTTTAACTTTTTTTATTGATCATAATTTTAAAAACAGAACAGCTGGTTTTGCTTTTATGTACATCTTTAAGGCTAAAATGTGAAGGGTTTTGAATTTTTTATTTATTTAAAAGGGACAGTGCAGTTAAACATAGTTCAAGTGCAAGACATGAGACTGATGTACCGCACATAGGTTTATAGCTACTGCTAATTTTCAACAATTGTCCCTTGTTGGGCTTACAATCTAAATAAATACATATTACAATAAAACATACATTTTCATAAAACCAAATTACATCATAAATACAATTACAATTGATAGACAATAATTTAAAATAAAATTAAAATCACCAGATAAAATGACTACAACTTTGGTTTTAACATCTATAAATTTGAAATAACATTTATGAACTTAATTGAAGAAAGATTTCAGTTTGAACTCGTTTGAACTCAGCCTGCAATTATTTAAATCACACTCAAAGTACAGTATGTCAGTGGGCCACATTAGACAAAAGCAAGCCACCAGTCCTTTAATATCTCACTGTAAAACAACTGTGATATGGAAGCAGATGACAGAGTAGCATATCAGTGTGATATATGCGATCATTTATTACACAAAATGAAATCAACATGAGTAAAAAAATACAAGTGAGTAATGTGATGACTTGTAGGACTATACATGGAGTATATTTACTTACACGTCCTTGTGGGTTATGCTATGTGAGTAAGACTAAGAGGGAGTTAAGGATTCGAATTTCTAAACACGAAAGCAATATAGGAAAATAGATTGAGAGAAAAAAACGAAAGAAAGAGAGAAGAAAGAGGTGCTTTATAGCGAGACATTTTCAGCTGACTGGATGTGGCATTTCTGGTCTACAGTTCAAGGGAATTGGAGTCATTATGTCACTGAAAAGAGGTAGCAATAAGAAACATAAACTTCTTCAAAGGGAAGCACATTAGACGTATCATTTGCAAACTGTGTATCCTGGTGGATTAAATAAGGAATTTTATTCAAGTGTTTGGTTTGCTTTTGTCTGTGAGTATGTTTCAGTGTTTTGTGCACATTTTGTTGATTTGGTGGTTGGAGTGCACTGTTGGTTTTGCATGTTGACAAACTGTTAGTTGTTGCCACCTGTGCCTGTTACTGATTAGGTCCTGGTTGTGTTTTATGGTTGGCAGCACCCACTTGTATCAGAAACCCTGAGGAAAGCCTTATGCTGAAACACATCAGTTTTCTTTCTTACTTCCTTGTAGTATTTAGTACAGTATATAGGTAATTGTTAGCGCTCATGAAATTCTCATTCATTATTATGATATCAGTGTGCTCACAAAGGCAGCGAAGAAGAGCGTAAACTAGGGTGTAGCAGAGTAGGATTTAAACTATACAAAAAAGTATCTTTGGAAATGTTATATTATATGTAACATTTACAATAGAAGAACTCAGTTTAGTGTTCAGAGTCAAGGATGCATATAAATCTGTTTGGTGTAATAATTTTAGTAATAAATTTATACTCTTGTATTACTTTACTTTTTAACACGGCCACTGTGACTCCCGTGGTGCTGTCTACCCACTGGAAGGTCAGGGGAGCGATCCCTGCCTACTCCAGTCTGCATGCCGTATCCTTGAAGTATCCTTGGACAAGATAGTGAACCTTGAGTAGCAAATGTTAGACAGCACCTATGGAGAGATAAAAGTGCTGTCCACAGTGCACCTGAAGCACATCTGAACCAAAAGAAACCAACTAAATCACTTCAGTGCCGATTACAAAGCACTGAGCTACAACATAACACAAAAGAGTCTAAAAGAGGACACACTCTCAAGGTTAACTTTAAGACAGTTGTACATTGACACTGTATGCCCCCACTTAAGGAATTGGTTTTGAAAAGCTGGGACATTTTGGAGGATTTATTGTATAGCATTAGCAAGCTTTACACTTCAGCATAAAAGATGATGTATAACACAGGCTTTGTCCTCTGAAGAGCTTAATAGGTGTTTGCCCTTTCGTGAGAGAATGTGTGACTTCCATCCCACTTGATCTTCAGCCAAACATTAGCTTCCTTAGCATAATGTAGTAAGTCTCAAGAGCATTTTGAGATCAGTCGTTTATAATGCAGTTAATACCGTGCATTACTTTTGGATTGGTAGGCATGACACAAGAGCAAATGCTGGGTTATAACTGCACAGTCCATTCACAACAAATGATTTGCGTTAACATTTGATACGTAGTAGTGTTTATGTGTGCTATTTTATCTGTAAACTCTGCCGCATCGCAGATTGACTTAATATTGTTTCCCTTAGCATGGAATGTTGTTTTAGCAACTATATCATAATGTCATTTTTAAAAGAGGCTGTAAAGATGTCAGTAAAGATGTAAAGATGTCAAAGCATTTTCAGCTGATTTCTCTAACCTGTACTGCTGATTATGCCGCTACAAGTGCCTCATTCATAAAACATAATTGAGTGGCCAATCTAGTTTTGAGAGTAGTGTGTGTTTGTGTAAACCCGTGTGTACATGTGAGCAGTCATAATAGAACGTCACACAAGACCTATAAGGTCATCTCTTTTATTTGCAAACTGTGGACACAGATGGCATGGGGTAATACCAATACAGTGAAGCGTGAGCTGAAGTGTGTGCGTGTGTGCGTGTGTGCATGCAAGCATGAATGAGTTGCATAACTAGCATCTCCAGGCATATATTAGCCTTAAGCCCTTCTGCGCCCACTGTGTCACAGAGCAGACCTTTCAACTGAATCCCACGCATTTAAAACCCCTCGAAATAGCTCATGTAGTTAGAATACCTCATATGATGAACACGCTCCGTCACTTTAGTACAGCGAGTAGTCCTAACATACGATACAGTAACAATCTGGGGAATTTTCACACACGTGTAAATAAAGGCTTAAAAAAAATTTCTGCACATGAATTATGTGACTCACTCCTGCACATCTGTAGCCTATATGTAGTCCCAGACTTTTAAATTTAACACAAAAAGCTCCACTTCAGTTCAATGTGGCAACCAGAATTTTATGCACATTTACAATCCTCTTGGAGGGAAGAAATCACAGTACAGTCTTTTGCATTTAGTAAAATCGCAAATATACAGACTCTTCTTGAATATGTGGTTTAAAGTTTTGCTCACCTTCTAAGCAGAAATCAAACAGCTACCATATCAGCAGGACCAAGAGCAGGAGACCATCCGTGGTTTTATTCAGTGAAAAAACCAGAGGAGAGGCAGGGAGAGGCTGGCGCTACAGTCAGAAGAGATTAACTTCTCCTTCACGTAGCAAAACGTCCTCACTCACGTCACCCTTCAAGCTACTTTGCCACTTCTCTCCTTACTCCTTGAGCTCAGCTAAGATAATACTGTAAACTGTAGTATTTGCACTTGTTTATTTGTGTTACGGTGCTTGCTTTTGACTCAGCAGCAAACCGGAGTTGACTTTTTCACGTCAGACATCTCAAAGTTTCAAGCCTGAGGCAAGGTAACAAGTAGCTACAGCTGTTCCCCAGCAGGGGCACACTTCCCCAAATTTGCAGCAGCTATCAGGCCCCTCTTCTGTCAAACCAGCTCCCAGATCAGATTTAAGAAACAGACACTCTCTCTACTTTTAAGACTAGGCTTAAAACTTCCTTTTTAGATATAGCACATAACCAGGGCTGGATCAGGTAACCCTGAACCATCCCTTTTTTTACGCTGCAATAGGCTCAGGCTGCTGTGGGAACGTCCCATGATGCACTGCGCATTTCTTCTTCACTCATCTCTTTCCACTTTTTGTGTGTTTACACCTGTTTCTCTCTGTTCTCTTCTCCTCTCCCCAGCACACCCCAAAGGTTTCTTTCTGTTAAAAGGGAGTTTTTCCCTTCCTACTGTCGCCAAGTGCTTGCTGACAGGGGGCCGTCTGATTGTTGGGGTTGTTTCTATTGTAGGGTCTTAACCTACAATAGAAACTGCCTTGAGGCAACTGTTGTTGTTGTTGTCGGCGCTATATACAAATAACTAGATTGAATTGAACTGAACAAGCTACATTCTCCTAAATGAAATCATTTTCAGTAGTTTTACTTTTTCTTTACTTTTAACACATTTCACCAACCAAAACAAAGCATTTCAGTAACCAAAACTGTGACAGATGTTACAACTGTGCATTACTACAAAATGATAAAGACACTTTGGGCACAGACAGCTTGCACTTGTTTTAGCTATAACCATGCTGAACATAAAGAGACAGAGTGTCAGAAAAATGTGTTTGGTAACATTTGATGTAAGTATGTTTTAAGCTTTAATATTATACTAATTATGACCCCATTCTGGTCACAAAAGCTCTTAAATCATCAGGTGGAGAACCAGAAAGTAAGAATATGCAAAGGGTCCTGTAATGTAATTAAGAGTAGCAGCCATGGCTTCCACCAAGTGCTCACCAAAAATAGGCATCAGAAGCACAAACTGGTATATGATATAAAAAAGCATTCAGTCTGAAAATGATCTTAACAGGGCGAGGAAAAAAGAGTGAGCCCAGATGTGCAAACTTAACTATATATGCTGTGTAGGAGTGATCCAGCTGGACAGAACATGCACAGCCCTCCAGGGGAAACTCTGGCTTCCCTTAAGAGTACAAATGCCCCACAGGAAATATTAAGGCATGGGAGTGTAAACACTGAAGTGTGTGTCTGTGTGGTATGTGGAAAAATGTGGAAGCAGGCAGTAAGAGTGAAATCAGGCCCGACTGACATGGGCAGTAAGGCTTCAAGTCACACTTATGACATAACACATTTGATGTGAGCACGACCTATTGTTCCCTCAGGCCACGCAGAGAATATCAGAGGGTTGGAAAATAAGTTCGGAGGAACGTCAGTGTAATGCTAATGAGGAGCCCAGGAGCTGGTTAGGGATTACATGTGCTTGGATGGAACTTAATGCTCACATAATGCTTGGGTGGACCTTCATGTTCAGAATAGAAAAGTGCATGCACGCGCGCACACACACACACACACACACAGACACACACACAAGGCAGCACATAACTCCTCAACCAAATTTAAAAAACTTGCTCACATGTACACACACACTAAGCAACGAGGCGAAGCATGCACATACCCAATACCCACAGACACACACTCACATGACCCCAATCTGCAGCAGAACATACCACATAAATGCTAAATAATTTAGATCTGACCCCATTGTGCAGTTGCTAAAATGTACAGTACGCTTAAAATACATTAGCAGAGCCTCACCACAGGTTTCTTCACCAATGTTTCAACCATAGACCCCTTACACATGCAATATATTTGTAACTGCATGCACTGTGAGTGTATATAAGGTACATATCCAGTGGTAAATAGCGCAAAGCATTTTTATACTCACCAGGAGACACTTTGAAATCATCCAAAGCACTTTTATGAGTTATATTAGTGCATGCTTCTTTCCACTGTCACTACAGCTTCAAATTGATTATAATACTTTCGTTTTTAACCTATCTGCCACTGTGCACTGAAGCTCTTGAGTACAATTCAGAACAGAGTATGCTGCAGAGCCAGCCTCAAAAGTTGTTTTTTTAAATAATGAGAGATCAAGCGTTAAGCTGACTTGACTGCTTAACTTTGGAAAGATACTTAGCAGCATTTCTGTGACTGATTAACGTTTGTCAGCAGTTAATTTTTGTAGCCTTTGTGTTTGTTATTATTTAGGTTATAGTTCTTTATTTGTAAATTGCGATTAAAGTAACGAATTATATCTAAATCTTTTTCATAGTGCAGGTATAGACTTAGTCTGTCTCTTATATTAGCAGTGTGTGAGCCACCAGATGGTTGATTTTGTGAGCAGAGCAACAAAAGAGCTGCAGTGCAGCATGGGACAAAGAATTAGCGCTGCTGCCGCTACATTTAGCCTTTAAACAAAACATGCAAAGCAGCACTTAAAACTCCCCTGGACTTCTGCCTTGTCACAGCTGTTTCAGAGTGTGCGATGAAAAAAAAAAATCTAACAACACTCACATCTGAGCAAAAACCGCACATCTGGTTCCCAGCGCTGAGTTATAAAAATGTTCTTGCGGCTTTGATTTCACTGCATAACAACAGACTGATTTGCACCCGCTGATTTCTCCAGAAATAGATTTAGGATTCAATGACAAAAGTATAGTTTTACAACTGCTACTGTAACACAGTGTGGTAGATGTGACCGCGTCTTAAGTCTCTACTGAGCAGGACTCAGTGTCACAGAGCAATAGGTGACACTTACAGAAGCACAGGTCCTGTCATGTCATCTATGTCCAAACAGGAGCGCCTGTCTGACATTGTGTACTCCTCTATCCCTCCTTCCTCCTTCCAGGTGCCCTTGATGTTCAGTTCACTGAAGGTTTCTGTCCTATGTTTAATCATTCAAGCCTTCCCAGACACACGACACTAGGGACTAAATGAAAGGGAGAAGAAGAATGGCTGAGAGACAAAAAATGCAGCAGTGATAGAGGAGCAAGACAGGAGATATTTGGAGTGTAAAAAAGAACTTTTGAGGGTGTTAAAATATTACATACTTATATTAGAAGGAAGGTGAAATTTAGTTAAAAACTGCAATCAGTATCTGATTTTTTTGTTAATCAAAGCTAACCTTACCTAAATAGGTATTGTTTAAGTAATAGAACTTCATTTTTTTGGCACTTAGCCTTTATTGGACAGTGAAAACCAAGCGGGACAGGAAAGCATGGAGAGAGACACGCCACAGAGGGCCGTGGGTCAGACTCAAACCCGGCCCACTGCTCGCCGGTCATGCGGGAAGTGATTGCCTGCTCACCTACTGACATATACTGGCACCCAATAGTAACGACATTTAACAGCTGTAACTCACTAAGGAAGTTAAGGAAATTGGGCAGTCTGCCTAATACTACTCATCATGTTACACAACTAATTGATTGACTGATTGATTGATTGAAAGGCTTTGGAATTCAATAGGAGCAGTTGGTACAGCTTAAGCATAATCAAGTCGGTATTAAGAGGAAGAGAGACGACAGACTGGGAGAGAGGCGTATAATCAAAAGAGAAAGCAGCCTGAACACAGCGAGAAAGGTGGGGGGAAAAACTTAGAGGGGACAGTAGGGGGACTGTTAGTGATGTGGAATTAACAGGCTTTTATCGGCATGTTCCTTTGCCAAAGGGCTCACCTAGCCTGACAGTGTCACGCTGGGATTATGTACCAATACAGAACCAAATAGGCCTACAAAATTAAGGTTTTTTTGAAAGAGAACCCCAAGCTGCTACCCTTTCCTACAAATATGCTAAAAATATGAACAGCATTGTATAACTTGGCTCAGAGTCCCAGAAGCTTTCAGGAATATTATACAGCGAACATCTACACGTGTCCTTAAGTGATTCTCAGTTACAGTGATATAGATTTCAACAGGTCCAGCAGTAAATCTTGACTACCTAGAAAAACAACTAAAAACACATTTGTTTTACTACCTGATGATGTAAACAGAGTGCTCACGCTGACACTCAGTGAGTTAGTTAGAAAGCAGCTAAAGCGAATCGCTGCTCAAGTACAAATCTGCACCTACTTATTCCATGAGATGGGATATAACTTTTAAAAAAAGAAGCAAATACGCACCATGCATGACAACATAAATCAAGCACTACTCATTATTTTGTTTATTTGACTGTCTGTATTTAGACTTCAGAGACATCCATTTTCCACTGTGATATTAGCTCTTTCTCCCCTCACTTTCCTCCACTGCCCCACCCTCCTGCCTCTGCAGTACTCTGTGTCTTTCCTTTATCATAACTTCTATGTATCTTGAAATGCTGCCCACAAACGCTCCTTTATTGTTTTTATCTCCGTCATCCTCCCACCACCACCACCACCACCACCCGCTGGCTGGGTGACAACACATACGCTACCAATCAATACAGCGCTCACTCGCATTCGGGGCATGTGGAGGTACACATGTTGCGTGAACACACACAACATGGATAGGAGTGTGGTGACGGTTTATGCGGTTGCTATAGAAACTGCTCTCTTTCAGGTATGGCGTGTCAAGATGAAAAAAGTAGCAATGAACTATCACATGCAACATATCTTATGCCCTGAGAGTCTGCACACAAGCACTGCAAACAAAAGCCTTCCATACTGAGGATGCACATTAAGATACACAGCTGTAAGATATGAAATATGCATGACAAAAAACACACTGAAGACAGACAGAATATCATGTGGATTTCCAGTAATCCAGGCTCTTCATTTATAATAAAGTGAAATTGTGCACAAGTATGTATTTAAAGACATGTAGTCTAGAATAAATTTGATTGTATGTCACGTCTGCTGGCATACGCTGTTTTACTCTCTTAGTAGATGCATAAAAATTGATATGTGCTGCCACACCCCTCCAAGGCTGTGACTATAGGGATTATTGCAGAGCCTGTATGTCTGGAGGAACATTTTGATTAGTCAAGGAGGCTGTCTTTTGGCTGCCAGACTCCCTGATTATCTCGAGAGAAGAGCAGGAGAGAAAATCAGTTGTAAGACTGAAAACACATGTTTCATTTCCCCTGCCTTCTTTCCTCTATCTCTCTCCTTCTTGCCCTCTGGCATCCAACTGAATGTCGGTTGGCAACGCCGACCAGCCTGCCGCATGAAGATGAAGAAGTAGAAGGAGAAGAAAACAGGGAGGAATAGTGCAAAAAGAGCAAGGCATTCGTATCCTCACAGGGAACAGAAAAGGCAAAATTACTGTACACAGAGAACAAAAGTGATGCCAAATGTATAAAACAAAATGCAGTAAAGTAAAACTGTAGAACTAACAGTACACTATTCGTCCACTGGTGTCTCACCCACCCACACAACCATATATTCAAACATATGCAAGACGAAGGTATATAACACACTCACTTGTTCTTAATATGCACATACAGGTTCGAACACATTTCCTGAAGAGGTATTTCAATATTTGCTAAGTAGCTGGTAGTGCAGTGACAGCTCTCATGTCTGAGAGCTGTCTCATGGCTCAAATCTCTGCTCTGTGAATTTAACACAACTGTCAAGTTTTCGTATCGTGAAACAATTCCAAGGCGATTAAAAGAAGCATTGCGCTTTCCATTAAGTTTTTATTTCCAGTCATATTGTCATCATATTTAACTTTTACCATAACCTTTGCATAACCGTTCCCATTCATTAGGCGGATGATTTAATTGCTTACAACCTACATGGCAGAGCAGTCACACCAGTGCTCACTAAACATGCCACTTATTTTTGAAGATTTCATGCATAAAAGAGACGTGCTTCACGTATTATGAGGTGAATAAACTTAAATACTACCCTCACTTAAAGTCTACCCTCACTGCCATAAACTAGTGGGCAAAATAAAAGAAACGCCACTCAGTAGTGGTGTAGTTCAATAACCCCTTAATCTACAACCTTCCAGAAAGCCAGACGAAATAACACCTCTCTCAAACATTTATAGCCTCTACGAAGGCGGAATTTATTGCAAGATTATTTTATTAGACTGCAGACCATTTAGCCACTATAGTGTATATAGTAGATCACTTTGCCAAGCACTCACAGACACACCAAGACCTTTAGTGAGAGACTTTTGCTCATGTGAATAAACAACCAGCAGAGAGCAAACGTGAGTCAGTCATGAGTGGGTTAATATTCATCACCAACACCTGGCAACCTCTCAGCAGGCAGCAACCAGGAAAAGCTCAGGTTACCGGAACTGACAACGCCAAAGCACAGACACACACACCGAAAATCAAATTTGTAGCACCACCTATTTCTGTTTATCTGGCTTCCTGCATTTCCAAGTGTCTATACATCTTGTTTTACACACATTTCTTACATAAGCACACAATGAGATTTAACATTTGACAGCAGTCACAAGGCAGCAGCACTCCTCCAGAAATCCATGCAAACACACATGCACACAATATCCTTATCATGCACTAAGCACACAATTAGACCATACACTGTAACCCCACCCCTCACCCCTCCATACACACCCACACATCTCCAAACAGGTGGCTCTGCCTCAGCCAGGAAACCGGGAAGCTGGTTGTTGCTTTCTTCTCATTACATCCCAATAGAGACAAAATGTACAAATCCTCCCCTCCTCTCCGTCTCCCTGTGCACATCTGTCTCCTCCTGCAGCCACTGCACAGACAGGTTTTCCCCAGCTGCTTGGCTAAGCTAACCCTGAGTACTATATATAGGACTCAACAGAGCCAAATCAGACACAAACACACTCGAGCCGGTGATGCGGAGACAAACAGCAGCACTGAAGAGGAAGCAGAGTGGTGATAAAGGCTTTGTATTTACCGTTAGCGCCGGCTTAGCATAGGAGCATCTTTACTGAGGTGTCGCTTACTCCTTCTTCATCCTTGCTCTGATCTCCTCCCTTCTTCCGCGCTCTGTATGGGTGGGGAATTGTCAAACGGCTGCAGCAGCGGCAGCAGCAGCATCAGTAGCAGCTCTGGGGCCTCTCTCTCTCTCTTTTACTCTCTTTCCTCCGCCCCCTCTCCACACACTCTCTTTCCTAGCCTCCCGTTCCTCTCACTCTCTCACCCCACCCCCGAAGACCCTCCTTCTTAACAACCTTCCTCCATCATTTCTCCTTTTCTCTCCTGCGTTCTCTCCCCCCGTTCTCCCTGGACCTGCATGTGTTTGCGGCGAGCTGCACAATTCCACTCTGTTGAATAAAAATCAACACCGCTACAGCCTTCGGTTACATCAGGAGTCCACAGAGGAAAGGTGTCGCTGGCAATTGGAATATGAACAACCAAATAGACCCGCCCTCATCTCTGCTTCTCCCAATTTCATGTCTTAAGTCGTGGCACTAATTTAACAAGGTCTTGACTGATGCTGCTTTTTCCTCATTTCGCCTTTTCTACTAAGATACACATCTAATAAACGTTTATGGCATTAATAAATGAGGCATAGCGTTAGCTGGCAGGTTTTGTAGTTATGGCTGTGCAGAAGCCTGTGTATAATATTTATACATTATATTACAGGAGTTTTATTGTTTGTTTTTACAGTATTCTAGTAAGATTTATGTCTCACTGTGTCTTTAAGTGGTGCTCTGCACTCTTATGGTCACAGGTTATATGTATATAAAAATATTCTGGAGAAGTGATACCAATGTGTAATTCCTTTCTTCCTTTCTAATAGCCAGTGGGGGACAACTTTACGGTTGCAAAATACCTCTGATTGCATAAAGTCTATGAGAAAACTACTCCACTTCTCACTTGAATGTTGTCCTTGGTGTACGCTTTCTGGTGGGTTTATGGTCTTAGTCTGTAGTTTCAACTCTTACTGGTGTACTGGTTGCAAAGTTTCATCCGCATTAAAAATCCAAGAAGGCTATAAAGTAGGCTATGCTTTGAGTAACTGCTTTATGAGCATGCTGTGTAGTGTCCCTTTGTTTCTCAGATCACCCACCCTTTGCCCCTTCAGAGCACCAAGGAAGCAGATGTGAAAAGCTTCAAGATGGGCACTAACCAATGACTGGTATCACAGTGGCTACTTATGGGAAAAGCTGGCCAAAGACGCTTGTTCAGGTGCTTTTGTGTGCAGCTAGGATTAGCTGCACACAAAAGCACCTGAACAATGATGCAATCAAGAACAACCGGACATCCCAATGTTTCCAATATTCCTATCTTGTAACGTCACTGTCTATAAATATCTCCTAAACTATGTCCAGAACAATCTGGTCTGTGATGAGGGAGCCCCTGCTCAGGGCAGCTACACACACTAGGGGTTTGACCTGACCAGTCACCCAGCACATTTTGCCCCCCTTATTGATGCTGGCAACTTTTCCAACTTAAGCCAGAGGCAATAATGCTGTGTGCGTTGTGATCAACTGACAGATTCTTATAAACCTTGCGGAGGTTTTAGCAAGAGTTTAATCATTTACATACAAGTGAGAATTTTTCTATTTGCATTGTTAATGAACTACAATAAATAAAAGAACTGATATAGTTTGACATCTTCCAATTTACAATTTACAACTTATTACACAACTTCCCAAGTTCTTAATAACTTGTAGCCAAAAATGTGGCAGAAAAAGAAAGAAATAATACAATAACTAATATTTTGTGAGAAACACTGTAATCAATACAGCTATCACGGCTGAAAATCAATTGTATCAACCCTGTCACAATGACCAATGGCTTAGTCATAATCAAGTATACCAAACATATTTCACAACGGTGTTTTTAGGCTGCAGAGAGTGAATGTTTCATAGGATCATTACTCCACATTCGTGGGCTGACACGTTGCCTGCTGAGATGCACAGACTGTATATAAAAGATGGGTGTGGATTCCAGGTCTGAAAAATGAAGCCAACATGAAAGTGCCTAAAACGTGCTTTCTTTCTAAAGGCCAACAGGGAATGACTCCTGCGGCTGCAAAAGGAAGTCGCATTATGTAGAAGTCTGAAGTCACAAGTTTTATCATATAAACTAATGTTGCTTTGTTTTTTTCAACTTTATGAGCGTTCCAAGTGCGATATACAGAGCAAATTCAAAAGTGTTAAATGTTTTGGTGTTAGTAGTCTTAGAGTTAATTTTACTCTAAGTAGAGTCACATTCTTTTAATGTAACTCTGAGGTGTAAAATGATAGTAGTTAAAATCGAGTGTTAAAAATGAGTGTTTCTATTTCAAATCTGGAGGTGTTACAATGGAAAACTCTTAACCTCTTAACTCTGAACTCCTAGAGGGGCTATGACACTTGTTCTGTCCCAAGTAAAAGATTAAAAAATGGTTCATAATAATTTAGTGATAAAATGTCATATTTCATCTGTGGTAATTTATGTTAAAAAATATGTTCTATACAGTCAGCATTAGTTTTTCTGTATCTTATTGTGAAGGAGTAATCTGTGTTCGCAATGCATTGTGGGAAGCAGACGCTGCAGTCAGTTGGGAAAAAGCATTGTACAGAAAACCTGCCTACCTGTGTTTAAACTTCATCTTCTGTGGCCTGAATCTTTATATACACCATCGAAAGCAACGGCTGTAAGTTTATTACATGTTCTGGTTTGTTTTATATATTTATAACAGCTGATTTAGAGATCGTTTTTGTGAATGTGTTTGTGCCAGGAATTAGCCTTATCCCAGAAGCGGATTTTGCTTAGAGCACGGTCTATTAACATAGCAATGATGCTAGCGATCTAATTTGCATATCAGAGGATTGTTAAAACTACTGTTTATCATTACTTAGCAGCTAAGACTAACTTTGATACATGTTTTCTGTCACTAACTATTTCTTTTGTGCATTTATTTCACAATGTGAAAGAGCTAAAGGATATTTTATTTTCTGGTTTATTTTTTAGTTTCACTCAACACTTTCATCGAGCTATTCAAGCCACAGTTGTAAAAGATTGTAAGCTGTCGAGAAGACTGTAATAAAGGAGCAAGACGCTCAGTTTCCTGGCTCATGAAAATTGAGTTTGGCTTGCTGTTGACCTGCGTTAACATACACAGTGTATCCAACACGTAGTGATAACAGTACAACACTAATAGAGTAAATTCACAGACTCCGCCCCCAGCACCATAGGCTCCAATCGAAGCTGAAGTGAAGCCGTTCAGAACATTTTGCTCTACATATTTGAGTTGTTTGCCATGCTTGGTAAGTCATTTTTTTCAAAGATTGCTTCAATTATTATTATTAGCTTTTACTTCTGTGGCTCTTTGGAGTTGAGACAAAGCTGTGTGGAAGGCATTAGCCATGTTGCTCGCTGATAGCATAATATTCTATTTTAGCTAGCTGAAAGGTATTGTTTGCAGGCAAATACCACAGCCTTGAAAAAAAGCTTGCATGTGAATTTTCAGTTTTTTGGTCAAATACACCTTAAACAATGTCTAGAATATGAAATGTTGGTATAATGGTGCTACTTGAAGCCTGAAAATGATCTCCCATAAAAAACAACGAGCAAACAGCAGTAGCAGACGTCCTGACTGGGTTCTACGTTAGCATTTAGATCCCTCCAGAGTTTTGTGCACACGGTTTAGGTAAAAATGAAAAAGGTTGAGGTTTTACATTTAGTTCAGTATTACCTGTTGCCTGTGTCCTTGTCTTTTGGGAAAATACTTTACACAAGTAATGGCTCAAAAAGGATTCCTTTTTTTTTTTACTGTGGTGCAATTGATTACTGGATTATTTGTGCAATTAATTAGTGTCAACTAATTTTTATTCAATCTCCACATAGGATATGCTTGTGAAGATGGAATATGGGGGAGAGCAGAAGTGCGTTGAAGTTCCACAAAGTGATGAATGAAGGACATGCATGTTGTATTGAAGAAATAAGTGATGAGAATGCTGTTATTTGCATTTGCCAGCTCACCTATGTCAGACCTTTTGATAAACAAAATTCTAATGAAAGTGAGAACATGTACACTGTTACATCTTTCAGAAAATGTTTTGAAATTGTGGTGCACAGTTCAGAATAAATGTTTGAATGTGGGTATGCCAATGTCTGTGAAGGTTCTCAGTCATCCAGGTCATCGTAGTCAAAGGAGCTTGCAAAGAAAAGCGTCTGGACTTCTTTAAGTTACTTGAAGACGTTTCACCTCTCATCCGAGAGGCTTCTTCAGTTCTAAGGTCAAATGGTGGAGAGTCCCAGATATAAACCTGGTGGGAGTGTCCCCCCCACAGAGGGACAAAAGGACCCCCTGATGATCCTCTAATCGCCTGAGCCAAGGTGTGGAACTGGGTGTGGGTCCCAATCAGCCAGAGTTTCGGGTGAGTTCATTGTGAAACCTGGCCCCACCTTATCATGCGAATTCCTGAGGTCAGATAGCCCAGGGTGTGAGTGGGCATTAAGGCGTCTGGGAAGGGATCTCAAAACTGGATTATAGATGGCAGAGAGTTGGTGTCGTAAACCACCGCCTCTGTTCAAAGATGGTCGCTCACAGTGGACATAGATGGCTTCTTTCACTCCTCTTTCAAACCATCTGTCCTCTCTGTCCAAAATGTGAACATTGGCATCCTCGAAAGAGTGTCCTTTATCCTTAAGATGCAGATGGACAGCTGAATCTTGTCCTGTGGAGGTGGCTCTTCTGTGTTGTGCCATGCGCTTGTGAAGTGGCTGTTTGGTCTCTCCAATGTAGAGGTCTGGGCATTCCTCGCTGCACTGTACGGCATACACCACATTGTTAAGTCTGTGTTTTGGCGTTTTGTCTTTCGGGTGAACCAGTTTTTGTCTGAGTGTGTTGCTGGGTCTGAAGTACACCGGGATGTCATGCTTGGAGAAAACCCTCCTGAGTTTCTCTGATACACCGGCTACATACGGGATGACAATGTTGTTGCGTCTGTCCTTCTTATCCTCCCTCGCTGGTGTCTGATCTTCTTTTCTGTGCCTCTTTGCTGACTTTAAGAATGCCCATTTAGGATAGCCGCACGTTTTGAGTGCTTCCTTTACATGTGTGTGTTCCTTCTTTTTCCCTTCAGGCTTAGAGGGAACATGTTCTGCCCGGTGGTGTAGGGTCCTAATTACTCCAAGTTTGTGTTCCAGAGGGTGATGGGAGTCAAACAGGAGGTACTGGTCCGTGTGTGTGGGCTTCCGGTAAACTTCGATGTTGAGGTTGCCATTCTCTTCAATGTGCACAGCGCAGTCCAGGAAAGGCAAACAGTCATCCTTTGTGTCTTCCCTGGTGAACTTGATGTTTTTATCCACCGCGTTGATGTGCGCAGTGAAGGATTCCACTTCTTGTGTCTTGATTTTGACCCAGGTGTCGTCTACATATCTGTACCAGTGGCTGGGTACTCTTCCTTTGAAAGAGCCAAGAGCCTTCCTTTCCACTTCCTCCATGTAAAGGTTGGCTACAATAGGTGACACGGGGGAGCCCATAGCACAGCCATGTTTTTGTCTGTAATAGCCTTCGTTGTATTTGAAATATGTAGTGGTGAGGCAGAGGTCTAACAGTGTGCAAATCTGATCGAGTGTGAAGTTGGTCCTGTCCTCCAAGGAGTTGTCTTCTTGTAGTCGTTTTCTGACAGTCTCCACTGCCTCCGTGGTGGGTATGCAAGTGAAGAGAGAGACTACATCAAAGGACACTATGGTTTCATCTGGATCCAGGGTAAGTTTCTGGACCTTGTCAGTGAAGTCGGTGGAGTTCTTTATGTGGTGTGGGGTGTTCCCCACGAGAGGAGCAAGGATGGTAGCAAGGTGTTTTGCAATGTTATAAGTGGCTGAGTTTATGCTACTGACTATGGGTCTGAGTGGGACAGCTTCCTTGTGGATTTTTGGAAGTCCGTAAATGCAGGGTATAGACCTCTGCCTCACCACTACATATTTCAAATACAACGAAGGCTATTACAGACAAAAACATGGCTGTGCCATGGGCTCCCCCGTGTCACCTATTGTAGCCAACCTTTACATGGAGGAAGTGGAAAGGAAGGCTCTTGGCTCTTTCAAAGGAAGAGTACCCAGCCACTGGTACAGATATGTAGACGACACCTGGGTCAAAATCAAGACACAAGAAGTGGAATCCTTCACTGCGCACATCAACGCGGTGGATAAAAACATCAAGTTCACCAGGGAAGACACAAAGGATGACTGTTTGCCTTTCCTGGACTGCGCTGTGCACATTGAAGAGAATGGCAACCTCAACATCGAAGTTTACCGGAAGCCCACACACACGGACCAGTACCTCCTGTTTGACTCCCATCACCCTCTGGAACACAAACTTGGAGTAATTAGGACCCTACACCACCGGGCAGAACATGTTCCCTCTAAGCCTGAAGGGAAAAAGAAGGAACACACACATGTAAAGGAAGCACTCAAAACGTGCGGCTATCCTAAATGGGCATTCTTAAAGTCAGCAAAGAGGCACAGAAAAGAAGATCAGACACCAGCGAGGGAGGATAAGAAGGACAGACGCAACAACATTGTCATCCCGTATGTAGCCGGTGTATCAGAGAAACTCAGGAGGGTTTTCTCCAAGCATGACATCCCGGTGTACTTCAGACCCAGCAACACACTCAGACAAAAACTGGTTCACCCGAAAGACAAAACGCCAAAACACAGACTTAACAATGTGGTGTATGCCGTACAGTGCAGCGAGGAATGCCCAGACCTCTACATTGGAGAGACCAAACAGCCACTTCACAAGCGCATGGCACAACACAGAAGAGCCACCTCCACAGGACAAGATTCAGCTGTCCATCTGCATCTTAAGGATAAAGGACACTCTTTCGAGGATGCCAATGTTCACATTTTGGACAGAGAGGACAGATGGTTTGAAAGAGGAGTGAAAGAAGCCATCTATGTCCACTGTGAGCGACCATCTTTGAACAGAGGCGGTGGTTTACGACACCAACTCTCTGCCATCTATAATCCAGTTTTGAGATCCCTTCCCAGACGCCTTAATGCCCACTCACACCCTGGGCTATCTGACCTCAGGAATTCGCATGATAAGGTGGGGCCAGGTTTCACAATGAACTCACCCGAAACTCTGGCTGATTGGGACCCACACCCAGTTCCACACCTTGGCTCAGGCGATTAGAGGATCATCAGGGGGTCCTTTTGTCCCTCTGTGGGGGGAAACTCCCACCAGGTTTATATCTGGGACTCTCCACCATTTGACCTTAGAACTGAAGAAGCTTCTCGGATGAGAGGTGAAACGTCTTCAAGCAACTTAAAGGAGTCCAGACGCTTTTCTTTGCAAGCTCCTTTGACAATGGGTATGCCAATGTTAACCCCTAAAATGATTTAATCCAGTTAAGGTGATTTTTTTCCTTCTAATGCAGCAGAATTAAGTTTCCTGTGTCACTAATGGATGAAATCACAAACCAACTCAGCCTTGCCTCTCAAACTTTGTCTCCAAACTGCTCAGCCTGAGCTGTCCCTCTGATGCCCTCATTTCTAATCCTGTCCCTTCTGGTCACTCCTGCATCTTCAACTCTGCCACCTCCAGCTCCGCCTCCTGTGTTTTAGTCAGCGTCACACTTTCAAAGCCATAGCTCAGAGCAGGTATATATTATATGAGAGACAGAGTGCCATTTGGTTGGAACCAAAGGTCAAATGTGTTCGCTTGTATCTGGTTATTTGAATCTGTTCTTGTATATATGTTGTATTTATGTTGTATTCTTGGCACCATAGGGAAATGACATGACATTGACATCAACTGACACTGGTTTTATCATTTAAAAATTATTAGGTCATGAGCTAGAAAGCAACTCATCTGAAATTTTGTCTGGAAGGAACTGTCAGAAGATGTCTCAATTCGATCGTGGCCAGGCACGGCCCGCCCTGATTTACATCATATCTGCTTAGATTAGCACAAACATGAAGCTGCACAGGCCAGGCCTGTGGCGTCAGTCAACCTCTCTGCCTGGGTGTGGACACTGAGGAGGTGTGTGTATGTGTGTTTGTGCTTGCGTCTACGTTGTACTGAGCTGTTCTCTCTCCATTATCAGATCTTTTTCAAGACACTGTGAACAGCGCTACAGAAAATAGCCATTAAAGTTGAATAACAGATTTTTGAAACAACTTTTTAAATTCATCATTAAAACTCATCCCACAGGTTTTAGAGGCCAATGTGGTGCGACCTGTTGGTTTTGTTGTTCTCTTTCTACAGTTTCTCCTACAGGGTAAATCTCAGTGTGCTCTGCTTTAACTCTCAGCAGTTTTACTTAGGTAAAAAAAAGGCAAGGGGATGAACTGGGAAATGAAGGGGGGGGGATAATGTAGTCATACAGGAATATCTTAAAGAACACACCTGGGATGAACTGAGTTAGAGAGACAGAGTAAATGTCAGCTGATACAACAACCTTGTGAGTCAAAACAGTGTGAGAAAGTGGGTGGTGATAGTGTTTTTCCTGCTGAGTTGTGAAGTTAATTTCAGCATACTGTTCTATTGTTAACCTCGTTTTATTCGTGTGTCATTGATTGGAAGAACTTAAGATACAGATTGTGGGGTCAGGTAAAGCAACACAGCCATTTAGGATTATTGATTAGCCGTTGCTCCTCTTTTCACCGGCACAACTCATATCATTGTGAGGCCTCTCATCTTAGTGGGCCAGCTGCTAGCAGTACACAATTGTTGCCATAGGGATGGTGTCCAGGGAGACAGCTGTGGCCTTTTAGCAGCAGCCACACAACAGACAGAAGGTCATTCCTCACCGAGGGAACCTTTCTCCAACTGTCCATCACAGATTGTTTCCAGGCAACAGGTCAAAAGCCTTTTTTTTGTGTTGTGTTTCCTCTTGCCATTTAGGAAGCAAAATAACAAATTAAATTCAAGAAAAAACAGACACATGGGAATATAACTAATAAGCAGGCGATGAAATTAAGTTTCAACATCACAGCAAAGATTAAATTAAAAACTTTGAAATAGTAGCTTATATAACTTCCTAGCACCCTGGTCTCACACCTTCCTGTAACATATTAGCACCTTTTTAAATTGACATGGGGCAAACATGTTAGCAATCTGTTTCCTTTTTCTCATCCAGTTAATACTGACCCAACATGAGCATTTAAGCTCTCCCTATTAGTCCTGAGTCTTCATGTAGTAACAGACTGACTCCACACCAAAAAGACCCATAAAGCCATGCTGGCCCAAATAAAAATAATTTAAAATGTTAAAAAAAAAGTAAATATTTTCTCAGTTTATTATAATCTGAAGTAAATTGTATGCTACTATTGTTACCTTGGGAATATGTGATTATATACTCAGTGCATTTAGGTATGCAGACATGGTCGAGATGACCTATTCAAGTTCAAACCCAGCATCAGAATGGGGAAGAAAGAATTTAAGTAAGAAACTCCTGATCTACTGAGATTTCTGAAAAACAAGCATCTGTTGGGTTTACAGAAAATGGTCTGAAAAAGAGAAGATATCCAGTGTGAGGCAGTTCTCCAGGTGAACATGTCGTGTTGATGCTAGGAGAGAAGCCAGACTGCTTCCAGCTGACAGGAAGGAAACAATAATTCAAATAGCCACTCGTTATAACCAAGGTATGCAGAACAAATCTGTAAACCAAACCTACAAGCAGTAGGGCTTCAGCAGCAGAATACCACACCAGGTGCCCCTCCTTGGTCATTGTTGCTGCAGCATTTCGATGGTAGGGTAAAAATCTAGGGTAAATAACATGAAAGCATGGATCCATCCTGCCTTGTATCAATGGCCCATCCCATTGTGACCACAGTATACCAATCTTGGCTACTACCAGTGGGATAACACACCATGTCACAAAGCTTACATTATCTCAAACTGGTTGGTTGAACATTACAGTCAGTTCACTGTAGTCAATGACCTCCAAAGTCTTTAGATCTCAGTACAATAGAGCACCTTTGGGATGTGTTGGAAGAGTAGATTCTTGCCATGAATGCACAGCTGAGAAATTTCCAGCAACTGTGCCAGACCTCAAAATCCAGGAAACAGTTCTGGTGCACTACCATATTTCTTCTCATCTTAAATCAAAGTGTATTTTATTGGAATTTGTTATTAGGCATCTTTTGACCATCACTCTCTACCTTTAGCCCAGTTGCAAAGTTATTAAGAGTGGCTCATAAAAAACATGAATAAATAAGATTGTTTTCAGCATTCTCAACAAGACAAGTGATGGAAGGGCTATCCAAAAATAGGTTCTTTTTGGTTTCTTTTAATGCCCCGACAAAGGCCACAGTGCATCTGCTTAAGGAAATGTGTAAGAATGAACCCTCTCTCATTACTGAGCTTCTCTTTGATCCATAGCTGAGTCTGTCTTTGCATGAATGACCATGGTGCAGTGCTGACTGTGTGAGTGAAGCTATCAGCAGCAACACCAAAAAGATTGTCAGGCACCCAGCTGGATTGCCTCCTAACAGTATCTCCCGTATTTAAAAATAGCACGCACACACAAAATTACACAACATTACTGCTTTATGTTGTGGTTACTTTGAATGTTAGGGAGGGGAAAAAAAATAAAAGACAAGTTTTGCTTTGACGGTTTTCTGTTTACATAGAGAGAGCAGTTTATCAGAAAGTTTTACACATAACGTTACTTCTCAGTGGAAGAAAGACTGATGGGAGACAGAAAGTTTGGTTAGTTTGTCATTTGTACAGTATCTAGCTTTAATAATTTGTGGCAAAAATAACAGCAGGTTGTGGCAAATTTTCAAATATGAAATTATGTAATTGATGTTATTATTTTAACTTGAAAAACACATTCAAATAAAACAAATTAAAAGGCTGCAAAGGAGGAACGGAGCTTGCAGATTTCACTCTCGAACTGATTTCAAACGATTGCCGCTCATAGCAGCAGCAGCAGCCACTACGCTCTGTCAGTTCCCCTCTGTCAGTGTGTCAGCGCTCCTGCTAATGGGCATGTTGCCAAGACAACGACTCAAACACCTTGCCATCTGGGACCACCTGGTGGAGGCCTCCAAAAGACAACTTCACTAACTTGACTTCACTACACAAATACATGCATGAAGGCAGAGTGCAAACTGGCACTCGCATCTACAACACACACCAAACCACCCGCCTATCTGTTTTGCACTGAATTATGCTAGCCTTTTAGTGCTCTTTTAGTAATATTTCATCTGGTATATCCAAGCCAAAAGAATATATATATCATTTGAAATATGACTGCGTTCGCTGTCAGAAGAGACAGACAAAAGTAGAAATTATGTGTCAAAAATTATGTCTGTGGAAAATGACATAACTGGGGTTCATAAGCAAGCATACCACTTTCTTATACTGCTGTTTCTCCTGGCGAAGTGTGGTTACTTCAAGCTTTAGAGCTCGGTTCCTCTCCTCCAGCAGTCGAAAGCGGCTTGCATGGTAGACAGTGGAGTGGCCTGTAGCTTGCTGAGATGAAACATCATATCTTGACTGCAAGACAAATAATAAAGACAAGAATAACCAGTGTTGAACATTCCTGTATTATTAAATACAATATCATTTTAGTAGTAGCTGTAATAGTGCTGGTAGAGCCAGGCTAACACTTCTGTGAAGCAGTCCTTCAACATCAACATTATCCTGCTGCTAAGATGTTACAAGTGATCATGTTCATATGATGCCATGCAGGTTTAGAGGTTTAAAGCCTCAGGCAGACTGGAACCAGTTGGTCAGCCCCAGGCACCACTGGTTGTTAGGATAAATGTGTATTCCATGACACCAACAACCTAGATGAACATCTGATGTGCTCATTTAAGTACAACTTAAAACTTTCGCATTTTGTAGTATTTTGTTTTACACTGGGCATATCAAACTCATTTTCCATGCAACGAAACTACATGAAAAATGTGTAAAATTACAGAAAAATTCTGGTAGTCCAGTGCCTAGATGGTCCTGTAAATTTTTGTTATTTCAAAGGAAATTACCTTTTTTTCTGTGAACTCCCAGATAAAAAAAACTATGTATATATATATATATATATATATATATATATATATATATATATATATATATATTAGATAGTGAAAAACAGGAACTTTCTGTCATTTAATTGTTTATCTATTACATAATTACTTTGCTGTAATATTTATCGATGGGAAAAGCTATAAAAAGTTTAGAAATCTATGCACTCCTTCACATTTCACATTTTCCAGAGCCATCCAGTGGTCCCGATTGGAGTCTTTGCCAGGCTAATTCTGGCCCCCTGGCTTTATGTTTGATACCTCTGTCCTAAACCAAAAAACTAAATCAAATGTGACCCTGTGCATATTAGCAAATATATTATCCATAGGGAAACATGAAAGTGTCTGTCTATTATCGTCTAATGGCAATTACCCAAAACCTTAAAAGCGAAACTCAGGTGGATCACATGGAAGATGTGCAGCAGACAAGTTGTGTCATAAAATCCTCCAGTGTCTATAAAACAATCTGTTGTCCACACAGGAGTCATCACCCTTGTAATAATATTTAAACACACAATCACATTATATTATTAATGTGGATATCAGTGCCACATTTACTAGAGATATTTCACTACAAAACCTGGCAACCTCATGGTGACCTAACAGGAAACGTAAGGCAACCATTATCTGCATAAAATCATCTGGCACTTTATTCAAGTTATTTAACCAACCAATTCACATGATTAATATACAGTAAAGAGAAGCCATATTGACAGTGTTTCTTACAACAGTCTACTGCTTCAGTCCCATATGGTCAGTGACAGGAAAGGGATTAGCGGGTCTGATAATGAAGCTGCTGCAGCTCAGTCTGCACATCAGTGTATTTTTTTTAACATTTTCTTGATGGCATAAAAAAGCCTTTAAAATCCAAAATTTCACTTGCTTAAATTCTCAGTGGAAATGTAGTGCATATCTGCAACAGGCAGGCTGGAAGCATCCCTTGTGCTGCTGAGTTAGTCTTCTTTCATGAAAGACATCCATCGGAGCAGTTTGGTGGCACTTTTCCATTCATAGCTGTCGTGTTTTGGAATAGAACTGCTATGCTGTCAGTCTTTTTTCCAAGTTTCCAATCACGCTGGAGCTACCAGAGGGACTGTAGATAGCAGAGGTATTAGGCAGCTTTTTTTGCTGAAGTGAGAGAAAATCTGATTTAAGATACAGTAAAAATGTATTTGTGCCTCCTGGAATTAAACACAACCCCGAAGATAGAAGGATGCATTTTGCTCTGATATATATATATATATATATATATATATATATATATATATATATATATATATATATATATATATATATATATATATATATATATATATATATATATATATATATCAGAACACAGAACATTCCCCTGTACGTAAGGCTAAAGAAAGATTTGGTGCTGTGCTACACTCTGCTTACTTTAAGTATTACAGGAAAATGTTAGAGAAGTATAATCTGAAATGCCTGAAAAAGCATTGGTCTTTCATATTTGTCTCCTGAAAAAGCACACTTAGCCTGCCCAGACACACAAGTATTACCACATTAGCACCTCAAACAAAGGAAAGCTTTTGCCTGCATTACTTTGAAGTCTGTTCTCTTTTGTCTTTTCCCTCCCTACACTAGCTTTTCATCTATTTTTTTTAAGTTACTAAACCCATCTCAAGGAACTTTAAGGCTGTGGTCAAATTGTCAGCCCACTGTTCTCATCAAGCATTATTTCTTTTTACCAATCCCTGACAGACCAACCAACAGATGGCTCTAACTTCAGTTTATATTATTCTAATATATCAATTTGCTTGTTACCAGAACAGTTGGTATTTTGGCACACAAAACAATTCACACACTCGCACACATACAAACAATAACCAGATCCCCTTGATGGAAAGCCAAACTATCACACTCCACAAAGCACATACGAAAAAACAAAGTTGCAGACAAGATGACAGTTTACCCACAGAGCGTAAGCTACTGAAGCCAGTACGATGGAAGTGCCAAGTAGACAGAAAGACAGCCAGATCCACCTGCTAATACACCAGACCCGCTAAGCAGTCGAGCCTACACATATATCCACCAGTGTAATATGGTGATCTTTCCAAGAACAGACAGAGAGATGGACCTGCCAACCAGTGCTGTTGGTTTTCCAAACAGACAGACAGACTAACACATTCTGTCAGACTGTTCAGAGCAAGATATTAGGCCATATTGACGTCCCTATGAGAGCTGATTTTGTGAGTCATTTACCACAGAACCACTGGTTTCCAGATTTAACATGCTAAAAAATATATATGGCTTATATATGGCTAAAGGCAGGTAACCTCTTTAGTGACTTGACAACAAAATGAAAATATTTTCTCAGCTTCATTTAAAATATTTTGGACATTTTAGCATCTGGGTGACTGGACTCTGGAGCAAACACATAAACTCTAATCACAGGCAGTTAAGACATCCAAGGGAGACATGATACCATACAATCAGACTCCTAATTTAGCAGAGTTTGATGCATGCAAGCACTGCAACCAGTCCCTTGTCTGGCAGGGCCCAATTGTGCCGTCCACACAGGAGTCGTCATTCTTGTATTGAGGAAGCTGGCAAAGCTGCTCTGACAGCAGTTACGTCAGAGTTTAGAATAATGGCACACTCATGCACACTGGGGTCACAGGAAATACCAACAGCATTTGCTTCTAAATGTGAGCCAAAAAAAGAGCAATTAAAGGAAGATTATAAAAAGTCCAGATGCTAAGCTGGTATTTTATCCATTCTCTGCCTTTAATTCAGAGAGAATGAGCAAAAGGCAAAATGTTTTTCCATAAAACACATCTGAGTCACTCCTGGGTGACTAGGAGTGACTCAGATGTGTGACTAGGTAAAAGGTATAGGCGTAGCTAACAAGTCACCTTGATCTCTTGATTTAGGCCACCAAATGTCCAAAGTAAAACTTTAACAGATCTTTAAAAAGCCTGGAGAACTGTTGGTCAGGAGCACAAATAAAAATTACAAGAAAATCCAGCTCCTGAGGGGTGGCTCAAGATTTTTGCACAGTGCTGTACATCCAATATTCTGCACAAGTTATGGATAACCATAAGACAACAGAAAATATTACCAATATTAATACCATATAAATCGGCAGACTGAGGGCAGAGGGATGAGATGAATTAATTAGTTGAGAAAATTCAGACACTATACAGAAACAGTCTCAGAAACAATCAGCGAGAAGACCTTGCAGCAGCAGTATACATAAGATTTTTACCATCTGAGAATTTTCTTTTGTATTTAATATCTCAATGATTTTACATAAATAGTAATAATAATTTACAAGTGTTTGTATAAATATGCCACAGCATCTCATAAGTTGCTCTGAAGTAGTAAAATCTGCCTGTTCCCCATAAAACCAGTCTGTTTTACTTCCACTCATGCAGTCTCCGCCTGCGTGACAACCTTTGGGAATACAGCAATACTCCACTCTCAGAGGAAGTGTATGCCTCCAGTCTGATTTAATGCACTGGCCAAGGTTCTTACCTGTGTGCAGTGTGGTTGGTTTATATTGCCGTTGTGTGTGTCTTTGTTGATTTCAGTGACCCACAATGTAAGATACTTTCACTTCAGATTTTATATGTTCCGTCGAGAGTCTTTTTAATTTTGTTTTGTTTGTTTTTTACTTCCATCTAAGGGATATATTCCTTTTTTGTGTTTACTTACTGCTATACTTAACTTCCATGACATATTTCACAGAGCCGTGTTCATAATTTGCTGATGAAGTGCCAAGGAGCAGCACACTAAAAAAGGTAGGCAGGTGAATGACGCAAATATTTATTGCATTGATACCAACACTGGTATTGGTATTGGGTCGATATTAGTGTGACAGGATAGATACTTTCTTTCTATCCTCCAAGTTTAGTATGATGGCCACTGATTTGTGTTAAATAATGAAAAGCTGAAAGGTGTGTATTGTGTTAACTAAGTATTTTGGAAACTAAAAATCTCACTGATTTACTGGTTATTAAAATGTGTTAAGAATTTCTCAATTGATGATTATTAATCTCATAAACACCGAGGCACTGCTCTCTACTCTACATAAGCTTCCTTTATCAGATAAAAGTATCGGTATCAACAATATTGGCCCAGCATTTACTTGGTATCTAATCTATGCCAAAATGTTCAATATGGTACAGCACAAGAAAACATTTCTGGGAAATAAAAATAGCAAAATAACATTCATTAAAGGCTATGAAGGCAAGCAGCAGAAACCTAAAAATACAGGGAGCTTAATTTATGCACAATACCGGTGACAACAGCGGTGATGGACGCACAGTGAGTGCATTATCCATTTAAAACTAATGAACAACTGGAGGCTGGGGGAACTGTTTATTAACCAAAGCAGATAATGTGGGTAGCTATTAAGATGTTACAGCATATGATTATGTAATAGGGGCTTTTTACTTCTTTATATCCCTCACAGTTAAGCTTCACTCCCATTTTCCAGCAATTAATAGCTACCAACTTTATCAGCACGCAGACAAATGCTGTGTGCATTCAAGAGTCTGCTTAATAAGAATCACATTTTCTGGGACGTCTGTGGATTGCTGCTTTGTTTGATGACTCCCGCTAAAGGGACACAGTAGAATAGATTAGGGAGGCAGCATGTGGTGGCTGGACTTGAACCAAGGGCACTGTGGTTAAATGGCGTGTGCTTAGCCAACCGAGCTGCCAGGATACCCCGAAGGTAATCTTTTTTTGACTAGGGGGAATTTAAATTTATTGTCATGTCGCCATCTGGCGAGGAAGTGAAACACTTGCATCCGTGCTGCCTGATGCTTGAGGTGGATGCATATGATCAAAAACAAAGAAAGAAAGGACGAAGCATAGGAAGAAATCCAGCCAAGATTTTCAGAGAAACAATTCGCCCACTGCTCCTTTGAGGAAGAACCGTTTATATTTTTAATACAGTTATTTATTTATTTATTTATTTTAAAGAGGTTTGCACAGTAATGTTAGCGTGCAGTGTTTTTGCAAAGAGACCCACGGTAATAACACTGTCCCTACCGCAAACGCAGTATCCTTTTTGTCCCGAATTGTCTCTCTTTTCTTCCCGTCACATCACGGACCGGCAGCGGAGGCGCAGGCGACACGTCACTGTGCGTAACCCACACTTGTGTGTGTGTGTGTGTGTGTGTGTGTGTGTGTGTCGGGGTCTTAGAGCTTCAACAGCTTGCCTAGTCCACACACACCAGTGGCTGGCCTGGATTATCACCTTAACAGCGAGACCAAAAACAGTGCCACCTTCCTGGCACCCAAACAGTTCCTGTGTTGTGCCAAAAAGTGATTGTCTGCCAAAAAGTGATTTCCAGTGTTTCTGTGTATTTTTTATGTGTAATATCTTTACGTATTTAATGAGATTTTTTTTACTGCATAAATAAAGGTTATATAAAAGTCACTGCCAAAAACTGATTGCGTCTTCTATCTTGTTACAAGAATGTTGTTTGTGGCTCAAGATGACTTTATGTCATCCATAAGGGATGCATTTTACATATGTTTAACATATTATAGCCCAACAAGTTACTTATAGCGCTTTAAATATGAGAAATCGCTTTTTGGCAAATACCGGAAATCACTTTTTGGCAGACAATCACTTTTTGGCACAACACCTGCATCCTCTCACCATCGCTGCCACACACCCTCCCCCCACCTCCACCTTTCTACTGGTGTCAGTACCTTTCTCTCTTGCTACGTCTGTCATCCAAATGATGTGTTCAATTGACCAAACATCAACGTCACGCACGCGAAAAAAGGAGGGATGTGTTGGAGGGGCAAGCACAGCATTAAATCATACATCGTCCTCTTCACCTGACCTCCTCGCAGGTGAAGTGAGGCTCATATTTTGAGTTCAGAAGTTGTCTAATTTGCTAAATAATCTTAGATAATCTTGATGTTAGATAATGATGTCTGCCTTTCTCACTTGATACGTACATGTTTCCAGAAATGAAGAGCTTTTGCTGAAACATACAATACTGTGTAAAAGTACTGAGCCACCCCACATTTCTTTATAATGTTGTAGGAAAATGGGAAATATGTGCTGGAAATTAATTGAAAGGTGTGTGAAAACTCACATGGAAATACATTATATAAGGCAAAAACAGAGTTTGTACCATTCTAATGAGCTTGAAAGTCAATATTCAGTATTTGGGTTCCTTTGTAAGTGCGCATGTGCCATTAGCGTGCTGCATGCTGTAACCTATAATTTCCTTCGGGATTAATAAAGTATTCTGATTCTGATTCTGATTATTCTTCAAGACAGTCTGAACTGTCTTAGGAGAGCTTTCCTGTGATATCTTCAAGCAGTCATAAGATTATATAGTTCCTCCTGCTTCTTGAGCTTCATTTAAAGTTGTTCTTTGGGTGGTTTTTGTTTGTTTTTGTGTTAAGTTGGTTGTTTTAGTTTGTTTTTGCTCCTTTATCTGTCGAGATGCTTGAATAATGCTGAGGTCTGAGCTCTCATCCATCACTCATAGTGTTCCATTGTATGTTTTTATATCCAGGTGTGCTTTTACTGCATTAGGTATGTGTTCGGGATTACTGTAACGCTGAAAAATGAAGCCATTAACAATGAGATGCTTTCAAGACAGGTATTACATGATGGATCAAAATTTGATGGTACTTTCCTATATCAATAATTCCATCAATTTTAACAAGATCTCCAAGCTGATAAGCAGTCCCAAACCATGGCAGAGCATCCGCCATATGTTACAGATAGACACTCACTGTTGTAGTTCTCTCCTGACATCCTCTGCACATATCAATGATGATTCAAACCTTAGATTTAAAATCTGGATTCATGACTCTGTGTGTTCTTATGTAATTTTGCATGCCTCAGCCTTTTCTCCCTGCTTCCCTTTGTTCAGAAAGGCTTCTTTACAGCCAAACTGTTATCTTTGGCATTTCTCACAGATTTAGATAAAGAAATGGGAAGAAACAAGGGGGGCTTGTAACAAGAGAAATCTTTTTTTTTTTGCTAAAATGTTTGTTATCTGTAGCCATATCACTGGTTCAGCCCTTGAGATAGGTCCCTTTTTATGCTCGAATGATTCATAAGTCAGTGTTAAGTGGCTTAACAAACAAAGACAAAACCCCTAACGCTGGTCAAGTACAAGGAGTGGGCTGTAAATGAGAGAAAAAGCCTCCTATGTCCAAAGAGAAACTTTGAAAGACCTTCATAAAACCTCGAGAACTATTGCTCAAGACAACTTAAAAAATTACAAGAAAGTCTGACTTCCAAGTAGTCAGACTTTATTTGGAAGTAGCCACTTCTTCAAACAAACAATACAGAAGTAGACCTTTATGCCTCAGAATCAACACCTTGTTAAAAACTCAGACTATACCCTCGACTCCACTCTGTTTCATCCATGTCTACCTACAGCATTTTAAGGTTTGGAACTTTTCTCTAGGATTAAAACACTGTCATGTTCCTGGTCCCAGTCCTACCTTGCATCCTATTTGCTCTTTTCACCTCCTCTAAATCCCTGAGAGAGGGCTCAAATTAAATTAGGTTTTAGTGAGGTTACATCAGCGCCAGGCACTCAATGTATTATGTAGTACTAGTTCTCGGTTTAGCTGGGACAGAGCAAAGAGTACGGAGTGGAGGACAGAATGAAAGAGACACATGGGACAGAGGACAGGATAGAAAGACAGGAAGGAGAGGTGAAAGCGGGATGTACCACTGTTCCACTCTGTTGCCTAGCAACACGTGCTTGCTGTCTGTTCTCATCTTTACTGTAGGCACATTTACTCTTGCAGTGAACTGGTTTCCAGCCATGACATGACGCCCTGTGAGGTTGGGAATGAGGATGGAAACTGGATTGGACAGAATGGCTCCTTTAAATATGCAAATAACTGAAGGCAAATTGTAATTTAAGTACTTCAAAACAGGGTGATTATGCTTTTCATTATCATTATCTTCTGTTATATATATATATATATATATATATATATATATATATATATATATATATATATATATATTGATATATATATATATATATATATATATATTGATATTGATATTGATATTGATATATATTGATATATATCAAATCAAATCAAATTCAAATTTTATTTGTCACACACACAACCATATATATATATATGGGTTTCCAAATATATATGGAAACACACACACACATCACACGTGTGTGTGTGTGTGTGTGTGTGTGTGCGTGTGCGTGTGTGCGTGTAGACATATAAAAATATGGAGCTGGAAATGAGGATGGCAGGTTTATTCTAAACCCCTTTGGACACCTTTAAAAACCTTAAGCATCTATAGTGGCCTATCGCTCCACTGGATAAATTTTGAAAACCCTGAAAATGTGTTTTCAGAAGCATGCTGTCTTCTCTGAGACATAATTGTCAGTGACTTAGAATCGCCCGTGATCCTCTAGAGGACAAGTGGTTTAGCTGATAGATCAATAATTTTTCTTTTGGACAAGGGGATTCAATTCAAAGTGCCCGAATCACACAGTAGTATGTCTGCTGCTGTTAAAACCTTTAAAATTGTTTTAATGTTGCTGACAGGTGTACATTTGTTGGGATCAAATAAGGCACAAAAAGAAAGAGACGTAAGCAGTGACAAGATAATCAAGAGCTGTAACTCTTTGCACTCAAATCTCAGTGCTGGCAATAAATGAAGACTCCCATGTTGGCATTTAACATTTTAACATTGAATGCATGGCTTACTGTCTGAATAAAGTCTGCACAGTTAAAAGTTTGCACTGCAACATGGCAGTAAGTTCACTGTAACTACAGGCACCAGATCTCAGTCCAGGGGAGCACCTTTAGGATGTGGTGGAGATTTAAGCCAGCAAAAGAGGATCTGACCAAATACTGGCAAGATGTACCTGATGAAATGCCCAGTGAGAGTATATTAATTTATACAGTTTAATGCTATCTTATAAGATCACTACCAAATATTACTTAAAACTGACTTCAAATCACAAGTTAAAATTTTATCAGCTACTTGTAAATGCCATTTATCCTACACCAAGGTCAACACTAATGTTTCCACACTAAAGTTCATCCTAGCTATAAAAGCAGTAGTGTGTCTAAGGCCTACAGTATGATGTTACCTTGCCCTTGCTGTGCAGGTGGTGATGGTGCAAGTTTCTGGCAGCAATCATGGCGAGCTGTCTCTGGATCCACTGTAACTCCATCTGAGACTCCCTCAGCAGGTTCTCCACATTAGCACTGGACTTGTGATCCCGCATTATCACCTGCAACACCAGTCCGCAGGTTACATAGTGAATCTATGATGCAAACCTCATATTCTGCACACACACACACTGACGGTGCAATGCTGGAACAGTGCCATCAGCATATATACAAAGAGAAGCATGTACGCATCATTGAATAATCGAGAACTATTGCTTTTTGACCAGCATCAATAGGTGTCATTTATTAAAGTTGAATACTTAAGGGTTTTGAGCTACCTTTGTAGTTTGTGTCTGGTTCAGATTTATATTTTAGTTTCACTAAACTTCACCTGAAAATAGAGCATATTTATGTGCATTCTTTGGTAGTTCAAAAACCTATCCATCTAATCACCATGTTTCCAAACAAGCAATAACATAGAGTGTGTTTGATCGATATTAAAATGACAAATAACTGTACATCATGAACAAAAAGCATCTCAAATATTTCATTATAATTCATAATTATTGTTTTCTCAATGCTTAGCTGACTTGAAACAAACAAATAATCTGGCAGACAAAACCCTTTGACTGAATTGACAGAAAATATGCAAATTCAAATTCAAATTGTTGCAGTGCATAAGCTAAAAATGAAAAGTCTGCTGCTGAGAAAAAGCACTAATGCACTAATAAAGAGCTTTTGACACTTACTGTACAAATCCTTCATCTTCTTTCATTAAAAAATCAACACGCAACTTGTTTGTTCATTTTGAGGAACACAGTCAGTCCTTGAGAGTAAAAGTCACATTTTTAAAAGATGAATCATTATTCCAATTGAACTCCGTTGCCACCCGCACAAGTTCGTCCACATATACATGTAGGCACTGACTAGTATGTTCATGTGTGTGTCCATGTGCGTGTGCGTGTGTGTTATCACTGAGAGAGAGCTTCATTCGGTTACATAAGAGAGGATTAGTGCACAGACACACAGTGAAGGGGTGTGTGAGTGTGTGGAGGGTATGGTGGAGGGGGGCATGGAAAATATAACAGCTCATATTAATTGATACTAAATCTCCATCTATGTTGACATGCTTTGTGCGTTTGGTCAAACAGACGCTGACTTCCACACAGGAGTGTTGCATTCACACTAACTATACAGAGCACAGATACATGCAGGGTAGAGACGGTTAATGATGCTTGCACCTCAGGGGATTTGACTTATTGGACTCTACCTAATCTACACTAACAAATGCTCCAATGTCTGACTGTCTGTTTTTTAATTTGTGTTTTTTTTTAATACTAACAAGATCAGATTCCTTTTTTTTTCCTTTTTGCTTTTCATTTTTGATTCATTCATTCAAAAAGTGGCTTTTTTTAAATAAATGAATGCCATTGTGTTAAAAACTAATGACCAAAGACAAAAAAGAATAATAACTGGCCTCTTCTTCTTCTTCTTTTTCCATTGTTTCTCTTAAAACCTCGGTCAAATGCTTGAACAGATTCTCTGTGCTGACTCACCTTGGACAGCTTCTACTTCCTTGCAGGGGGTTGTGGAGGAGGAGAAGGAGGAGGAGGACAGACAACAACAACAACAGCAGCACACAGAGCTCAGGAGTCTTACAGATTTATGCAGAAGTATCCCACCCTTCAAAGACCTCTATGAACCACCTCTGAGAGCCAAAGCATCTCTGTCGCAGATTTATCAAAGGCAGAGAGAGTGACATTATCCAGGCCTGATTGGGATTTCACATTTTTTATTTATATATTAAATAATCTATAGATCCATTATTTTAATGAATTCCATTACAGTATTTTTTTTTAAATTCAAAACCATCCCCTTTCTCTAAAGATTTAAGTTTATTACTGTGGTGAGGCAATGTACTTAGCTCATATTGATTCTGAGCAAATAGCTCTTCACTGTTTACACACAAGTAATAAGAGCTCATTTAAAGAAGACAAATGAACTAGAAACTGAATTTAGAAGTGGATTCATTGCATTGTTTGAAATTATATTTCATTAAGTTAGCTGTGAATGGCTGTTAAGTGTTAGTGCTGTACACAACTGTTCAGGAGCTGAAAAAATGTGTTTGCAAATCCGAAAAAGTACAAATATTATGGACTAATAGATATAATGCTGCATCATAAAAACTGCAAACGCCCTCATCTATGATGCTTTAAAACTTCTGCAAGGACTGTATTTCATAGTTCTTACCCACTTAACAAATGGTCTTCAGCTTCTCTCATCCTCTTCACAAAGAGGGTAGTATCATGCCCATCTTGTAGTCCACCATAAGCGAAGCCTACGAAAATTATAAATAGAATTCTAATTCTAATCTTCAAAACTGTAGGGATTTCCTGCAGACTCCGTAGCCTCCATGGTTTGGTGCTTGTGGCGTGTGTCTCAGTACATTTTTGGAGCGCTTCTCCCTCATATGACGTGTTCTTTTGAAGCAGAAGTCAGTTATGATTCAGAATCTTTCTCTCACAGCGCTCTTGTACCCAAGGCGGCCTGCTGTGTGCCCATATGGCAAACTTAACAAGAGCATGAAATATGAACAGCAGACGGAAAAAGATCATCTAAGGCAAACCTTAACCTCACCTGTACGAGGGGAGAACACCCTCGATAATGCCTGGCTGTATCCTTGCAGTGTAGTTAACTGTGATGTTTTAATGTAGGTTTAAGACTATATGACACGCAGAAGTGTGCAAACGTTTTGAGTACTCCTTAATTTCTTTATATTTTGCTAAGAAATTAGGAAACATGTACAATGGAAATAAAAACAAAGTATATAACTCAAACATATGGACAACATTTATTCTTCAAACAGCCTAAACTCTCTAAGGCAGCTTTCTTCTTCTTTTCTTCAAGTAGTTTTCGGGAATAGCTCTCCAAGTTTCTTGAGGAAATTCACATCTCTTCTTTGGATGTTGGATGGCTTTTGCTCTGTTCTCTGTCAAGATGATCCCACACTGCTTCAATAATGTGAGGTTCATGCTCTGTGGAGACCAATTCATGACTGATAGTATTCCATTGTGTGCTTTTTTCCCAGCTTTCCCAGCTGGTTTTGCATGTAGGATCCAGGTCTGAATGTACTTTTCTACCCCTTTATTTTATCAATTTTGACATGATCTCCAACACCACTGACAGCGCCTCTACCATGTTTTAACCATGCCTATAGACCCTCACTATTGTACCTCTGTCATGACACAATGGGGATTTGAAGTAAAAACTTTAAATATAGATTCTTAATGCTTATTGCCATTGATTTTTAGTCCAGATCAGGTGAAATTTGGCATACTTCAGCTTCTTCTCCCCATTCCCCTGCATTATGAATGGCTTCTTCACAGCCACCCTTCTACTAAGACCATTTCTGATGAGACCTCAATGAACATTAGACAGATAAACTGAAGGGCCACATCTTTCAGGTCTTGTATCATGTCTTTGCTGGATGCTTTGCCATTTTCGACAGTAATGACTTTAAGACCGTTCATCTGCTGTAAATACATTTTTTAGGCCTGACACTACACACCATGCTGAGATATACCAAGGTTTTGGCTAATAGCTCTTTGAGAACACCTTGCTGATGCAAATCATCATAACATTTCCTTAGTTTTTTTCAAATATTCAACTAAAAAAAAATGTACGTGTTATGATTCATAAAACAAGGGCAGTGATAAGTGGCTTAAGAAAAAAAAAAAACTGTTCCTCTGAAAATGGTCAGGTACAAGGACCGGAGCAAAAAAAACAACCACTGTCCAAAGATAACGAGGGGTGACGAGATTTTTGCTCAGTACAGTATAACAAATTAAACATCTCCTGCCTGATTTTGGAGGACCAAAATGCAGCCACATTAAGTGAAAATACGCAATGCACTGAATGACTTTGTTGTTTAACTAGAAGCAGAAAACTTTAGAGCTTTAGCATAACATTTACCAACAATTTCCTGTTTACATTCTTTGAATTCTTGAAATTGTGTGTAATTGATTTCAAGTAACAATGCCTTCAAAGACCATCGGTTCTAGAAAATGTTTTTATTGGCATACAACAGTCAATTTATGTGTCTTTTACTGATGTTTTCAGTCCCCCAAAAAAGCATCTAATTTTCATGGAGAAAATTTGGGCAACACTTTCTGAAAAGCACTTCAGATAAAAGATGAACGAGTGTAAAAAGGTTCTAACAAGGCAAATGTGGTCCGTTGTTTTGACTCATTTTATGCCAGACAGAAGTGCTGTCCTAACACGTCTCCCCCTCCTTTTAGTAACCGTGTGGCAGTTTCAAATTCCAGTGGAACGCTCTTGATCTCAGGTTGCTTCAGGTCTTTTTCCATCAGCTGTGAAAAAGAAAATGAAATAACTTATTCATCTAAACCAAATTTAATTTGACCAGAAATAAGAGGAAAACTAATTCTTGAAGCGTCACCTCATACGTTGTGACCTCTAGTGTCTCACTGATGTCATCCTCCTGTTCTGACAAAGGTGTGTTGATCAGCAGTGCAGCTTTAGCCACATCTGGATGGTAATGCTTTTGCAGCGACTATAGAAAAGACAACAGGAAAATGTGTTATTTTAGTGACTCCTCCACTTAAATTGGACTTTCAATCGTTTGCGACATCTCTTCAACATGTTTTCCGCAAAGAGAAAAAGATGAGAACTATCAAAACTCAAAAGTCAGTTGTCATCAGCGACAGAGGTAATTCTTTTGGGGATTCTAAAGTTATTGCCTGCACACCTTAATTTCCCACAAGCTGCTTTCTAAGGCACGGCACTGAGCAGGATCCTCTTCATCCATCAGATAAGGATCCTCAAAAGGTTCTGTCACCACACACAAAAGCAAACATTTATCACATATCCTACAGACAATTCATACAGACAGTTAACACACCGATCCCAACTACAAAAGTCTGAAACTCACCATCTTCTGCGCTGGGCTTGTGAATGAGGACTCTGCAGGACGGGTGGCGACGGATCAGGTTGTAGATGAAGGGCAGCACTAAGAGAAGGGCTGTAGGCGGTGCCGTGAGAGCCAGACGAGCCAGACGTTTGGCAAATGCAGCCACTAAGTAAACTGGCAAGTGACTGAAGGAAACCAAAAACAGAACATGCATTTTAGCAATGTAGATCCTGAGCTTTCATGCTCATTATTTAAGTGTAGGATGCTTATATTTGGTCTGTTTAGCAGCTCAAATAGTTCAGCCAAAGCTCATAAATAATAACAGCAGTTCACCCACAAAGCAACATTCATGCTGTGTAAAGAGTAAAAACCTGAATGCAATAATTTACAGATTTGATAAACTCACAATAGAACATAGAAAACATAAAAAATGTTTAAACTGAGTAAAAGGAACACATTTCAAAAAAGTCTGGACAGGGCATAGTTTACCACTGTGTAGTATCGTCTTTCTTTTAAACATCTGGGAACTGAGGAGAGCAGCGGCTGGTATAAGTTTCTGATACAGGATTTTAACAGCTAACAGCTGGTGCAGCACCGTGACTTTTCAACAGTGAAGCCATGCATCTGTAATATATCCAATATGGAGTTTAGCGTTGTCTTGGTAAAAAAAAATGCAAGGCCTTTAATTGGAAAAGACTTAATCTGGATGAGAGCACACACTGCTCTCAGCAGTGATGATTCCATAGGCACCGATGCACCTTCATACCATCAGGGACTAAACAAAGTGCTAAAAAACCTGAATGGTTTCCTCCGTAATCCGGAGGATGTGGTGTCCATGTCCAACAAAACAGTTTTCCACTTTGCCTCAGTCCATTTTAAATGAGCTTTGGCCAAGAGAAGATGGCGGCTTTATTGGATCATGTTCACATACGGCTTCTTCTTTGTATGACAGAGCTTTAACCTGCAATTGTGAGTGACACAGTGAACAATGTTCATAGACAATGATTTCTGGATTTGCACCTAAACTCATGCAGGGATTTCCATGACAGGCTCAAGGATCATGGGTATCCAGTATTGACTTCAGCGTGAGATTTCTCCAGATTCTCCAAATCTTTTTATTTTATGTATTGTAGCCTACAACTGTATGTCAAGGAACACGATTCTGAAATTGCTGTAAAATTTAAAGACTGTTTTTGCAAATTTGCTCTGAGAAACTCTGCCTCTCTAAGATCCTCTTTATATATCCCATCATGTTACTGACCTGTTGCCAGTTGTCCTAATTAGTTACAAAATATTCCTTCAACAACTTCTTTTTAATACCACTTACTTTTCCACCCTTTTTTCCCCTCAGTCCCAACTTTTTTGAGATGTGCTGCCATTAAATTCAAAATTCAAAATATTTTTCATAGAAAATCTTAAAACTGTTTTCTATGTTCTATTGTGAATAAAATATCGATTTATGACACTCAAAAGTCAGTGAATTCTTTTTTTTTTTTTTAATTTACTTTTTTTTTTTTTTTTTTTTTTTTTTAAATGTTCCAACATTTTACAGAATCTGATTTGTAAATGAATAAAAAAGGATTTTGAAATATGTGACTGAATTCTTACCTGGAGCTAAGGAAGACATTGGCTAAATGGAAAAAGCGTGCTCTGTACTTCACATGAAAAACAGAAGGCTCAAGTAGATTATACAACTTCTTGTAGAAATCAGGATAATCTCTGCAAACACACAACACATGGTTTTGATTTATGTGATCAAATGTCTCCCATTTTACTGTAAATAATCTGATCTAGTAAAAGAAACAAAAAATGTGCTTTTCACTCACAGGTTGTGTTGATGTATGAGGACAAAAAGGCCATTGAGTGCTAGCAGGCTGATTGCCCCACCTGTTCGATGAAGACAAGAACCTGCTGATTACCATCACTTTGTAGCAAAGCTGAAGATGAACATATGAAAGTGTTGTTTTTCCACATTTCAAATTCTGAAATAGTATTTTTGAACATCTGATGGTACTTTTGTGCTCAAAATTCTAACAAGATTCTCAACACCAAACCATGACAGAGCCTCCACCGTGCTTTACAGATGTAGACACTCACCTCATCCATACGCATTGACAATTATTTGAAATAAAACTTGTATTCATTACTTCATAAAATTTGTTGACATTGACGTTCAGTCCAGTTCTTGTGTAATTTAGCATACTTCAGCCTTTTCTCCTCGTTTTGCTTCCTTACAAACGGCTTCCTGAAAGTCCTCGTATGTCACTGAGACTCTTGGGTTCTGTGTCAAGTCTTTGTTGCATCCTCTCTTTTTTCCTATTTCTTAAGGACATGATTTTCAGATGCTGTTCATTTGCCATGGATAGGTGTTTAAGCCTGCCATGTCTTGTTTTGTCCTCCATTTGTCCAGTTTCCTTTAATATTTTTTAAGAACACACTGCATGCCATGCTGAGATATGCCATATTTTCAGCTAAAAGCATTTTGATGGAATTTTTCTAAGATTCAGCTACAAAAATGAAAAGAAAAAACAAAACAAAACACAAATAATTTATTTTGTGACCATGGTGCTAACAACAAAGTGCAAAAAGACAATTTAAAACAGGTTCTTTGCCAAGTTGTTTGTTATTTCTCTGTAAATGGTTAGGCACATGGACTGGACTGAAAAAGGTTAAAAAGCAGTCAGTGACTAAAGAAAAACTTTGAAAGACCTTTAGAGTGCTTGGAGAACTGCTGTTCAAGTTCACTTAAAAAAATTACAGTATATAAAGTGTACATACTGCACAGCCCCGCCAAAAACCATGTCACATAAAAACAACTTGAATCCACAAAGCTCTCAAATATTTTTCATGTTTATAGGATAGCTAGACAAACAGATACAGACGCGTTATACTCTGCATGAGGTTAGGCTTGGGTCCAAGTGCAATAAATTTGGTCAGAGGGCATTTCACTACAGGGGTCACTATAGTGAACTAGAAAAATAATATTCTAACAACTACTTCCCCCTAGTGTTCGCTGATGTCCATGCACAAGCAGATATAATCCCAGTTGAAGTAAGAAAAACAACAAAACAAAACACTGTTAAATTCTCATTAATCAATCTAAACCTAACAAAGCTAAAGAATCGCTTCACTGTAACTCTAATAATGAAATCTTCATGTGTTTTTTATGGAGTATTTACATTTATGCTGTAGATAATGTACTGTAGCATTTTTGTTGTGTTTATACCAAATTAATTATTTAATTCAAAATTATTTTAATTTTAGGATTCTTTTATATTTCAAACACAGTCACTATCACTACAGTTCAGACTTCTAAAACTATCACAGACCAGATGTGAAAATACCTTAAAAGTTACAGATGTCAGTCGACCTCATGGTGAAGTACCGTCACCATAGAGCCACAAGCACACATATAACTTACCAATTTCATAGGCAGCAGTCAAGAAGTCGATCATGAGTGTGGGTTTGCTCATATACGGCAGAATGGAGTCATGTAGTATCACCAGGACCTTTTTATACATGCTGTTTGGCAACTACAATACAAACATCAAACATTAATGAGATATATCACAGAGCACAAAACAGAGAAGAGACTGTTGGTCTAATCTACTTACCTTATACTTCAGAAAGCCAAGCCACATCCTCTCAAAGACACGCTTATGTTCCTGTGTGGCAGAAGATCTAATAGCATTCAGAAAACCTTTTTGTTGGCAAACAGAAATGTGAAGATTTGATTTAAAGTATTTTACTTACATGCAGCTTGGCAGCTTTCCAGTCCTCGTGCTTGGCTGAGAAAAAAAATTCCATTATTGACTTATAAAAAAAACAAAAAGTCCCCAAACTGGATTTTCTCCCTCTGCAGTGACATTTTATCATCACGACAAAAGACAGAGGGACTCCCACTGTGATTATCACATCTTAAAAAGTATTACCTTCCTGTTTGACCATAAAATTGGTCAGCTCTGATTCCTGGTTTGGCATGCTGATGCTGGACATGAGTGTGAACACATTGTTCTGATATACAGGCACCACAGCCTGGAAGGAACAAACAAGCAGTATTTAGCAAATCCCATAATGTCTTTAACACAGAAAGAAAGCATCCACGTAAACGTCTACAGCAGACAGGTGATGATTTCCTACCCCTTTGTTTTTCTCCATGACTTTGCCGACGTTGTCCCGGATGGAGCTCATTACATAATAGCGCACATCCTCCATCTCGAGAAACTCCTGGAACCTGGAGATCAGCAGGGAATTGTCTGTAGCTTTAGACAGAAGGTTGTCCACCAGTGCCTGGCAGTACAAGAAAAAAGAAATATCAGGAGGAGCCACAAATGACAAAGTGTATCTTTCAGGAAAAGCTATTTTTGCCTTGGGCAATAAGCTGAAAGAAGTACTTAAGTCACCCAAAAGAACACATAAATGATTAATACTTTTTAATACTAGAAATCATAGCCAAAATGCTACCAGGATCAGTTCCCTTGGGAAGCTGTAATGTTCACTCCAGTCCAAGTCCTCAAGAGGATGCCGTCCTTCTCCGGCAGCAAATTTCATCAGGCAGCACATGGCACTCTCCTGTATCCAAAAAGTTATCTAATCATGTATTTTTCTTATTTAAATGACTATCATTGCCTCCCTCAAGTCCCCAAGAACTGCAAGCAACACAATCAATTGCACAATGCAAAATTGGAAAAGATAACTCCCCATACAACACAGAAAATTACCCAACTGCTTGAGAGTTGTACTGAATCCAAAACTTTCAACACGTCTGTGCAAAATAGATACTGAACCCCCAGCAAACATGTCTAATGTGAGCCTTTCGTTCTAACAGTCAGGTGGATAAAAAAAAAAGTGAAGACGTGTATTAATTTGTTTCTCTTAAGTTTAATTAACGTGTGACGGGAGGAGAAGTCACAGAGAGACAGCTCACCTTGATGTCATACTGCTCGTGGCTGAGGTGCTCTAACAGGATCTCAACGCAACTGGTGTACCGGTGTCGCATAAATATCCGGTACTTGTCCTCGGCGCTGTAGCCCCCTGGACCAGACAAACCCAGGTAAATGGCGACAGGAGCAACACGCATACATCTACCTCAGAACTGCTGTTGGTAATCGGGTTATAATCGTATACTAACCGCTTAATGCGTCCTCCTCTCCAGGGAGCTTTCCCAAGAACAGCTCTTTCCTCTCCAGCAGCGCACAGAACAGCTCTCTGCACGCAGCGACTGCACTGATAACCTCCTTCTCTTGTTCTGCCTGCACACAGACACGAAGGAAACAAACACGTACACTTACTGAAAGCTGCCCAGCGGTGATCATGCTAAGGTTAGCTAAATGGCATGGATTCAGTACAGCGTGGATGTTTAGGTGTGGAAATTTATACCTGAAGGCTCTCGAGAATGTCGAAAACATCGTTGGCATGCTTTCTGCTCTCGAGGATACGCTCGACGGTTTTGCTGAGATCTACTTTGGCTTTTTTTGCACTCTTTTCTGCTGTTTTTACCGAACTCACGTTGCGCTTTTTGGCCGGTGCCATGTTTAGTGGCTGGTGCTTCTTCTTCGAGGTTTACTGGCGGTAATAAAGCAGGAACTGGTGCGTTACCGCCATCAGCTGGTAAGGAGTGTGAAGCGTCACATCCTCTCACTGATGTTCGTCTATCTTCCAGAAATATGGAACCCTTATAAAACCTTATTAATTATTAATTAATTAATATTAATTAGATTCGACTTTTTTTCCTTATACTTTTGACAGTGGACTGAAGGACACATAAGACAGATGTACTATGTTAAATATCCTGCCAGGGGCACCTCCAGAATGTTTTCATGGGGTGGCCATAAGGGGCACACTAAAGATTTGGTGTGGCACACCAAAAAAAAAATAGAATTTCATGTTTTATTATGCTGTTGTCAAATATAGGTTACTTGAAAAATGTGGCAAAATCAAGAGACGGTTGAAAAAGTTCGATCACTGAAAATGGGTACATATGAAAACCAAATAAGATTTTGAAATTCATAATTATCTGTTTTGAATAACAAGTTACTGTTTCAAGGCTCACCACAGGACATCTCTGATGTAGTGGCAGGCACTGGGGTCGTTTTGGCGCCCCTGTGTACTGCCTGCTTTACGGATGTGTTGATCTTTCTTCTGGCACGTCCTTGCTTTGCCACGCTCTCTTACATTTCTTCCTGAACCTCCCCACATTAAGTAATCACATAGCCATAGGTCATCATTAAATAGTTTAACAAACTGAAAAAGATTCCTTCAAAGAACTGTCAATGAGTGAAAAAGCAACCAGTGTCCAAATAAAAACTTTTAGAGTCCTTCAGAAAGCCCGGAGGATTATTGCTGAAGATCACTTTAAAAAAACCTCTTCTTGAAAATAAGATATAAAGAAATGAGGAGTGGGGCAAGACTTTTGCAAAGTCCTGTAAATACAGCTCACTGCTATTATCAGAGAAAGTCATAAATGTGGGATTTAAACTTATTATTAAGAGATGAAACGTCATAAGTTGATGTTGTTATTTGAGTATGCAGTAGTACACAGTTATTCTGACTATTTAAATGTCGCTGTAGCATTAAGAGTCTATTTTCAAGAGTAGGCAGCCAGTTATTACTGCAGAAACATCAAACAAACCAGCTATCCAAAGTCGTTTTAGTGGTAAACTAATATTAGGAAACCAAGCAGGTTGCATTATAGAACAGAAGCTTTTATTACTTGCTTGTTAATAACATTTGTATAAAAGAAACAAGATTTAATCCCAGTGAAAATGTCTGTATCAGCAGTTAAAAAAAAAAAAACCCACATGATGATGCATCTTCTTTCTGCAGAGTGGCCTAATCAGAGTCATTTCCTTCATCTGCATCATCCTGCAGGAAGAGAACAATTATATTTAAAAATAAAAAACAGATTTTCAATGTTAAAAAAACGTTTTAAAATAAATGTATCTTCTTGGATACCTGTTTTTTAACTTTATCGTCTTGCACTTCAATAGATGTGGCCTCAAAGTCATGGATGGGGAGAGTGGCCATCCAGCTGACCATGGAGCCCTCTTCACACTCAGTCTCAATAATGGTGGGGTAGATGTGTGCCTCTTTGAAGGCCTTGATTTCCTCCTCCTCGCGATCCCATTCCAGCTTCTCATGCAGCCCGTCCCCCCCAAAACGTTTGTTGTACCGGTCAAAGTGAACCCTTTCCAGGATGAGGCCAAGTCCCGGAGCTTTGGGGACATCTACCTTCTCATGTCCCCAGCTCCGCTCCATCACCTCCTCCTTTGCATAGCCCTTGACCACTGCAATCACCAAGCCAATCATCTTGCGGATTTGATGCAGCATAAAGCTCTGGCCTCGCACAGTAATCACTGCAAACTCATAATTTCTGCGGATAAAAGGCTCACCACAGGACATCTCTGTGATGTAGCGGCGGGCACTGGGGTCGCTTGGAGCCTTCTGAGAGGTGAAGTTGTGGAAGTTATGTGTGCCTTTGTAGAGAGCAAAAAGGCGATTCACCTTCTGTAGTGTCTCTGGTTCCAGGTGAAATGCTGCTATATTCCCGGTATCATAGTCTTTTGGGGAAAAGGCCACTGTTGGAAGCATGTACGAGTACGTACGAGCATCACAGTTATTTTTAGAATTGAAACCCTGCGTCACCCGTTTTAATCCTGTGGGTTCAAAATTTGAGAAAAAAAAAAAAATCATACACACTCATGCCAACAGTACTCATCATACCAAAAACCTAGACTTGTAATTCACAATATAAAGTAGTGTCTCACCAAGCACTTTGATCTGCGGTGGCAGATTCTTGTTGATTTTTTCAATGATATCATCAATCAACCTCACTTTTAGAGACACCACTTGGCCAGCAGCAGACACACCCTGAATACATTCATATAAAAGTCAACGACATAACTAAACACATAAATAAATACTAAAAATGAAATACACAATTTAATTAATTTTATTAACAATTACATGATGACAAGAAATAAAACCAGCACAACATTAACAGACAGATAACACGTAAAGATACATATCCTCTAATCTGCCTTGTTGGCCAAGCTTTGACCAGTAAATTCTTATTGTGCACCGAGCACATACCTTATCTGTTCTGGCACATCTTTGGAAAGACATCTTCTTCATCTCATCACCGTGGTTTTCAGGAATGCAGCCAGATTTAATAAGAGCAGCAACAAGATCATCTTCAATGGTCCTGAACTGAGAGTTTCCAGGATTTCTCTGGAGTGTGAAAAAATTTTATGATTTTAAAAATAAATAAATAATGAAAATAATAAGGATGTTGCACTTTATTGGCCAGTGTTTTCTATGTGCCATTGACTGCCACTAATTATGATCACATTCACTGATGGCAGCGGCTGATCTTCATCTGTTTCCACCAGTCTCATATCTAAGATCCGTTTCATCCAGCCAACCATTGACTTTCTTCAGCTTATTCAATTCAGGGATATGGAGGGCTGGAGCCCATCCCAACTGTCATAGGGTAAGAGGTGGCAACACCCAGAGAGGCAGGCAACCATTCACACTCACATTCACAGTTTGGAATCACCAATTAACCTAAACCCACTGACAGCATGTCTTTGGAGTGTGGGAGGAAGTCTGAGTACCCAGGGACAACCCACGCAGACACGGGGAGAACATGCAAAATCCATAGCCAGATGGAGGAGTCAAACCCAGGACCTTCTTACTGTGTGGCTCACCTAAGATCTGTTTTTATAAACGTATATAACTACATTTATTCTCTATTGTCCACCCCAGAAGGGCATCCGGCATAAAAAATGCCAAATGAAAGACATGGAGCTACCTGCTGTAGCGACACATGAATATGTGAGCAGCCGAAATAAGCTTTTATCAAAAAAGTGTGGTAAAGGGCAGAAAAACTTAAAAACAAGACAACTGCAGAATATACCTGCATCCCGTAATATCCTTTCCCCGAGTACGCCATGAGCAGGACCACTTTCTTCTTTGGATATTTCTTTTCATCTTCAGCGTGTTCCCCATCTGTCTTCACCCTTTTAGCTGCCTGGACCTTCTCAGCAGAGTCTTCATTTTCCTCATTGGTCCTTTTTAACAGTGTAGCTGTCTGCTTATCTATGCCTCCTTCACTCATCGTGCAAAAGGGCTTATAAAGACCCCCTGTGAAGGAAACACAAAAATTAAACAGTGACAGCTACTACCCTGTTCTGTGATACACGGATTGAGAGGCCTTTTGAGATTGAAAGTACGATAAAGACAATATAAAGGTAATAAATCTAAACAAAATAGTAATAAATAGCAAAAATCGGACAGACACTCGTGATGCCTTCTACATCTATACTGTGTGGTGATAAAACACCTTCACAAACAAATATACTACACATAAATATATATATATGTTTACCACTGATGCATTTGTTTCCCGATGGTTCGATGAGTGAATTAAGATACCAGAAGCTAACCAACCACAGTCTGGAGACTGCAAATGCACATACTGTCACATAGCTTTTGTCAGGTTGGCTTACCGTTTGTCTTTAACGTCTGTCGGTGGTTAACTAAGGCACTCAGCAGCGGTCTGACCCGAAACATGTCACGCTAAACCATCTTTAGAAGATATAGCAGCTAAAAGAGACTGCAAAAGATTCAATCTGCTCTACCAGCTGAAAAGCCGAGGCTAGCGCGTATTAGCAAAGGATTTAACAAACTAAAACCAACTTTAAAAAGGTCTCCTAAATATTTAAACAAGGTTAAATAACCACGCTCATGAACATATAAGAACACCGGGGGAAACTGTAGCTAAGTCCCACAGAAACGCTGTGTAGTAAACCCTGCACATACAGGGACATGCACACATGGAAAAGCCAACTTTGACCTCTAACAAAAATCTCGCGAGACTGTCGTCATTCTCCTTTCTGCTCTTGTCATCGCGAAAAAATAAAGTATTTAAAACAAACACAGAAAAGGACATTAGAATTTAACTCTTTGTGGGGAGAATTGTAACCGATATATACCTCTTTGTCCTTCTTAGATTAAATGTAAACTTTATTAACTATTTAACGCCAAAAAAGGTACAAAAAGGTAGATATGACTATTTATACTTTTTATTAATTTAATAATAATATTCGTGTAAATCAAAAGTCTTTTTTTATAACTACAACATAGGATAATTTTCAGTGTAACAGGAAATTATCAGAATCACAGTCTGGGCAGGCGACTCAAAAAAATTGCTGTCTTGTAGGAAAAGCAATGTAACAATAATGGCTCAGTGTGTTTACATTTAATAGGGAGAATAGAAATTAACACATGCCTACAAACTAAAGTTACATGGAACTCAGAGGAAATTCATATGTAGTTCTGTGCATATGTAGTAATATTTTCGACCACTTGAGAGCAGCAAAAACCAGTAAACACATTAATAATCATGTTGTCTTTTTATTTTTTTTTTAAATTCTTTTTATATGAAGAGAACAAGTTTAAGTGCTTGCGGTGTCATCTTGCTTTCTTCAAAACAACAGTGCTGTCAGTGCAGACATTACTGCAATGATCCTTTTGCTTTTTGCTGTTTGCTTCAGGATCTTGAACAGTAAAGGGAGTAAAGGACACACAATAAATTATATTATTAATCTAACATTAGATATTTATCACTGACATCTCAGGGAAGCCTAATGTGCTAAAGGCAAAGGCTAACCCTCACCGCCTTGTTGTGAAAGGTAGCTGCTTGTTTCTTGAGGGTTACAAAGACCTCACCCTTGCCACCTATAACGTGCTGTGTTTATACACAGGTGTATAAACACTAAAGTCAAATTATGGAGACAAACAGGTTAAGCACCCCCAGAGCAGTGTGTTTATGTCTTTCCCAAGAACAACAAGGAATGTGCTGGTTTCCAAGTAACAAATTAACTTTGTCATCCTTGAATGCCCTTATACAATTACACTTTTTTTAGAGAGCCTTATAAGGTGATCAGCTAGTTTTATGCTGAAAACCCAAAGCCAAACATAGGCAAGGTATGGTAAAAAGGCCTTGGTTTCAACAATTCGATATCACACAGTGTATGAGCCCATTTTTCCAGTAAACTTAGAACTAACTGGATGCTCGACTGGGACCATTACTGTAATATAGTGATTCTTGAAGATTTGTAGAACAGCTGATAAATGTAGGTGAATAAAGGAGCTCAGAGGTGTACTTTTCTGTTAATTTATGACTCCATACAGCCTTTATACATCCATCTTTACCACAGTATTCAACAAGGGTATGGCTAAATGTTTAACCATAAAGATACATCTGGGGGGGGGGGGGGGGGGGGGGGGGGGTGTTTTGTTTTCCTTTTATTCTCAATGTGCTGAGAGGTCTCATCCTAAGACTTGCAAGATATCAATCTAAAAAAAAAGTTCTTGGATCTCTGAGAGGAGTCAACTGGCTCCCAGCATGCCACTCAGCATACTAACAAAACAGACCTAAGCCTCCCCCCCCCTTTTTTTTTTTTTTTTGCAAAGCTTGCACTCACCTGAACTCCTCCACAGAGTGCGCACTGATATATCCTCATAAGAAAACAACTACAGTAGAACTTTTTTGAGACTGGACTGAAACTCACTCCCTCCCACACATAAAAATGATTAAAAAAAACTATCCTCATTCTCAGCAACAAAATCCACACCATCTATTACCCTGCTGGCTAAGTTATGTAAGCCTCTGATTGCACCCGACATTACTAAACATGAGAAGAAAATGGATTTGTTTTATGTGCAAATACTGAAACAGGCTCTATATGAGTTTTACTGTCCTTAAATTCATTCTACTTAGTCCCGCATCTTGATTTGTTTACACTACATCGAGGAAGAAATGTGAGGTGCTTCAACTGTCAATTGATAATTGCCTGTCCTTATTTGAGATAAGGGCAGTGACATACCACTTTGCTTTCAAACTGCAACCACTTTGTGGTCATACTTTATTTTTGAACATTCATCACACTGCAGTAAACAACTAAAGTGACCAATCATGGCTCCACTTTGGTTGAAGGCCATCCATTAATCCACAGTACCTACTTCAACATAAGTACACCGTGTCATTTAGCTGTCATTTTCTTTTTTTACCTCATGCGACACAAGGTGAGAAGTGTTTTATTGATTTAAAATTTGAGGGGGAAAAGTCATAATGATGCTCATGATTGTGCTGCCAGGATCCTTTTTTTTAACAACAGGGTCTGTGTTTTCACATTTAACACATCTTGCTGAAGCATAACAGCTAATAATAATCAAGTCTTACCAAGAAAATAATACATCCATCCACTTTCTTAACCTCTTATAACCATTCAGTGACATCTCTCTTTTGGATAGGGCGATCCTATAAAAGCTGTTTCATCACAGGATAAAGGTGAACACTCAGAGCAACTTTATGCTGATATGCATTAACAATTCATGATAGGAGGTCGAGTGGATCCAATGCAAGCACAATTCCCCAGGGCCACCAGATTTTCCACACTGGAGATGTATCTATAGTTAAAACTATAGATAAAGCAGTGTTAATCAAACATTCAGTTAAAGCACAGTTACTGCTGTTCATTCCTCATTTTTTATCTGAAGCTGTCGTGTGAGTAGCTGACTGACACGTTTTATTTTTGTATTTTGTTTCAAGCTATCTTTTCTATCCTGCAGAGAAAGCTCCGACTTTCCTTCTCAGTGAGGAGGAAAGTCTCAGTGCGGCAGCACACATTAATCTCCGTGGCTGAAAATAACTTGTCTTTCAGATAGACAGCAGATAGCGCAGTCTGCAAAGCCGTTTTACGCAAGCAACACTATCTCAACATCTTTGGTGTGTTTGATTTTAACAGCTTAAAGCATGAAACAGGATTTTTCTTGCTATAGGCAGCCTTTTCCCTAAAGCAGTCATGTTTCTGTGAAAGAAAAGTTAGACATGGCACTGACCGGGCTGACTGTACGGTATCAGTTTAAAGATGGTTTCTTGGACCACTTCCACTGATAAATTCTCTCTGACACAACGTTAGAAGGCCAGGGAGCAAAAGATAACGCTGACTATGTTATATCACTGGTAAGGCTGGTTTGTAAGTCTGCCAGAGACTACTGGGATTCTTTTCACACAACTCACACTGACAAATATAAGATAATAACTCAGATGTGTTAAGTATTGCATTTATTGAATGAACATAGAATTTATTAACATACACAGTAATGTTTTACAGGGTTGTAGATATAAATGCTTTAGTATAGAATTGTTGAGTTTTGTCAGTACAGTTAGCAAACCTAACAGAAACCATTTAAGCTAATTCCTTCATCCGTTACTGAACATAGCATCTACACACATCTCCACTGCTTTGGTCTGGTTACAGATTCAGTAGCAGTCTATCTCTTCACAGTGTAGTGTAGCACCTCTTACAATTGGCTAGTTAAGGTCTTGGAGTCAACACTGTCAAATTACACACCTAATTTGTTACAATAAGCAAGTAAGCATTTTCATGGCATCATCAAGTGTCACTTGTGCTCTACATCAACAAATCTTGTATTAATCCCATTATTTTATTTGGAGAATAAATCTGTGACTCCAGACTGCTATCATTCTATCATTCATTCCAGATTTATTTATTTTCTTTCTTTCTTTCTTTTGCATATTTGCCAAACTTGTTTTAGAAATTTTACTATTAGACAAAGATAACTGGAGGAAATACAAAAGGCAGTTTTTAAAGGATGACATCATTTGATAAGGGGAAGAAAATTTCTATCCAAAGCTACCTAGCCCATGTGAAAAAGTAACCCTCAACTTAATAACTGGTTTTGCCACCCTTGGAAGCAAGAACTGCAATCAAGTATTTGCAGTAACTATCAGTGAGTCTTCCACAGTGCAGAATTTTTGTCCCACTCTTCTTAAATCAGCCACATTGGAGGGTTTTTGAGCATGAACAGCCTGTTTAAGGTCATACCAACGATCTCAATCGGATTTAAGTCCAGATTTTGAATAGTGATCTCCAATGCCTGATGTTTTTTCTTTTTTTCTTTTTCTTTTATAGTCATTCAGAGGTGGACTTGCTGATGTGTTTCAGTTCATTGTCCCGCTGTATTGCCCAAGTGTGCTTGAGCTTAAGGGTAACAACTGATGGCTGGACATTCTCTTTCAAAATCTTTTGGCAGAGAGCAGAATTCATGGTTTAATTTTCCGCAAAGTCTTGGGGGTCATCAAAATGTTTTTTGGCAGTGTGTCTTCTTTGTGGTTAGCAGTGTTTTTCTCCTTGAAACTCTCCTATGAATGCCATTTTTGCATCTTTTTCTTATTGTTGAATCATGAACTCGAATCTTAACTGAGGGAAGTGAGGCCTGCAGTTCTCTAGATGTTGTTTTGGGTTCTTGTGTGACCTCCTGGATGAGTCATTGATGCACTCTTGGAATAGGTAAACCGGCCACTCCTGGGAAGGTTCACTACTGCTCCAAGGTCTCTCCATCTGTGGATAATGGGTTTACACCCATGGTGGTTTCCTGGAGTCCCACAACCTTCAAAGTAACTTTGTAACCCTTTTCAGACTGACTTTAAATGACAGAATGACTCAATGAATGAAATAACCATTTTTAAAAAAGAATTTTTGTATTTACTCTATTTGTCTTTGGCTAATAATTTTATTAATTCATAAGGGTCTGGCAGTAATCAGATCTGGGTGTGATTAATGAAACTCAAAAAGGTGTGCGTGCGTGTGTGTGTGTGTGTGTGTGTGTGTGGGGGGGGGGGGGCTCACCCACAGCACTGTGTATATGTATTATAACCAATATCCTATAGCACAAGATTTTAGGCAATTTTTAAAACTTTATGTGTTATTATTTTGAAAAGAGGAGAGCGGAAATACTAAATAATTGATTTGCATTAGCTAATTATTTACAAATAATGGTGAAGATCTGTTTTCGGACTGTTACTTTTTCTGGAATGTTCTATTATGAAAGTACAATTTGCCTCAAAAAAACATGCAAATTACGATAGTTGAATAACAAATCATGTCCTTACACTAAAAATCAATTACATAAATATTTTTTTAAGATACGATTGAAAATCATTCCGACTCACTGTCACATGTACAAACTGACCAAACACATGCTCCAGTGTACTGTTCCCACCGTGCAATTACGAAAAGCATGGAGTGTGTGCGTAAGAGAGCGAGAAGGACTTCCGGTATCTCCAACCAATGAGGTGATTCCACATGCGGACACTGAACACCGCATTCGAGAAGAAACGCGATTGGTGCTGATGAGGACGCTGCTGATTCCGCAACACACAGGCAAAGCGGGCGACGGGAGCCAAGCTGCAACTTACCCACATGTTTAAATCATCCATTCGGACGCAATTTTTCCGGGATTCGCTGTTTTAAATGAAAGGGACAACATTAACAACATCTAGCTGAGACAGCAGCGTTGATATGTTTTTTTTTTCCTCCAAGGTCTCACGAGGCAGCTAGCGAAGCAAAGCCGGCGAATTCAAGCAGAGCCCAAGGACCAGAGGCAATAGTTAGCTAGCTTTAGCCAGTTAGCCGCTCGCTAACCCGGGAGCCGCTAATTTGTCCACTCTCGCAGTACACCTGTGCGCCGTGCTATCCTGTGTTGGAACTACTTAGCTCGTAACACTCATCGCCGTGGGTTTCCGCTTAAATATATATCTATTTTTAAATTTCAATTACGGTGACACCGAAGGAGGGGGAGTTAGAAAACCCACCTTGATAGGTTGAGGTTGGAACCAGCCAACTAAGCGGTGTCCTCAAGTGGCCATTCACCATGGACAACGCACACACAAAGACGGTGGAAGAAGTTTACAGCTTTTTTAATGTGAACGAAAGCACGGGTCTGAGTTTAGAAGAAGTGAAGAAACAACGGGAACGATATGGGCCAAACGGTAAGGAGCTGGTTTACATAGGTTTGTTCAAAAACAAGAAGCTATTCTCCCGGCGCCGCGTTATGGCCCATGGCTCCAGATATGTAACAGGCGAAAGAGCAAAAAGGAAGCTTACGTCACCATGTGCATGTTGAAATACTGGAAACCATCTCTTCTGTGACCAATTTTATGAGCAACTTGTCTTTATCATCCTACTACAGTATCAGTGGCTGTTGATGTACTTCACTTGTGCTGAAATATGCTATTGTGTGTCAACTGCTTAACTTTAACTGCTTGTCCACCTTTTTTGCCTTCGGTATGAATGGGATGATCTACAGAACTACCAGCGGAGGAGGGTGAGTGAACCATCCTGTATGCTTGGGGGGTCGCAAAATGACATGCATATGTTTAAAATGTATCACACTTAAGTTTGATGTTAACCCTCCCCCCCCAGGTAAATCACTTTGGGCACTAGTGATTGAACAGTTCGAAGATTTGCTTGTGAGGATCCTTTTACTTGCTGCCTGCATATCGTTTGTAAGTATAACACATGTTATGTTAGCAGTGCGGGTGATGTGTGCAGTTGTCTTTCAGACAATACTGGCTATTCATAGTGGTAATAATCAGTGAAGAGGATGTGACACTTGTAGAAGTCATTTACTGGCAGAGTTTTAATGATAGAATAGTGAGAGAGTCATTCATATGGAATACTTGAATAGAAGCGCTCACCTCAAGACTGATTACTTAGCGTTGAGTACAAAATGTAATACTAAAACTTGGCTTTCAGCTAGTTCAACATCATTTATGTTCATTTCTACCACCATCCTTCTTTCAACCGCTCAGTGATGAGTTTAGAAAGCTTTTTCCCCCCCTTTTCTCTCCACAGTTCAGCTTTGTCAGCCTACATTTTGCAATTGATTCTGTGCAGATTATAGCTTAGGAAGAAAACTGTTCAAAATAGGAAAGAAAGTCACCCAGAATTTGTCTGGTGACAAAACCCAGATTCATATTTTTGTTTTTCTGATTCTGTGCAAACACGGCATTGCTCTTGAAGCTAATCATAAATTATCGTGGCTTCTTCAAGCATGTTGTTTTTATAGAGATTTTGTTAACACATCAAGGCTCCAGAAGTCTGTAATTCAAAAGGAGCACTGACGTTGAGGCAGTTTGAGAATGGGTGAATCTGCCACTGTAACAAGTCTGAATGCGTGGCGTGTTGTTGACAAGAGCAGCAAACACTTGGCTGTTATAAAGAGAGAAGGCAACAGACACATGAGAAGTTGGTATACTTCAGTGGTGATTGATTTTACTGGTGTTAACATACTGCTAGAGTATAGCGAGGACTAATATTTGGAGTCATTACTTGTCCGGTATGAACAAACATAACTTCTGAATGCTTTATATTCTTGCCACCGATAAGTGGCGATCCCCAGCGTAGAGTATGCTTGACACAGTGGTAGGTTGAGTATCCTGTGGCTCTGCTTCTACTCAAGGATTGGCCACTCTCCCGTTGGCTCAGACTATCCTGAGACACCAAGGCATGGTGACAACAGCCAGCTATGCTTTTCAGAGCTTATAAATTATCAGCTGTAGTACTCGGCCGGCTCTCAATCACACCACATGCAGACACATTTACATTTACTTCAGTGTGAATATGAAGTTATATGCAGACATTTGTTAGATGTTACATTAAAACATTCAGGAACTGATGGGTGGAGTGTAAATTTCTTTAGTATAAAGTCTAAATTTGATGTTTGATTGGCAGTGTTGAAATAGGTTGGAGTAGGAGAGAGGCAGTTGACACACTTCTCTCCTGGCACAGTTTCTAAAAGAAGGGAAAGTGATTAATACCCTCTCACACACTTGGCCCCGTTCGCAATGCTGTCAGAAGCTGGCTTGGTATAATCATAAAATTTTAAATGATTATTGATGATTAAAAATAATTTTTCCAACCACTCTTAAGGCAAAGTGAGATTCTAGCACAACTCCACCAACAGGCAAAGTTCATTGCAAACAGTGTAAGGAAATAACAACACGAACCTGACAATTACTATTGTCCAGAAAGTTGGTTGAAAGGCCTCAAGTCCAAATTGTAAGTAACTGATCATAAATAAATATTCAGTTTAAGCCACAGTTTGACTTGTTTAATTTTGTTTGGCTGTGAGGTTATGTTTGCTGGTTTCTCACATTTAATTGATTTATTGAGTTCTTTTATAATATTTGTTCTATAAAAGGGTTGTAACATTTCATGTGAAATAAAGCTGGAGTCACTGCGCTTGTGGAGCTATTTGTCTTGGGCCATTAAATAGACAATCAGCTGAAAATAGCTGTGACCTTTTCACCTCCCTTTTCTCCATTCATGTGAATGACGCAATGTGGTGTTCAGCTCTGATATTTCTGTTTCATGTTGTGATTTCAAAAGTCCTTTGTATTTTGATTTGGTTGTAAAGGGGCAGGTTTTGTGAATTTAGGCACTGCATCTTCACCATCAAGCCTGCAAGCTTGTTCTACTCGAGTCAACATTCTTGCAACTCTGTGAAACAAAGTAAACTTAAATGATACAACTTCAGTGAATAATCTAAAATATAATTCTGTGTAAATACTTTTTCTGACATATGCTAGAATATTCATTATTGGGTGTTCTTGGGTAAAAAGATGCCATATCGTCCCAGGCCAGGGACTTTAGTGTTACTTATAGCTCACACTTAAATATAAATTGCTTGCATTGTGTTTGATTCCCTTAATTTCTGTTTTGTCTGCAGGTCCTGGCCTGGTTTGAAGAGGGAGAAGAAACCGTTACAGCCTTTGTGGAACCTTTTGTTATCCTTCTTATTCTCATCGCAAATGCCATTGTAGGAGTTTGGCAGGTAAACGAAATTGCAGTTTTGAATCTGACTTCGCATGGGTCATTAAAACTTGGCTACCTGAGTGAAATTTTCATGTACTGTTATGAATACTCGGCTTCCTTGTAAGCAGATAAGTTTTCCACATAACATCACACTTAGCTTAGCAAGTAACTCTACTTATACAATTTTAACCAAATCTACTAAATGGTGCTTAGTGGGGTGAGCAGGGAGTAGTTTGCTTCCCCTACCAGTTTCTGTCTTGCCAGTTATTCATCGTGCCATTAAAAAGCTTAATATCACAAAAATATGCATAGATGTTGTGTAGCTTGTAGAAGTCTCTCTTAAGAGGAAACTAATAATGTTATGGACAAAGATTTGATCAGATTACCAGTCTCCATTATTCAGATTATCTGACAACTTATTTGCACTTCTTTCTGTCTCCTCATCCTACGTATGCTTTGCAGTCAGAATAAATCTGTCCCCTCTCCATCAACCCTTGTATTCCTAGTATCAGTTGTTAGACTACATCAAGACTAGTTTGGATTTTTTTCCCCCGATATTGCCTGTGTTTTTTGTTTTGTTTTTGTAAGATCCAAACAACATTTCAGAAATGAACTAAACATAACTTACCAGACATAATGTTTTATTGGCTTCTTGTTTATTTAATAGATAATTTTATCAAAGGTTTATCAATGTCTGAGGAACAACTAGGGATAGCCCTTCATGATAAACTGTGCTTAATATCTGTAGACAAATTAACTTCTTCCCTGGGGTCAGGATTGAAAGATCAGGCGTTTTGTTAAATAGGTTTTCGTCTCTCACTCGGTGCTGATGTAATCCAAACTGCACATTTGCTTGTTAAAACCACCTGGGGATAAAATTCCAATTTACTATTTTGATTTATTTATGTGACTATAAACCACACCACACTATATTTTGTCAAACACACCTGGTATGCGGGTGTATCTCCACTGGATTGCCTGTAAAAGTAAATGTTCGTTGAACAGTCCTGCTGAGGCTTGTGTAAATGGTGAGCTGTTAAGTGCCTGTTTGCCTTTGCTTATTCCTACAAAGCCACAATGATGTAGAATGGAAAGATGATCTGTTTGCTGCTTATCATGTTGGTGGTGGTTTGGCGCCTGTAGTTTTGTATATGTTGCTTAGCTTCCCTTAACTGGCCTCACCTTTACCGGCAGCCATTTTAAGAGCTTTGTATCCATTTTTCTGTGCTCCCTTACAAAGGCCATAACTTGTGTGCCTGGTCTTGTTATGTCTATTCATGTGCAGCCTACTTACTGCTATGTTAAGAGTTGCCACTCAAACTATGCAGTCTGTAAGCAATCAGCCAGACAAAGAAAAGTAAAGTGAAGAATGGTAAGGAAGGAAAATAGTGAGACTGAAAGGAATATTTGGGAAAACTGATGTAAAAATGCAGCTGTAGTATGTAAAATAAGGACAGTTTTACATAAAATGGGGGTCCTTTGAAGGTAACTGTAAAGTGTTTCACTTCTGAAAATGTAGCATTCCTACTATTTCAGCCTTTTGCAACACCACAGTGTTTACTCTGCTTCACTTCCTCTCTTAGTTCACTTTGTCGGTTTGCTTACATAAAGATAACTCTCCACTCTCCATTATGTACATTGTGAATAGCTGTACACTGACTGTCCGAGAGTCGTTTTAGTTTCACCTCCCTTTTCATCCTCAGCCTCTGAGCTGCATGTGTGGTGCTGGCTTGTTTTTAAGTCAAATTCCTGTTTCTACTTTTAAGGAACGAAATGCAGAAAATGCCATCGAAGCCCTTAAGGAGTATGAGCCAGAGATGGGGAAGGTGTACCGCCAGGATAGGAAGAGTGTCCAGAGAATCAAGGCAAGGGACATTGTGCCTGGAGACATTGTGGAGGTGGCAGGTAAGACTAAAAATATCAGGTGTACACTAATATAAAATAATATTCCAGATGTTGTTAGATGCTGTCAGGTTGTCATGAAAGAAGTAAGGTAGCCAAACAACAAAATTAAACACACTGTTCAGGATATATTGTGAGAAGTTTTTCATCTTTTTGTCGCTTTGGTTCAGGTCATTGAAATCGCAACAGGAAGTGCAAAGCAACATAACGATTGTTAGATTTATTCATGGTTTTTCACCATGCTTTTCTAACAGGATAGAATGTAATTTCCTATTGATTGGTCTACATCAGTATCTGGTTTTAGTTTCCTTTTTTTAAACTGATTGCATGCAGTATTGGTAATTCTTATCTAAAAACTTAAAGGTGTTTAAAAGCATGGCTGTAGTCCAGCAGTCATGTGCTATTGTTAAACATAAGATATGTACAGCTCTGTAAACATAACCAGTTATGATGTACTTTTTACAGTGTTCAACATGTAGACACACAGCTGATCTCTCATCCTGTTTATCTTCCTAGACTATTTCAGAATAATTGTAGTACCAAGTAAATTATGCAATACAAGAGCAGAGGTTCAATCTGTTACTGAGCGTTAGTTGGCTGACCTCAGCTTGGATAGAGCCACACATGTTTATGCGTTTTGCGTCACTGCTCCCCATTACTCTGTGTTGTGTGTTTTCTTACCAAGACTTCATTTGGTCTCTTTTTATCTTTTATCTTTGTTCTTGTACTCTGTCTTGGGTTGTATATTTTTTCCCTTTATTCCAGAGGAAAGCTTAGTGGAGTGTGTCTGTAATGTTTATCACAAGCTTACAGAACGGTTGTAGAATGAATGAGGATCCACTGCCTTTAAAGTAAATGCTGTGCTCTGACAGATTTGTACTTGAAAAACAATCCCAGTATAACCTGATGGGTTATATTCACTTTTTATTTTCTTTTTTAAAATTTGCCATTTGGTCAACAATATTTCTTTAACTGTGGACGTTGTGGAGGTGCATTCATTTGTTATTGTTGGACAGCTGTTTCTTGTAAATGTGTATCAATTTTGAATACACGAGATGGCAGCAGTGACAAAACCATTCTCCACAGTTAAGAGAATATTAGTTTTCCAAAATAAATCACAAAACTGAAACCTAATGGCTTCCAACAAATGATAATGAATCACGGATTGAAGGTAATTTAAAAACGAGATGGAATTGTATGGCCACTTTCCAGTTACTGCTTGTTGATTACACAGAGTGCTTGGCCCCTGTTGTGCTTCAGTCTACCTAAGTTACAAATGCATCCATCATATCATGACAAAATGAGCGAAGATGAACCAAAATGTAATTGGTTCTGCCTGTCTGACATGAATAGATCCACTAAAGATAAGTATGAAGTACTTTAACATATATCACCATATATTCAACAATTATGCCATGTTCAGTGTCCCATCAGCAAATCTGACATTTTAGTGGGCTGTCACTAATTCAAACAGCCCACTTTGCAAGCTTTATCAATGCAGTTAGATCAGTGGGATTTAGGGTCTGTGATAACAGGATGTTTGCGTGGCCATTAATGAGGTAAATGGTTCCTTGAGTACTGACAATAACATGATTAACAAATTGTGTGCATATGTTTGTTATCAGTGTTGGGGAAACCAGCTTGTCAAACCAGTAAGTTGTATGTGTTATAAAGCAGGATAGTGATGGGTATAATGTCAGTTGCAAAGTACCCTGCTGGACTGGGGTGCATGTGGTTTATATCTTTCTTTCACAATCTCAGATGCTTTGTCAGACCAGTTGTGAAGTGCTAAGCTGAAGTGTGTGCTGAGTGTGTGAATTGCTCTGGTTATGTGCCTTGCAGTCCTTCATTTGTATACATTTCTTTCTCACTCTTGCTCTCTTTTTACTCACTATAATCCATAAGAGCAGTTTCTATCTCAAAATTGTCTCAACAGAAACACTAGTTAGTTATTCATTATTAAATTAAATTGTCTCACAGCTGATATTAAACAAAAATCCAGTCTGAGTAATTTTTGTGAGCAAGAGGAGGGTCAGGATCTGGCATTGTCTGGGTATAGCTGCTGCTACTGAGAAGAGCAAGCTGTTACTAGATGCTCTTGCTTTTCTAAAACTACTGTTAAAACAAACATTAAAAATGTCTCCGATATATCAACATTCAAAACTGAAAGCAGTAAACACAAATTGGTAGGATGAGTTGATGTTTTATGGAGCTCTGATATGCAAAGTTCAGGCTAAACACACTGGCCATCCATTATATTAAAAATGCAGCCACAACAGTGACTGATTAACATGGTGGTAGTTTGAAATCAACTCTGAGCAGAAGTTCAGCAAATGGGGAGGGAAAAAAATGGTTTACCCAACAGTCATTGTTGCGTTTTCCAGTGTGAGTAGAGTCTTTCTCCTACTTAATAAAATAAAATAAAAAAGGCCAGAAAGGCTGATGTAAAACTCCATAAAATCACTCTGGAAATTGTCCTATTAAAAAATTGGTGTGATAAGCACACATTGAACAAACAGTTAGCCTGCGTGTTTCACCGTTATCTATCATAAATATTTTCAGGTGTGTTAGTTTGTACCAGTGTACTCAAACTGTGGGGCAGACCTCACTGAGGAATGTAAACAAGAGTTTGCTGATGCAATTACTGACCTGTTATTTTCACAAAATTCAACTTGCATCTTTCGTTTTCATTTTTTGGTTAATGATTGATTAAAAATGTGGAATGCAGGGCTTGAACTATTTTTAACATCTGAAGTAGGGCATGCCAAAAAAACGTGATGGCTGTTGGTGTAGCCAACTGCTAAAATGCTCATCTTTTAGAGATCAACTTTCTCGTTAAAATCTTTTTGAAATGAAAACACATTGGTGTCAGTGTAGCAGCAGCTGACTTATTTTATAGGCTTTGTTCTCTTAACTGTGTATTTAGTTTCCTGCGTTAATGTACTCGTTTTATTTGCTTCCAGCACTCGACTGACGTAACAGACAATTCTTTGTTTTGTTTTTTTCTTTCTTGACATATAAAACCCATCAGCTCTGTTCTCATTGACTTACAGTTTTAACCACAGCCTTTGGGCAGTGGTCACCATTAATGTGCTTTAGCCCAGAGGAAGAGACTAGACAGGATGTAACATGTAGAAAAGATACAGATTCAATTTGATGAATCATTTCTGCTCCAGATGGCCAAATTTCCTCTCATTTTCAGGAGTGCAGGATGGCCTGTTTGTTGTCATCACCTCTAGGTATTTCTTTGTTGATTTTTAGCCATGAGAGAGGAAGAGGAATAAATTAAGGAGAACAGAAAAGTTGACAAAAGTATTGATCCATTGTTGTAACATTACACATTACATGAATGGACAATGTCCTGTGTTTGTCCTCAGGGGTTGTCTTGACCCCCCCCCCCCCCAATTCTTAAAAGAAGTAGAGGAGTCATTGGGGAGGTGGATGAACTCATGAAAGTTCCCAGGAGACTGGAAGCCTACGTGCTAGCACATCAGAGTCTGTGTCACTGGGAGAGAAAATATACAGTCCCCTAAGGCTGCGAAAGTTTCACTGGACCCCCTGTGAGTGGGTGCTTGTCTTGATTACAGACAGATTCATACATCCTGAAATTCAGGCTATATTTTAAAGTCACATTGAATCATGGTTTTGGACCACGATAAGGTTGGAAAGTGGGAACACAGACCCTGAATAGTGTCTGAAAACAGCTTCTGTCTTTAGAAACTGATGTGGCCTTATCGGTTAAGTTGCTGCCTGACATTTGTCCTGCACTCAAGGGAGCAGATAATACAGATAAAACCATTTTGTTCACAAGGGAAAGGAAGGGGGTCCCAATCCCAGGGGTTGTCCACTCTGGAAAAAATAAAATGCCTCTAAGTTGATACAGCTGCAGTCCTGGGTGACTGCAGCAATTTTTTTTGTAGATAATTGAAAAATATTTACAGTAATTACTCTTAACAAAAGGAAACAGCCACTGCACAGAGGCACTGTTAACTGCAGTTTATGCTTATTGATCTAATACTAACTAATGCATACTTTTCCTTTTGGAATTGTAATACGATCACAATTCCCAGATAAGCAAGATTGTAATGATGATGAACATATTGTACATCGTTTGTCATGGGGTAATGTATTCAGTTAAGGGTTACTGTTGAATAGCATTTATAGTCTGTGGTTGTAGGCAGAGTATTCTGTGTATTTGTCTGTGAAAGTGGGTTAGTCTGCTTGCTGTGACCTTATTCCTAGTATACACCAGTGGATTGAAAATAGCGACATGCTTCACTGTTACTCTAAGGTAGGAGGTTTTCTAATTAGTGAGTTTTAAAAGTCCCACAGGGCCTTCTAATATTTCCAGTGACTACAGTTCCTTAATTTCTTTTTTGTCCTCCCCCATACTGCACTTGTTCATCTTCTTCACTGTCTCATATCTGTTAATGGTATTTTGTTTGCAGGCAGGTGACGGTGATAAGGATTTTGACAGTGTTTGGACAACTACAGAACCAAATTTGGTAGTACAGCTGGTGCAGTCCACGAGCATTACACTTAACATGAACCCAGCATTAACACGCTACAGTAATAACATTTTTATATGAATTGTGTGCTGTGCACATGATGTGAAATGGTGTGGTGATCAGCTTATATCGGTTTAGTTTTAAGTAGAATTTCCTCGCTTAATTCTGTTGGTGGCAAAAGCTGTCACAAATTCACGAGACTTGTCTGAATTAACGAACTATCTGTATGCAAGGACGTGTCATATTTGTTTCTATTTCAGCTTATCTGACGTAAAACGGGTTTTCCTTGCTTAAAAAAACTTTTTTACTATCCCCCCTCTTCAAATCCAGCTGCATGTTTTCAACTGATCAAAATAGTTTTCCCATTTTTGGATGTGTGGTTTGCAGGACTCATCTAATCCCTCTTCCCATTCCTCTCCTACATCCTCTTTCTCTTCCTCTTCTCTGAAGGGTACCGCAGGCCCAAGGGTTGGTTTACAAGTCTGTCATCACTCTCCATTATCCAGGGGTCTCTTAAGAGCTTCTGGGTCATTGCTTTTACCTTTACACTTTTAGGCCATGTGATGTTTTAGTGCATGATGAAAGTAGTGTTAGTGTTCATTTGAATCCAAAGTGGCTTTAAAAAACAACAACATTTAATTTAAAAAAACATTGTTTTATTTTTAAGGTAAAGTTTGATACATGATGCACAAGTCTAGTAAGACTTTTTAAATGTTTGTATTTCCAGCCTCATCCCTGAAATGTTCAGTAAGTCTTTGCAGATCAGACCCACCTGCATGAGGAAATTGTACAAAGTAGTGGTTGCTAATAAAAGTCTGTTGCTTTAATTGTACTTACTGTCTTTATACAGAGAAAACACTAGTTTGAAATTTGGTGTGTATTTACATTTTGTGATCGTGTTACTGGGGCTCACTGAAGCCCTGTGTTAGTGGAAAGAATGAGCAGCGATCTACTTGCATCCTGTGCAGGAGATGAGTGGAACATTAATAATTTTTGAATTCACGGCGCTCTCAGGCTTGAGTTTGATTATTTTATTACTCCCAGGGAGCATGAGATGGGATAACATGGCAGTTCATGTGTTTAGCATTTGTGTGTGATGATTAATATTTATTTATAGCTTTTAACCCAGGTTTTCCTTTTTATGATAAAATACTCTAAATTTAGTAGAGTATTTTTACATGTGGGGTATGTGCATGCCTCAGCATAATGTTGCATCGAATAATTACAAAACTGCTTTTGTAAGTTGCATTGTTCAAAGTATCTATTCATTAGTTGTCAGTCCCATTCAAAGATGCATTTAAGTTGTTAAGAGGTACTTAGTTATCTCCTGTCTTGTTTTTCTCCACAGTCGGCGATAAAGTGCCTGCAGACATCAGGCTCACTTCTATCAAGTCAACCACACTGAGGGTAGACCAGTCGATTCTTACAGGTAATTTCAGAGTTCAGCCATTTGCTTTTTTAAATATTTATTTTGTATTTGTGAGCTCTGTGTCATACCCACAAAGAGTGATTGTACATATACCACCATCTTTTAATGCGTTTCCATAGCTTTATATTTTATGGTTTCTTTCTTGTTCACGCATTCTGCTTTTTTTTTTTTTTTTTTTTTGCCCGGCTACCTCTGACCTTTTGATCAACCCAGACATGTAACAGCAGGAATAAGCACCTTGTCTCCCTTTTCTGCACATTTTCATTGCACTCAGTTGTCATGGCTGCTCAGCTGTGACAAAAATGAAATGAGTGATGTGAATAAAAGGTAAATGGATGATTCTGTGGGTGGATAATTGGACAATGAGGTAGATGGAAAGAAAAATAGAAGGGGAGAATATTGAAGGATGGAAAATGTAGGGGAGAAGAGTTTATGTGAACCAAGTCCTTAAATCGCTTGTCTTGCTCTGCTGCCTTAATTGGTAGCAAATTCCATGGGATATTTTAGTGTTTGAGCTATTTTTCTCCCCTCTTTCCTTCCCCATTCATGGCCATGCCGCCTGTCAAATGCTCCCTGCCTTACTCTATCAGAAAATGTGCAGTCTTGCACAGTTGATTACACACAGAGACATACACACATCGGATGAGGGGTTTGAAAGGCAGTGGAATTGCAGTATTTGATAATTGTCGGGCCTGCTCAGTCAGCTGCAAAGCCTTTTCTGCACATATCTGCCCAAAATGTCAACCAACCATCACAAGTACCACTACATGCTCTGCTGTGTAGAAACTCTGCGTCTGCTTCCCATTCTCTTATCTTTTGTTTTCCTCTACCTGCAGGAGAGTCTGTGTCTGTGATCAAACACACAGACCCAGTGCCTGACCCGCGTGCTGTCAACCAGGACAAGAAGAACATGCTGTTTTCAGTGAGTCACTCACTAGACCATCTTAGGTGGTTTGGTGTCATTTTACACTTTTTTTTTTTTTTTTTTTTTTTTTGAGGGGGCGCATGATTCCCCCTTTCTATCTTTTCTATCACCCAGAGTACACCTATAAAAGCAACAGTGTGCTGCTATTTACATTTTAAGTATCTGTTTTTGAAATTTGTTTATAAAAGTTACTTCTGTGCGTCTCTAACCGGTCTCACAGAAGTAGTTATTGACAAAGAGGAAAAACTGTCTTAAGATTTTTAGGTTTCTACTGCCTCTTTATTTTCCCCCATTACTCCACCAGGGTACCAACATTGCAGCTGGTAAGGCTGTCGGTGTGGTGGTTGCCACAGCTGGCAACACGGAGATTGGCAAAATTCGAGATGAGATGGCTACAACGGAGCAGGAGCGTACACCCCTGCAGCAGAAGCTTGATGAGTTTGGGCAGCAACTCTCCAAGGTTATTTAAATTGCATTGTTTTGCACATTATTAGGGATGGCCTTTTTTAAAAATAAATAAAAATCTAATGTTTATTCCATTTGATATTAAAAGATCTTTAAATAAAAAATTAATTTTTAATTCAAGGTTATTTCACTGATCTGCATTGCTGTGTGGATCATCAATATTGGACATTTCAACGACCCGGTTCATGGAGGTTCCTGGATTCGAGGTGCTGTCTATTACTTCAAGATTGCTGTGGCTCTTGCAGTAGCTGCAATTCCTGAGGGTAAGCTGGACATTTGCAAATGTAGTTCTGTCCTTGATATGCTTGCTTCATTTTCCACTACTTCACGAGACGACTAAAGAATTTTCATCACTTAATAATCCTCTTTTCTGCTGTGGCTCCACTGTTGCTGTTTTGCAGGGCTGCCGGCTGTCATCACTACCTGCTTGGCTTTAGGAACACGGCGTATGGCCAAGAAGAATGCTATTGTCCGCAGTTTGCCCTCTGTAGAGACCCTTGGCTGTACATCTGTCATCTGTTCCGACAAGACTGGCACACTGACGACCAATCAGATGTCTGTGTGCAGGGTAAGAAAACAGTGGGCAGTCGTTTTGAGTGCATGACAGAAGGAAGATGGATCGTAGTGTATCTTTAGTGGATTTAATGTATTTTTGTCACACCAACATCTAGGCACATCAGCGAATCTGAGTTTGGTTTTGGGATTACTCCTAAGTCCACACTGAGGAAAACTGGTTGGAATCTCTGTAGATTGGTGTTTATGTGCTAAAAATGCCTCACTGTGGATCTGTTAAATGGTATACTACTGTAATTAAACATTATGTGATTATGTTGAGTGAACATAACTTAATGCGGAGTTTCCTAATATTTTCTGGACTCTGAACCCAGCAACCAGTACTGAATCGTGGTAATATTAACTAAACACTGTGTCACTGTTTGACTGTAAAATTTCCCCAATTCATCTTTAAACAAAGTGATTTACTGAGCAATAAAGCCTACTCGGGCTGAATGGCTAACAGTAACACAATGAAAGAATTGAGTTGTACATATTTGGGGATGAAATGAGATTCAGAATTACAGGTGTTTCTTTTTTTTATCATCCCTTATTAGTGCATGAATAATTTTATACTGCATCTTTTTACAGTCTGTTGTAGTACAGCAGAATATGTATTCTTCCCCCCTTTTCCTTCCATCTTTTTCAGTGCTCTCAGCCTCATTCAGGCAGCATGCTGATCAGTATGCAGTAGTTAGTCACTTGCAGCAAAACCAGTAGTTGCGTAACTGACCTTGTGTCTCTTTCCGCTGCCCCTGTGTCTCTATCCCTTGCTCATCCTTTAATTTTCTGCAAGCTACCTCTGCAGTGGCCAAGATGCTGCTGTCCAACTAGGGCACTACTGAAATTTGCTGCCATGAGTGATCGAAGGCTTCTCTTCAGTGCAGTGCCTTTTTCTTGTTCTTGTGTAGGACAGCCAGTGACGTCACTGCCTTTTGAAGTCTTGCTAGTGCCTGAGGATAGTGCAGCCATAATGCCAGCTCATCATTTTATTCAGATATTTCTATTTTCATCCCCTGAGCAGCTTTGTTCTGCTCCTCTCAGTTTGGGGCAAATGTGGAATGAATAATCCATGTATGTTTGAATTAATGCACACTTCTGAATGACATTCCTTACAGAGCTAGTGCTATCTGCCTGAAAACCTCTTTGTTTCCTCTCATGTTATCCTTGCTCTTGTTTTCTGACATTTTTGCCATATTAATTTTATGTTTAAGCAATATTTATAGGCTGTAATTATGTGTTAGGCAAAGAATCCCTGTGTGGAGTCCTAACCTGTTGTAAGATGACATTTATTGAACCCTCCCATCAAAGCGCTTTGTGGTGTCTGCTTTGGCTCACCATTTCATCATTACACTCTGTTCAATGTTAGAGTGGACTGAAGGTTTCTTTGATGTCGATTGTAGTCTGATGCCATCTGCTGGATGCAGTGTGCATCAGTCTCTCAGCTTTCCCCCTTTACCATCTTCGGACTTTGATGCTCGAGTTATAATGTAACGAATACAGCATTGCACACATTGGACAGGAGGCTGAGCTGGACGTGATAGTGGAAGATGTTGAGTTTTTCATTGGGAGCGATGAAATGAGTACATCAGAAAGACAGCTTAGGTTGAGCATTTTGGACAAAAGAGTTACAGAAGTATGGTTGAGATGGGTTGGTGGATGTATTGGACAAAGGATGTTGAGGAAAGGGTGAAGACCTCAGAGGTGGTTTGTGGATGTAGTGTGAAAAAGGACATGTCTGTTGCCGTTTTTCTTTTTTTTTTTTTATTGTACCTCTTACATTCAGAACTGCAGAAACCCTGAAAGTTACTTGATGATCTATCCATCTCACTGTATCTCTATCCCTAGCAGGGAGATGGAAGCGACCCCCTAAAAGGAGCAGCCAAAAGTTATTTATACAGACAATAAATATGTTATGTGAGTTTCAAATATTATAATAAATTCAAAAATATTTCTTTTGTTCCTCTAGATGTTTATCATTGATCGGGCAGAGGGCGATCACTGTTCATTAAAGGAATTCACCGTTAGCGGCTCCACATATGCCCCAGATGGACAAGTGTGAGTATTCAGTCTTTTTCTATGCCTATGTAAGTTTTATTTGGGGCATCTTATACAAGATAGACATAAATGCTAAATTTCTGTTTTTGATCATTCTTCAGTTTCTGCAAATGTGAGTTTCCTAACTGTTCCTCTGATTTTTTTCTTCTTCTTAGATTCCATGATGGAAAAACAGTCAAATGTTCCCAGTATGATGCGTTGGTGGAGCTGGCCTCTATCTGTGCTCTCTGTAATGATTCCTCGCTGGACTTCAATGAGGTTTGCAGTATTAATGGTTCTTGATTCTTGAACACTAAAGTGAAATCACATTTACATGTTTTGTGTGGCAATTTCCACATAAAACATTAACATTGGTTGTTTTTTGTTTTTTCTTCTTCCCAGGCCAAAGGTGTGTACGAGAAGGTGGGTGAGGCCACAGAGACAGCTCTCACATGCCTGGTTGAGAAGATGAACGTGTTTGATACAGACGTGAAAGGCCTCTCCAGGGTTGAGCGAGCCAACGCCTGCAATTCTGTATGTAATTGAATGCTTTAAGTCTGCTTTTCCTTCTCTGTCAGTATGCAAAAATGTACAGCTTTTCACTTTATTAGAGAAATTCTTATTGGTGGTTGGGTTTTGTTGCATATTTAGGTGATCAAGCAGCTGATGAAGAAAGAGTTTACCCTGGAATTTTCCAGAGACAGGAAGTCTATGTCTGTGTACTGTACTCCTAACAAAGCACGCTCCTCAGTTGGCAAGATGTTTGTGAAGGTAAGAAATGCAACTACTATGCATTATTACAGGATTTGAAGCCTTGACACAGCTGCATGTTAAATTATTTTCTTCCTTAGAGGTTGGTCTTTGCCTTTCTCATTAATTGATTTGTTCCTGTTCATAGGGTGCTCCTGAGGGAGTGATTGACAGGTGCACGCACGTTCGTGTAGGCAGTAACAAGGTACCCATGACCCCTGGAATTAAGGAAAAGCTAATGTCTGTGATCAGAGAGTATGGAACGGGCAGGGACACCCTGCGCTGTCTGGCTCTGGCCACACGAGATAATCCCCTGAACAAACATGAGCTGATGTTAGATGACTCCTCTCGATTTATTGAGTATGAGGTGAGAGCTGAAGCAGATGGATCGGATCACTTGATTATCTGAAAGCAGTTTTTTTTGTTTGTTTTTCTTTTTAAGTTCCTTAATCTGTGATTTTCTTATCTTGCAGACTGACCTGACATTTGTGGGTTGCGTGGGCATGCTGGATCCTCCCAGGGCAGAGGTGGCAGCCTCTGTTAGGCTCTGTCGTCTTGCTGGCATCCGAGTAATTATGATTACCGGAGACAACAAGGGTATGTGACAGTTGTATCTGAAAAATTAAAAGCGAAACAAATCAGAACACTCTGCTACTCTACAGATAATAAAAAAACATGGCAAATACAACTTAACCAGCTTGTTTCTTTCCCAGAAGCCTGAAGTAATAATTACTGCGTTCTCATGTAAATTCCAGGGACGGCTGTGGCTATTTGCAGGCGCATTGGTATTTTTGGAGAAGATGATGACGTTTCCAGCATGGCTTTCACTGGCCGAGAGTTTGATGATCTGTCACCTGCGCAGCAGAGAGAGGCTGTGGTCAAGGCTCGCTGCTTTGCACGGGTTGAGCCTTCACATAAATCCAAGATTGTTGAGTATCTGCAGTCCTATGATGAGATCACAGCTATGGTAAGAAAAAATGGTGTTCTTCAGTCATGCATGCACGAAAGCATCTAAAACCAACCGTGCCATTTCTTTTCTAGATTTTTAATGTCTTATACCTTTTGGCTTTGTCACAGTTTTCTGCTGTTTTCCCCTTTTTTGCTTAGATTAAAGGAGAGCTTGGATAAAATTTCAGACGAGTCATTTATTTCAGACTATAAAACTCTGACTATTTTCCTGTCCTGCTTTTCATTCTCTCCTCAGACTGGTGATGGTGTAAATGACGCCCCCGCTCTGAAGAAGGCTGAGATTGGCATTGCCATGGGCTCAGGCACAGCTGTGGCCAAGACCGCCTCTGAGATGGTGCTGGCTGATGACAACTTTTCCACCATCGTTGCTGCAGTTGAGGAAGGAAGAGCCATTTATAACAACATGAAGCAGTTTATCAGATACCTCATCTCCTCAAATGTGGGCGAAGTTGTCTGGTGAGAATGACTTGCTTTTACAAACACACTTCATTCTTCTGAAATAAACACACATTATGGTTTTAGGGCACTTGATCATTTGTCATTCCTCTTTTTTTTTTTTTGTGCAGCATCTTTCTGACTGCAGCTCTGGGGTTCCCTGAAGCTCTCATTCCCGTCCAACTGCTCTGGGTCAACCTGGTGACTGATGGTTTGCCTGCCACTGCTCTAGGTTTCAACCCACCAGACTTGGACATCATGAATAAGCCTCCACGCAATGCTCGTGAGCCGCTCATCTCTGGATGGCTTTTCTTCAGATACCTAGCTATTGGATGTAAGTAGTGAAAATCAAAGAGTGTGTACATATGTGTACATCTGCTTTATACTGTATACAGCAAGTAATTTGCAAGACGGCTGCTGCTACTCCTATACGTTTGTATGTTTAAGTTTTAATTGCTGTTTCATGAGCATCTGTGTCATTGTCTGTGTGTGAATGATTTTTTTTTTTTTTTGTGTGCGTCAGGTTATGTTGGTGCTGCCACTGTTGGTGCTGCTGCCTGGTGGTTTGTTGCAGCTGAGGATGGACCAAGGATCACCTTTTACCAGCTGGTAGAGCTTAATAACTCTATCATGCTAATTTGCTGCACTTTAATATGCCTGATTCGTTGCTGATCTTTTTTTTCTTTCTGCCTCTTAGAGCCATTTTCTGCAGTGTGGTCCAGAAAATCCAGACTACCAGGGCATGGACTGCAAAGTGTTTGAGTCTCCTTACCCGATGACCATGGCCCTGTCTGTACTGGTCACGATTGAGATGTGCAATGCCCTTAATAGGTTAGGCATCTTTCCCAGCTGTTGATCTTCTGCTCCTCTTTTATGTTCACTCTCCAACTGTGTGTGTGTTATGTTGGGAAATAAAGATTCATGAGTTTTTCTTCTCGATTGAGTGAGTGACTTCTTAATAAACATCACCATTTGTCTGTGTTCCTCACAGCGTGTCAGAGAACCAGTCCCTGCTGCGGATGCCTCCATGGGAGAACGTGTGGCTGCTGGGAGCCATCTGCCTCTCCATGTCCCTTCACTTCCTCATCCTCTATGTGGAACCTCTCCCAGTGAGCATTATTTTTCATTTTGACACAAAGTTTATTTTACTGTCATCTGGATGCAGAGCACAAGAAAAGAAACATTGCTGTGTTGGCAAATTTCCTAAATCTGTTACTTTGCTCATTGCTGTTTCTGTTGTTTCTTCTTTTCCAGATCATTTTCCAGATCACACCCCTGAATCTAACCCAGTGGCTTATGGTGCTCAAGATCTCGCTCCCTGTCATTCTACTGGACGAACTGCTCAAGTTTGCTGCCAGGAACTACCTGGAGCCCGGTAAAGACCTGGAGACGCTTGCCAACTCCAAAGGCTGCTCCCTGTCTGCATGTATGGAGGGAATCTCGTGGCCCTTTGTGGCCATTTCCCTCCCCTTGGTCCTCTGGATCTACAGCTGCGACACTAACATGGCCGACATGTTCTGGTCCTGACTGACTTGAGCACAACCTCAACTTTTCCATTCCCCACCCACTGCCATCACTTCCCTCTTTCCCTCTCCTCTTCTCTCTCTGCCTTCCGTAATGTGCGTAGCTAGTGCGTGTGTATGTGTGTGCATTTGTAGAGTTAGTGTGTGTGCCTCTGCGTGCCACCACGTGCGTAAGAGAAAGGACCAACTTTGACACATAACAAATAATATAAAATGTTAACACTGAGAAGACGTCTGTTTTGAGGTGGTATAGGAATAATGAATGGGTGAGGCTTTAAATGTGAGTGTTAGAAGACCATCACTCCCATAGCTGTGGACTTTTTTTGTTGCTGGTGTGAAAGAAAATGTACCGTTGCCAGTTATTATTTTTGTTCATGTCAATATTGCCTTTATGGTTCATATTTTAATGATGGTGGGAATAACATGTCCTATGTCACTACAGTAAAAACAGCAAATTTCGGTCTTTTTTGTTTTGTTTTGTTTCCCTCTTGATGAAAAGGAAAATTAGGATATCAGAAATAATTTGATCTGTACAGAGACTGAACACTATTTTATGCAACTTTTTTTATGGCTTTGTAAATTGTTTGACCAGCGTGGCTTAGACATACCGCCTTGATTTATTTTCTGATGTTTACCATTGTGTCTTCAGTATAAACTCAGAACTCTTTCAGAGAGGACGAGCTCCATGTGGCAGACAAGGATGGGGGGAAGGTTTGGGACTCAGAGTGAAACATTTGAATGCTTAGCTAACAACAAAAAAAGACAACAAAAGAAAACCCTTGATAAACAAAAGCCGCATGTCCTGTGACCAAGCATGAACTGTATGTGTTTCTCATTCTAATTTAATTGTGTATGGTCCCCCACGTTAGAGCGAAAATTAACTTCATAGATGTTTTTGGTTTTTTAACTATTAATGATCGAAAATAAGTATGTTTTTCTGCACTGGGCAGAGCACAGCTACCTCAATATAAGATTTTCTTTTTCTTTTGCTCATCTTGAGATACTTTTCCTCAACAGTCTTGCTAAAGCGTAACATCTGAGGTGTGCCCCTATTTGCTTGTGCAGAAAACGACGAACAAAATCTCTCTTCCCTCTAACATTTTAAAGAATATATTTTGTATTGATTTGTGACATTAACTTTATTTGTGTGTATGTGTTCTGAGACAGAACTGGGTGGGGATGTTGTAAGGTGACTACCATCTCCATGGCGTTTGATTCAAAGGATCATAATATTAAATTTTTAAGGAAGAATACTAATACAGCAGCTGCTCCAATGAATGGATTTTGGATTACAAATTAAAAAACGCCCAAATGTTGTCGTTTTTTGTTTTTTGTTTTTTTACTTTAAGAAAAATACACTCATGAACCCTTTGAATCAAGTGTTTTCTGTCTTTATTTAATACAATATAGACCCATGATATTCAATATTATTCATATCCATTTTTTGTATGTGCATATAATACTTGAATACAGATCATTTCAGACATATGAATGCTTCGGTTTTCTTGGCACAACATTGCAGGCATGAGCTATTCATGGCATAAGAACCTGTGTGTTTGACTCTTAGACTATTCTTTAGGGGACTTAGTTTGTTTGGTATACCATGCTTTACAGTAGTCTGTACTTGTTGGATCAGAGCCTATTCAGTCTACACTCATCTTAAGCATCACTGTGTTTGGAAATTCTGACGTGAGAAAAGCCCATCATTAGCATGTGTTTTGAAGCCTGGGTTTGTTCGTGCTTGTGTGTGTTTGTGTGTTCCTCTTAACAGCTGTGTGCTCTTTTTTTTTTTTTTTTTTTTCTTTTCTCCCCCTCAATGCCTACCACTGGCCACCCTGTCACTAGAGTGAGTATCCATTTGTCTTACACACTCCAGATATGCTAAATTAACAAGAGAAGACTCTTATAAAACAAAACGAATGGGTGTCTTGTTTTGTTATTAAATTGGGAAGCATACGAGTCACTGAAGGGATGCAAAGGAGTCTTTAAGGACTACCAGTACATAGACAAACAGAACAAAACTTGACTTTGGCCACATGCCACTACTGTGAATGCCACCGAGTGCTGTTCTTTTCACCCCTCTCACACTTGCTTATGTTCACGAAATCTTCTCTTATGGTAGAAAATGTACAGTTTAACAAATGATGGGAATACTTGTCACCATTTTTAATTTTTAAGAGTTTTGTGCTAACTGTTTTTCCTCTTCCTTTTTTAGGTTGGCTCTCGTAAATGCTTCGTATATAAGAGTGGCCTCTAAAGTTGCAGCCATCCTACAACCCAGGGTGTCCACTCACTCTGGCTTCACACACCTCAGACACTCTATGATGACCAGCAGTATGTACCCTTGTGCAGACAGGAAAAAAAAGTAAATAATTAGGACACGTTTTACAGTAATGAGACCAAATATGTAAGGGTGTACTTCAAAAGGGTTTGGGAGCTTATACTAGCTCCTTTGCCCAATGCATCACGACACGTGACCACATACTTCTCGAGACACTTGTACCTCCGCGTGCAGATGCTAAATCATCAACACTGTTATGTTTTGTGTGCAGGGAACTTCTTAACGGCCTCAACGATCCCTCTTGCATGATGAACATATTTCCAACTTCCATGGTAGCTTGTCACATAGAGAATCTTTAAAACACTGGGTTGAATGGTCTTAGGTCTACATCAGTGTAAAAAATAAAAACATTCATGCATGCGTTCCAGCTGTATGTAGGCTTTGCAGTTTGTATTTATAGATTCTAATGTATTATAGTCAGATAACATTAAGATATATTGCAAAAATCACTGTTTTTATTGTAATGGTTTGGGTAATTTGCACAATATTAATGTGGATAAATGAGTGATGCTAAACTTGACTGTACTTAACTTTAGTCATTTGAATTTTACTCCTCTACTGTAGGCTGATCACTGACCCATTTACTTTGAAGAAGTCTTTTGCGATGAGTACAACAGACTGACACTGATTCATTGGTAATCCTGCAATACAACAGTGTTCTGTTTTCTTATTGCCTCTGTATAATTCTGATAATGTATCTTTATGAACTGCTGTAAAACTGTGATCTAATGCGGGGGAAGGGGCGGTAGAAACTCTTCAGCGAAACCTGGTTGAAGAACAATAGTAACCATATTTAAAAAAAACAAACAAAAGACGATCATTATTGAAGACTTGTAATGGTTACCATGCATTACTGAGGTTGTGATTTCAGGTAAATAAAAATACATAGCATTTGAATTGTCTGCTTCTTCCTTTTATTATTGTACTGAAGTTATGGTAAATGGACTGGTTCTTCCTCTACTCTACCTGAGCGCTCAAAGCTCTTTCTGCAGTAGGCTTCATGTACCCGTTCATACACTCACTTTTTTTCTGTGCTTGAGTTCTAACATTCACACTCTGATTGATGCACTTGAAAGCAACATTGCTTTAGCATGTTGCCCAACCATATTTGGCATTCAGACGGGAGGAACCAGGTATCCAACCACCAACCTTCAAATTAGATGATGAGCTGCTCTACTTCCTGAGCTCACATTTTTCACTCTGTGTGCACTACTGGAGTTTCTTCCTGTTAAAAGGGAGTTTTTCCTTCCCACTTCCAAGTAAGTGCTTGCTCATAGGGGGTCTCTGTATTACTGTAGGGTCAGAAGCCACTACTGTTGTGATTTGTGGATATATAAATTAAATTGAGCTGACCTGAGCTTTGTGGTTAACAAAAAGTCAGCTACGGAATTACATTACACGTTCGCCGTATGTATAACGTTACTCCACTGGGTGGCAGTGTTAGGTTATAGATAGCAGCACACCTACACGATCAGTAACACCTGCTACACAGGTAAAATTCAAATGAACCCAGAAGCTGTAATAATTCTTAATCTATATTGACTGCTCTTAATAAAAATGTATACAGCAGCGAGAAAACTGGCAGTAGTGGTACCCTGTGTTTCCTGATGTATTAGATGGGATATGAGTTCAGATTTTACTAAGAGCCATTCATTTATGACAAACTACAGTAGTGTATTTGAACTTGCTTGGACGGATACATTTTATTTTAAAAAAAAAATTAAAGCTCAATGAAAACCAAATATGTGTACCCCAGCTCTGTCTCTTTAACCAGCAGACTCACTGTGGCTCTGGTCCCTCCCATTCTCGCAGCCCTCCAGTGCTGCTGGCCTGAGATGGGAGCGCGCACAGCGGCACTTTCACGGCCGAAGAAACGGGATAAATCTGGAAGGGAACTGATAAAAAAATACCACATAGGTGCTGTGGAAAAATGGGATAACGAAACGAGCAATATAATTAATACCGGATCCACCGCTTGATCCCTTCCCCCATTAAACAGATGTTGTCGTGGCTTGCATTTTGCGCTTTTTATCCATTCTCCTTCAGCGCTGATGGTACAAAGGCGCTTGGTCAGGACCAGCAGCAGCACCTGGGATTACAGCCATATGAATGGGCAAGAGTGAATGAACCGCGCACAAACCTGGGATGGTAAACACAGACAGCGAGTGAGTAAACCAAGCAGGATTAAAACACTTTCTTTCTTTTTTTTCCTCCGTGGGAAACAGACCACCAGTGTCACCCTGCGAAGACATACTGTCATTGTTTCGACGCTGATTTAGGGGGGAAAAACGATTCAAAAGTGGCCTTTTCTGGAATAATGCACAAGAATTATGAACTCTATTATAGATTTTTATTCATCTCGATATCTCGCACATCCCCTAGTTTTTCTGTAACTGAACAGCCGGTTTCTCTTGTTCAGAATGGGATGTATTGTTGCGACTGCGCAACCTAAGACAAGTGTGTGCAATTAGACTGTGTGCTTGTGAACGGGTTACCTTTAACCATTGTCACTGCTACTGGAAGTGGCCATTGTTGTCGATAAGGAATCTGTGGTGAACGGAATAAAAACAAAGGAGGGTAAAACAGTGCACACTTGACATCACCCCCCGCCCTCTGTTTGTGAACCAGAACTGGTCACAACCCCCCCCCCCTCCCCCCTCCTAAAAATCCCCACATAATATGGTGGAACCGGTGGGATTCATTGAGGCGTGGAAGGCGCAGTTCCCAGAGTCAGAGCCCCCCAAGATGGAGCTGCGGTCTGTCGGGGGCATCGAGCAGGAGCTGGAAAAGTGCAAAGCATCCATTAGACGCCTGGAGCAGGAGGTGAACAAGGAGCGCTTCCGCATGATCTACCTCCAGACCCTCCTGGCCAAAGAGAGAAAGAGCTATGACAAACAGCGGTGGGGCTTCAGAAAAACACCTTTGAATGAGGGGATGGACCCTACAGCCACACAGGGTGCTGAAATCCAATCCCAGCAGCCACACATGCAGGAGACTGGTGTAGTTGGCATAGGAGGAGGTGGTGGAGGATATGGTGGTGGTGGTGGTAGTGGAGATAGGAGCCGTTTTCAGCCTCTAGGAGATGGATCTGGCAGGTCCAAACCCAGACCTCCACCTGCCAGGAAGTCAGCCTCCCACGGTGATGGCCTGGAGTCAGCCTTTGATGTACCTCAGCAAGCAGAGTCAACTTCCTGCGACAACCTCGATGGCCTGTCGCCATCAAAGCAGAGAGGTGGTGTTACTGTGTCACCCCGCAGGCCCACCCTTCCACCCCCAGACAAGGACCTTCCCACTGACCCCAAGGACAAGCTTGGAATGGGACTTGGTGTGGCAGCTCTTAGATCCAACTTTGAGAGGATCAAACGGGCGAACTCGCACTCAGCAGGTGATGTAGCTAAGGGCCAGGAGAAGCAGCCGCTGCCACCACCACCGCTATATACCAACATGGAGTTCCACCATGACAGGGGTTTAGTCAGGGTCAATGACCGTGACGTCTCTGACAAGATCAGCTCACTAGGCAGCCAGGCCATGCAGATGGAGCGAAAGAGATCTCTTCACTCCCTTCCAGGTAATCTGGCTACGGTGGCAGGGGAGCTCCGTGCCAGGCCGGTCTATCGAGGAAGGTCCACTGAAAGCACCTGTGGCTATGATGCAGAGTATGAAGATGGGGAACCCAATCAACGGCATTCAGGAAGGGCCAATGGGGGAAAACCACCTCCCCCTCCTTGGCAGCCCTCTGAGTTCCAAGCCTACTCCAGCGTCTATGTTGGTGGGGTGATGATGGGTGAAGGTGGCAGTGGAGATGGACGAGGGGGTGGTGGAAGTAGCAGCAGTGGAGTCACAATGAGAGAACATGGTGGATGTGATGATCACCTTCTGACCTGGCCTCGTCGCTCCTATTCCCCAGGTAGCTTTGAGGATGTAGGTGGAGGTGGCGGTTATACACCGGACTGCAGCTCCAACGAGAACCTGACATCCAGTGAGGAGGACTTCTCCTCAGGTCAGTCCAGCCACGTCTCCCCCAGCCCTACCACTGCTTTCCGCCGTCCCTTTAGAGAGAAGAGCCGTTCACCCTCCCAGAACTCCCAGAACTCTCAGCACTCCTTCGACAGCAGCAGCCCTCCGACGCCGCAGTCCCAGAAGCGTCACCACCGGCAACAGGGAGGCCATGTGGTCATGTCTGAGGCTACTATTGTGAGTGTTCGCAAGACTGGTCAAATCTGGCCACCTGCTGCCCATCATGACCTCATGCCTCACTGTAGAACATCCCATGACAACAGTTTCCATGGAGATCACATAGGTGAGTGGTGGCTGCTGTCTGTAATATATATTTTGTTAGAGGTCAGGTGGGCTGGAGGGCGAAGGACATTTTAGGACATCTTTCTGTGAGGAGGGAGGGGGGAAAAGAGTGAAAGCTTGAGTGAATGAGTATTATTTAGTCATGCTGGAATTATGTTGGTATGTTTTTCTTATGCGTTTTTAGACCCTTCTTCATGTAATTTGTATTTCCTCTTCAAGCCACAAAGCAGCCAAACGTTTTCGTGAGAGATACTGTTAGCACAGTTTTGTGCGTGCACGCAAACACTCTGGACTGTGTGTCCTCTGGACAGCCTTGCGTGGGAGAAAGATGAAAGATCCACCTCTGCTTATTCCTGGAATGTGTGTCGGGTGGGTGAACAGTAAATGTGGTCAGTCTGCATTGAAACGGCAGGTCTAGCCTTTCCCAGATAACTCTTGCGGCTGTTAGTATGTAATTCGAACAACTGTCTGTCTTCCTGTCTGTCTTCCTGTCTGTCTTCCTGTCTGTCTTCCTGTCTGTCTTCCTGCCTGTCTTTCTTTCTTTCAGAATTTCGAAAACTGTCCCTGAACCACAGCCTGAAACTCTTCACCGGCAGAACAAAAGAAATCCAGTCTTATCTTTCCAAACAATTATCTACAATTATCTGCCATATACCTAACAGCTAAACTGCAGCCTTCCAGCTATGGCACCTGTAATAGAAACAGCTAGCAGAGAGATGTGGAGCCTGGAGCTGAAATCATGGGTACTGGCTTACTGAGCTGTCATGCTGAAGCCCAGCAGGAGTGAAGTGTGTTGCTTTGAGGAAAAGCACATTAGGAGGGCACAGTTTACTGTAATTGCGCAGTAAAGTTTCCATTTCAGAGGCTGGGCCAGGTCACAAGAAGGAAAAGCCAAACACTGCTTGGGTAGTTCAAATATTTGATATATATGTATATTTTTCAGATATAGATTGTTGTTTACCAAGGTGTGGTTAGCTGCACTTCCGCTCATTTTGGAGTGTTGTCTCACTGGTTTTCTGCAATGGAAGTGAGGAGTGTTTTAGCACTCACTTGTAACAGATTTAGGACTGGCATCCTGCTTGACCAGACAGGCAGCAGGATGCTGGCATCACACACGTGCTCCAGTGCCAGGATGAACTGGAAAGACAGGAGGAGGTAGTCTGATAGATGGTAAAAAGGGAAAGAAACACAAGCAGTATTATACAGGGGGATCAGAAGAATTGAAAGTTAAAGAGAAAGTGTGAAAGCAAGGAAAGTTTAGGAACAGTGTTGACAGCTGTACAAATACGCAAAAATGTAGCTAATCTAAGTAACATTTCTGTCTACCTTCATTCTCGAAAGCATTATTGTGTGTATACCAGTACTGCTATTTGTCTTAGTATTGTGAATGTTGAACAGGCCTCTTTGCATCTATAATTCATTTATTCGAATTGAACCACTGACACAGTGGTCCTGGTGGGATCAGCTAAAATGCTTTTCCAGGCCGGATGCAATTGTCAAGGTGCGTGATTGCATCCTGTTTCGACAACCACTCCAGAAATACTTGTAGTGAAAGGAAAATATATTTTTTTTAAATAGCAAGTAGCAGTTTAGAGCAATGCTAAGCTATTGGCTCTGACAATTAAGATGTTTTCATTTAGCAGCAAAACCCAGATAGCTAGTCCACAGCAAATGGCTATCTTATCTCCAGCTGGTATGTTTAGGATTATCACTCCACTGTCTGCCCTCTTTGTTTTAGCATCTTTTCCACAACAATGAGCCCTGTGGGAAATTAGGCGAGCCGGAAAAGCAAGGATGGAAATGCAGGATGGGGGTGATACATTTAGTGGGATAATCTGGAATTTGAGCAAAAGATAAAAAATGATGGTTAGACACCCTGCGGGGATGTCTTGTTTTCTAGTTGGGGTTTAAGCTGAGGGCAGATACATATGATGTTGATAACAATGATGTTGATAACAGTGAATGTTGCATCATGTTTGGGCCCTTAGTGTGTATGTTTTGTTTTTGGTTTTTTTTGACTGGCAGGTAAAGGGATAGTAAAGGAAGTGAATGTGTTTTTAGTGGCTGATTATAATGAAGAGCGGGATGGTGTTGTGAGGAAGACTGAGGGAGGCAGAGTGCAAGGCAGAGCTGTCGTTTCTCGCTTCATTGGTCAGGGATGCGGGGGCTGGAAAGAGGCACAGATGGGAAGAACTCTCCCGTTGTGTAACAGAAACACACACCCAGGCTCGCACACAAAGACAGACATGCTTGATGCCCACTCTTATACCTTAAAGTTGGAGTGCTTTTAGCAGTAGGTGTAAACGTCCACTATTTGATCCATTGTTGTATTGTGAGATAATGCCGACTGGCCAGGTCATTCTCTTCTCTTCTCTTCTCTTCTCTTCTCTTCTCTTCTCTTCTCTTCTCTTCTCTTCTCTTCTCTTCTCTTCTCTTCTCTTCTCTTCTCTTCTCTTCTCTTCTCTTCTCTTCTCTTCTCTTCTCACAAATATAACAACCAGATCTTTTGAGGATATGACTGAGTGAAAGATAATGGCAAAAGCAGGCAAGCTTGCCAGGTTACCCCCCACCCCTTTGGCTGCCAACTTTTCATTTTTGAACTTGATTGAACAAATATGAGCTCAGCAGTATATCCTCAAACATTTAATCGTTCATCCTGAGTTAGACTGACACATTTCTTTTACATTTTGACTTTGAGTTTTCTAATTTGTTTTTACAGCGAGTACAGGAAATCTAATTTAATACAGTAAAAATGAAAAAAGCTAAACAAAAATATGGGGACTCTTGGAGGTCATTTGGTTTATGTATGGTAAACCTACTGATGGGGATTAACTGATAAAACTCACATTTTTTAGCGGTAGCAGGAAAGTGCCCCTACTCAGGTTTGGCTCCCCAGCCCAGCCCCACCCACACATCTCACCCACTCAAAGTTTTTAGAGGTCAGTTCATTAAAGAAAGTGTAATGATTCTTGTGCTGCCCAAAAAATGGTTAGTGTCTTCATACATTGTTTCCATGAATTAATCTGAAGGAAAGTCTGACGAAATGTTTTGTTTCTAGCGTAACCCAGGTTCTCTGAAAACTGAGTGAGATATATCACTATGGGGGAAGCGCCTTCTGGCATGACCAGTCACGGAAGTGCCACTACCATCATGTCTGTCTGAGATAAATCATTTCAAGAACATGGAGTCCCCCATCACCACTTTAAAATTGCCCCTTGCTCTATACCAGGCAGGATTTTCTTACATTTGCCCATGCAAGTGCTAGCTCGGTTTATTGCTGGATTTTGCCTTGGTGTCAAAATAGTGGGGATCAATCTTTGAGATCACCAACACTTGCAAACGCTGCTCAGGGATTCTGCCTGTATAGCATTGTTTGCAGAAGTTGATGTTTGCCACCAACGCTTTTGCATGTTTGATGCCCATACATGCGATGCAAAGGGGATGGGGGGTTTTCACCGAGTTCATCAACCCACAAACATTTTGGCAAGTCCAGGTTATGATGTCCCTTACTTTGCTGCCACCAGTGTTCCCTGGACAGATCCAGTGGTTGCCATAACTACTAATGCTCAACTTTGACAGCCAGAAAATGGCTATATAAACACAAGCTCAGTTGACGTGCTAACTTGATAAGGTGCGGGAATGCAACAACACAACAACCTGTTACCAGAAAAATCTTTCCAGTAATCTTTCCTGAACCCACAACAACCCACATTCAGGGACTACCTATCCTGGTTCAGAACCGCTGACGAACTCTAGTGATCGTTACTGGGAAGAAAGTGAGAATGCCTGATGTTGGGTCAAGAGATCCGTGTGTTCCGGAAACCCCTGTATTCTTGAAGGATTGGTCTGTCTTACACAGATAGTGGAGCTTCTCTGATTGGTCATGCCAGAAGGTGCTTCCCTCATAGTGTAATAACAAGTGAGGTTTAAAACAGAACTTGAGGGTTTGTGTCTCTGATGACAGGGATAGCAAAGGACAAACCTGAGAAAACTTCACCCACTGTATCTGTCCTATTTATAAGTACTGCATGCTTTATGTGCAGGGGTTATCACAAACTAACCATTTTAAAGTAACTGCATTTATTAAACTCTCTATTATAGAAATTAATAGGTTAATACCTTTTTTTAAATCTACATTATGATACACATGGTGCTGAATTTTACACAGGCAACCTGTGGTAGATATACAATCATGTGAAAAAAGTTTTCCTTTGACTCTGTGCAGTCCTGTGAAAAACTAAGCACACCCTTTGGAATCCAAAGGAATTAAGAGGGTAAATGACAACAAGATGCTGCTAACCAAATGCACTCGAATAACTGAGTATTAGCAAGTTTGAGCACCTCTGTAATAGCAATACTTTTGTCATTGCAAATACGTATTAAAACATGTGTAGGAGAAGACAAAAAACAGTCATATAGAAAAACCATTTCTGAGGGCAAAAAATCTGATTATGTCATCCGTGTGTGTTTGCGTGCATTTCTGGATATATTTCTAATATATTTATCATCTGAAACACCATAATGTGAAATGCATACACACAAGATCCTCCTCGTGAAATCAGAGTTAAGTGTGTTGCCTGTTTGGCTGTCGCGAATATTGCTCAGCATCTTTAAATACTGTAACAAACTAGTGATCAGTGGAGTGAGGATTGTGAGAGGGAAGCCAGAGAGGATCTGTGAGGGGCTGTATGTTTTGCATCATGCTGAATGTGAAATATATTCAGCATGTATTTCACATTCAGCATGTATTTCACATATGTACAGAAGGGGGAGAGAAAATGGAAAGGAATGTTTTATAGTATCCTTGTGTAGCACAATGACCCCCTTTTTCACACGGGGATGGCAGTGACTATAAAAAAGATGTATTTAGCATGTGTAGTTGAGTGAACTGGGGAGTGAAAGCAGGCTGCAGGCTTACAGTCAGGCCTTGAGTGGTTGAAGGAGTAGTGGAAAGAAGTATGAGAGGATAAGGAGAAGAGGTTGGAGGCTGAGGGAGGGGAAGCCAATCTGCCTTTCTTGCCAGCTGGGTGCTCAAGTCAGCCTTTCATTGGCCTGGTGCAGCCAGGCCAATGAAAGGCCTGGCTGCACCCTTTGTTCCCTTGGCGAGATCAGTTTTGGAAGAAGAAATCTTCTTTGCTAGAAAAAAACCCCAAAAGCTAAATAATAAGTATTTACTGATGCGCATAACTACCCAAAGATATGTAGGTATGTAGATTGTTGAAACTACTTTCATATCACAAATGATGTATTTTTATATTTTATTTGTGCCACAGTGGACATAAAAATGTATCCCTTTTTTGTTATGAGGTGCTTACAGAAATAAAAGCTTCCAGTAACATCTTAACCAATATAAATTACAGCTTTTAAGAGATTACATAAAAAAAACACCAGATCCAAACAATATTCTGTATACAAAATAACTTTACACCACAAATTCTTACCAAAATATGTTCCCAAACCACCGCATGCATGCCACAGATCACTGCTAATTGATTCATATGCATTCAAATATATAATGCGGATAGAGGTAGAGTTTCCTTGTAGTGTTCAGTGATGATGTTGCATTGCTGTGTTTCTGATGTAAGAGTCCAGTCTGGCACAGAGGCTGGCCTAGAATTGCTTGGTTGGCACTGGGCAGCAGGGTGGAGCAAGTCCAGCATCTCCCCAAAGAAAGTCAAACTGCCTGGCTGGGTTTGTGAGCCTGGAGCCTCGTGTGTGTGTTGTTGTTTGAGGTTGTGTGTGTCCGTGTGCACTTGTGTGTGTGTGTGTGTGTCCGCTGTCCATGTTTTGCAGGCTTGGGGACAGTTTTGGACATTCAAACCAACCTTAGGGTGAAGGGAAGCAGATTGGATGATCATAACATAAAACTGCAGACAGACATGCAAAGTCAAACACACATAAACAGCACACACTCATATCCCTCCACAGGGTAATTACTTTTCCCTGCTTCACTTAATTCTTCTTTTTGTATTTGCTTGTGTATTTCCTATGTCAAGCATCTAGCCGCAATCTTTTCTCGGCCGCTGACAGCACTTGGAAAATCCCTGTCATAAACTTTGGTGACTTGACACCTCCCCCCCCCCCCCCTTTATTTTTTTAAAACTCCCCTTACTTTTGAACAGTGGCCATCTTGGCTTCCCCTAACATAGCCGTGCTGTCCCAGTCACTCAGGTTATAATTTTGATTGGCCACACTACATGGAAACTGTACTAGTTAGCGTGCACAGCTCACCACTTACCACAGAGCTTTGTACTTGCAGTATAAGTGCATGCTGTTGTGCGTTTTCTGGTGTTTTGCATATCTTCGGTTAGCTGCATGGGTTATTAATCACAGCCAGGTCTCTAAGGGGCCAGGTTAAGGTGGTTGAGACCACAAGGCTCCGTACTGATTTGTTTACACTCATTTACTTTTGTCTAGACATAAAGGAGCATGCCACCTATTTATGTCAAGGTTGTGTTACTAGTCACAGAGCTCGCTATATAATTAAATATCTCAGTTTAGAGAATAATAAAATTACTAAATAACTAAAAACATCTGAAGTGAAACAGTGACGATCATGTTTGTAAGACATGGAAATGCAAACACAAATTTATAGTGACATAGTATCTTAATACATGTGATTTCCTGAGAGAAAGCTTATGTAAACTAAGCAGAGGGGTCTAGCTTGCTGTCTCTCATCAGGTGAAAATAATTCGGCGTGGCACTGTAAACCTCTTTGTAACCAATTTCACACGATTGCCTGCTGACTTCCTCCAACCACCACTCATAACCGGTCAGAGAATACACATTTTTCTCTTTTAACCGGTGGCTGCCAGATGGTCGCTGACAGGACTTTAGACCTGTGTGAGTGAGGCCTCATACGCCGTGTCTACTTCCAGGAGATAGTTTGACACCATGACCAATATAAAGCCACATTTTGATCTCAGTGAGAGCTGCTTTATTAACAATGTGAGGCAGATAAGCCTATAGTGCTGTGATGCATTTCCACGCACATGTAATAACTGGAAGCTAAACAGTGTTGCTTAAAGAGCAACAGAAACCTCTCTAGTGATTGAAATCTGTAAGCCTTAATCACCACTCTTCAGTCAGGGTATTAAAAACTGCCTAACATTTTTACTTTTCCTCACTTAACACAGCTCATATTAAAGCATTACAGCACTAATGCATCATGTCCTATATGCTACACTTAGGATTGACATGTATTCACATTTAAAAGTCATACAGAAAAGTCCCACAGTGAATCGTGTGTTATTGGTGGGCTTTAGCCCAAGATTTTTAGATCGGTTACCCCTGAACTACAGTGGTTACAGATTTAATACATTTATATGACCATTTTCCCTTTTTTGCGATTTCTTATACTGTCTTTGTTTTGTTCTTTCCAGCAATGCTTCATTAAAACATCTGCTTCTGGTTTCCTTTGCTTGGAACCCTTTAGTGGCACTTCACTTCTCTGTCTTTATTCTTCCTGGTTTTCCACCAAGCAAGGGGAAAAGCAGAGAGACATCAAAGTCAGGACCCCCCTCACAGTGAGGCCTCTGTGTGTAATTGTTGAATAGGGGTTTACCTGACGAAATCTCTGTAAAACAACACAATCAGTGCCAGCTGTTAGCAGCAGGCGTTCTTGTTACAAAGCAGAAAAAACTCTTCCCGTGCACCTGCATCTGACTTTTCCTCCAGCTATGTTTCCATACATGCACTGTGTGTATGTGGGTTTTTTTTTTCCAGTCTACCAGTGTAAGATGCACTCTTACCACCTCCTGCAGCTATACCCTTAAAGACTTATAATTCTTCAGAAAATGGCTTTAGTTACATTCATAGTGTTAACCACAGTCCTCCATCAGAACTAAAGAGGGTTAAGCTCTAAATAGGATGTAATATCCCCTGTCCTCGGCTCCCTGAATGCCCTCAATATCATGCTGTCTTTTGTCTAATATTGCAAAAAGAAAAAAGTGAAGGACATGTTGTTTTCAGAGTGAACTATTACATGTGGTTGGTTCTTGATGTTACCTCGGATTCAGCAAAAGAAACGGCCCATATGGAAAAGAAATAGAAAAAAACTATAAAGACTTGAATCAGATTTGGCTTGCTTCATATAGTGAATCATATAAGGCTTATATGATTTACTCATGAAAGTGGCCACTTTCTTATTACTTTCATATATTGTTTTAGGAAGTATCCAAAACATACAAGTTTCATTTATATAATTTTTCAAGGGATCTTATATCTGTTTTCACTCTTGTATGCTTTTCATACAAGTTCCACACAAGACAAATACAAACTTTATAAGATTTATATATATCTTTTCCATATGGGAGAGAAAAGTCTAAAAATTCATGAAAATTTGGAAATTGTGAATCTTAAAGGGTGAAACAGAGAGAGGAAACTCTTCAGGCATTCCAAGCTCTCTGTGGCTGCAGATGATTAAGAGCCGTCTTCCCCTCCACATTCCCATGTTTTCCCTCAGACTGTGCTTCTATCAAATACGCATGGAGGAAGACATCATTATCTCACAGCAGACGTGTTGCTCGGTTTGTTTTCAGCTGCATTTAATCTCAATTCAGTATGAAATCTGACAAAACAGGCTTTGAGCCTCATTGACATTCACAACATGTAACAATAACCTGAAAAAAGAAAATGAGCAACAAATGACATCATGCGCCTGTTTCCCTAAAGGTCTTCTCTTGCACTTTATTCATCCTCTTTATCTCATCACCCCCAGCCTTCTCCTTGCCTGCCTCATTCACTTCATCTGAGCACCATATAAAGTGCTGCTTCTAATTTGTATCTACTTGAAGCCAATTTCCATCTATATACCATCTTACAGCTGAGGCAGATGCATACTGCTAAAATTGACAGAATGAGCTCACCAGGATGGCTTTTAGTAGATAAGGCTGATTGCTCTGTGCTCTGTACAAAGCTCAATAGCAGTTTGTGTACAGTGTTTGAGCAATATTGGTTATCTTCAATGACATAAAGAAGTAGACTATGAGCAGGGACTATGGACTATACCAGTAGGCTATAGGCAGTCTACTGGTAAACTGTGCTGAATAAAATCCAGTATCCTACTTTCTCAAGAGTTCCACATTGTCCTCTGATAGAAATGCTTGAACATACAAGTCAGTCCAGGTGTTTTTGTCAGTCTGAAATGATTCCAAATTGGAACAATTGATCCAAACCCAACCCCCAGCCCTCGGTTGGAATGACACATAAAAGAAAACAAAGAGCTCATTACAGCCAGCCATTCCCTCTGCTTGTCCTGTTACACTGCGGGCTTTCTGCATACTTTGAACCTGTCAGCTGGCTCGCTCTGTTTCTTTGTGTGTATGTATGTACTTGTGTGTCTGTTTTGCTTTTTCCCCCCTTCTCTTAGGCTCTATAAGACTGTGTTTAACCTAAGTAGCAAGACGAGTTTGTTCAGTCAATAGCTGTTGTAAAGTACTGGCCAGGCAAGGTGTAGGTGTGTGTATGCATTTTTTATTTTTTAGATTTAATGATTAAAATATTCCTGTGTGGATATACTGGCTAGTATTACTTATATAAATGCTTCATTGAATGTCAGCAAATTCTAGCACACAGCAGGATTATAACAAAATGTAGTTACTAAGAAAAAAATCCCTGAACACCGTGTTGGAAACTCCAGAAACTATGACAAACCTTTGTAAATAAAGCAAACACATTTTTACCAGCATCATGTCCTGTAACAAGGATGTCATGCTGGTGTATATTAAGCAGCATATCAGATGATTATATCAGTGAGGCTCTATTTTGTGGTGCCAACGTTCTGTGAAAGTAGGAGGTGGAGAGATTAAAACTAAAAATACCACCTTATCAAACTGATTCGAGTTGGACTCCTGACCCAGATGTTTGCAGACCAGAGTGAACGAGCAGAAATGACTTAACCACATTTTTCAGTCCATACTGTTCTTTAACTGTCAGAATGAAAGTATTTATGAAGACAAGTTGTGTTTTAGAGATCTATTTAAAAAAAGGTATCTGGGTAAAGGCAGTGGCAAAGGATTTGACTGCAGTTCTTTCAAAGGTTGGACATTGGTTGCTTTTTCTCTCATTTTCAGTCTAGTCCATGAATCTGGCCAGTTTTTTGTTTACTAAGCCACTTAACAAGGACCTGTGAGTCATTCCAGCATAAAAAAGACAATTAACTCAAGGCATGAACCAGCATTGTGTTTAAAACATAGCAGACAACCAAAGAACCAATTTTATTTTGTATCTTAATGCATTTTGTTATAAAAAGCTAAATTTGTTCTTATTTCCTTAGAGGAGTGTAATAAAAAAATACCAAAGCCACACAGTTTCACAGACATAAAATAGCATTTTCCCAAACAAGGTGATTTCCTAAAGAGAATCAGCTGAAAACTTGGTATATCTTAGCAAATGTGTAGCATGTTCTCAAAAAATGGACAAAAATGGATAAACCCGAGAGATGCCTCTGGTCTTTCAGTTGATTTGTCTACTGTTCACCAAAGCCTTATCAGAAATGGTCTCAGTGGAAGTGTGGCTATCAAGAAGCCATTGATCCAAGTAACAGGAAACGGGGAGGAAAGGCTGAGGTGTCCCAGATTAAATAAAAACTGGACTGAAAATCAGTGGCACCAGGTCTTATGGAGTGATGAATCCAAATTTGAAATTTATGGGTCAAATTTGGGTTAATCTGCATCTATAGAGGAAGTCAGTGAGTTTCTACAACCATCTGTAAAACCCTGTGGAGGCTCTGTCATGATTTGAGTTAAATTTCAGCCAGCGGTGTTGGGGATCTTGTCAAGAATATAGAATTATAAATGCAGAAGTGTACTGTCCGATTTTCATCCGTCATGGAATACCATCTGGAAAGCATCTGATTGACAGTGGCTTCATTTTTCAGTAGTGTAATGACCCCAAATGCACTTCTAATGCAAAGCTTTGAATGCCCTTCAGGATGCACTGAGAATTATTCCTGAAGACTCGTTAAAGAAATGAGGTTTGCCTAAAAGAGTTCAGGCTGTGTTAGGAATAAAGCTGTTCATACCTGATACTCTTGTGCATGACTGTATGACAGTTTAACAGACATGTGTTAAATGTCAAAAAACAACCTTTTGGCAGATGTGAAGAGATGTTTGAAATCCCATTATGCTGTCTCTCACTCTAGCTCCCTTTATTGTCTGTTATTCGTTGAGCTGCTAGTTGCAGAGGGACTGGATAACTGTAGGCTCCTGGGGAAGATCAGATTTCATGTTGCGATCCCCCTCCCCTTCCTCCATCTCTTCCCTGAATGCCCTTCGGTAACATCTTTCCTTCTGTGAAATCTCTTTTATGTCACTCAATATCCCTTTATCCATCCCCCTGACCATTTTGCTCTCTCCGGCTGCCTCTCTCATTCAGTGCTGTTCAGCCTGGAGCGCACTAGACAGTACAAATGCTGATTTTTAAGCCCAATTTGGCCATGACAGCTGATTTTCAGCTGTGGAGAGACGGCACTTGTCTGCAAGAATACAGAACACATAACTACGGATAGTGGCAAATGCTGTTTTTACAATTTTAATTTGTTACCTCGAAGTGCAAACATGATGATTTCAAAAGTGTCCCATAACAGCAAGTAAGAGAAATCTGAGTGTTATCCTGAGCAGGTTAGAAATATGAAGTGCGTCTTCAAAAATCTCTTATTAATTGTTCAAATTTTAAAAACCTTTTATCTGTATCAGCATTTTTTCTTTTCTACATTTCTGCTCCAATCCAATGTTAGTCTTATTTTTTTCTGACAGGCAGCACAATCCAATCCAAGACTTCGTATATATGGATATAAGAAGTCCAACTGTCCAGCTTTTTCTGTTTTACCTGTACATAGCTCTACGACAAGTCTGGGTAATTTCCCTCACAGCACTTCAGTCGTAATGCGTGGTATTTTTAAGTCTTCAACAGAAACCTTGTGCAAATAATCCTGATGGCAAGAAAACAAAGTCACGGTGAAGGCGTGTGATGTTTGCACTGGGCTCATACCTTGTCCCACTTACTATAAAAGTCAAGGAGCCAATTTGAATCAAACATAAGTACATCTAAAAAACAAAACCAGGAAGTTAAAAAGACCTTTCTAAAATGTCAGGTTAAGCAGAGCAAACTTGCCAAACAGCTTATCTGAGATTGATCTTACTGATGGTTTACAGAAACTGAATTTGGATGCAGGAGGAATGGATTATGAAGCTATTCTGCATGCGCTGCTTTGTTGTGGGATTCTGAGCTTCCTCTGTTATGTCCACATGGAGTCCACATGGTCAAAGCTAAACCCTGTTGTGTGTTTAGCTTTTTTCCCCCTGCCATTCTTTATCAAGTCTTTCTTTCTTTCTCTTTGTTTCCTTTTCTTTCTCCGAGTGCTCCAGTTTTACATACCACACTGTGTCATTTTCATCGCAGCTCTTTCTCATCTGGCCCACTTTATAGACCCACAAATACTCAGGGTAAAGTGGCTGTGACTGGCTCGTAGTGACTACTCAAGAAGTCTTTTCTCAGCAGCATCTGTAGCATTGACATACTGTGGCTTGCTGAATTTGTACTGTTTATGTGAGTTGGTTGTAGACGCTTCTTAAAAGTAAATCTTTCTAACCATCTCTGTGCACTATACAGATCTGTGTTGTTCACTTTTATAGCTGCATATCCAATAATCCCACTCTTGACTTTTGACAAAAGGGTGTGTTTGCTTGCATGCATGCATGCACCACTCTCTTTTCATCCATTATTGATGGTTGGGGCCCCTTAGAAACTGACTATTGTAACACAGGGTGTCATATTACTCATCTCCACCCACCCACCCAGTACTCAGCCTAGTATGTCCGCCTATTCTAATTCACAGAAATAAAACAAACATAGTTTTATAGAATTGTGAAAAAAAATTGTCTTAACACGCTGCAGTGATGTGTTCGGTTTGCAAACCGGCACGCCACAAGCCGAAGATTTTAAGTAAGTGTTTAAAGTGAAAGATAAAGGAAGTGAGTCATCACACTGAGAAGGTGAAACCAGAGAATATTTGTCCTTTTAACTAGAAAAATGAATTATCCATCCATTTGTCAATTTTCTTAACCACTTATCCTGTTTAAGGTTGCAGGGAGGGTGAAGTCTATCCAAGCTATCATAAGACAAGAGGAGTGGAAGCTAGTCCATCCAGGGATTGAAAATGAAGTAGCTGATTTTAAAAAGCATTGACCTTCTTTTTAAATGCACAATCATCATGCTTACTTATCGTCTGCTCTCTGAGAGTTTCTGACAGCATTAGAAGTGATGACTTGTAGATTACATAAATATGATGTACATTTTACTTTGTAAAATAGTTTTGTGACACCAAGTTTGGGTCAGAGTCTCCTTTACAGTCATAATTTTCATGTTCACCGTTTTTTATTCTGTATTTTCAACTGCTGTTCAGAACATGTTAAAAACAACATGCGACACACAGAAGTTTTACAAGCTTTGACTGAACACCAGTAAAGCTAAAAATACCAAGTATTATAATCTTTTTGTGTTTGTCTGACAATTTCTTTCCTCTAAAATTTGTTATGGAAACGATTTATTAAACCCTAATAACACAAAATGATAAAATCTTGCTAATTCTGTTGTAGTTACAGAACTGGACATTTAGCACTACAGCTGATTGTAAAGTATATAAATATAGTTATAACTGCACTGAGTAACAAATTAACATGCAGTTAAGAGCAGTGCTATGTGCATGTGCTTTCACGTGACTTCTTTTTGAATTGGAATGTTGTTGTTTTGTTTTGTTTTTGTTTTTGTTTTTTAACTCAGTGACCATTATTATTGTGGTCATAATTTTTGAGATTTTAAATGAAGTTTGAGAGAAGAATGCCACATGTGCACTGGGTCCAGTATTTGAGTAGTATTACTGGTAGTAGTAGTGGATGGAAAAGGCGAAAGAACACAGTTGAACCAAGGAACAAAAAAACACATGCAAAGATAAACACCCAGCAGAAACCCTCACACCTATATCACTATTTACTAAAGGCACACACTGCCACTTTCTCTAGGCTTTGTCATGAGAGTGTGTCTTAAAGAAGACTGCGTTTACCAGGCGCCTGTCCTGATGTAAGCACGCTTTATGTAAATATCACTATCTGTAAATATCACTATATATCTGTCACTCAGGGGAACCAAGGCTTCCGGTTCTCTGAAGACTTCTTATTCATGTGTATTGTGCGTTTATCCAGAGAGCGATGCCACTCCCTGATGTTGATGCGCGAGCGCAAATATGTTTCTGTATTTACTGTGTAAATGTTTGTGCTTTTGCCTTGAGAGTGACTTTGCATTAAAAACAGAAAATGATCTGTCTGTGGTGCCCAAAGTCTGCTCTTCAGACCAGAGGAAGGTAGAATAATTCTATTACTAATGTATCGTGCCATGAGATATTTTTAACTCTATTGATTACTTAAGTGAGTCAGTGTCCCATCAGAATACCTTTGTGCATATTTTAGCAGTTGGCTGAAAGATGGGTGAATGGCCTCATCTGAGAAAGGTGATATGGTGGTGGTTAGGTGTATTTCCTGGTGTTGGCTGAAATTATCCTTAATTTTGACAATGCTTCTCTTTCCTGAAGTTGTCTCTTAAAGATATTACATCTGCAGTACTTTATACAGTCTTGAGCTACCCTTAATTCCTTAGATAGTTTTATTCCAAGGAGCAAGAACTTTCTTGCTTTGTGAAGGTCCTTCAACCTTTTATTTGGACATTGGCTGCTTTTTTAATACATTGTCACATTACACGGTGTGCAGTGTGTCCTTAATAAAATCGAAATAATTTCAACAAGCGTGGCATAAAAAATGAAGTGAAAGGCCTAAAAGCTATGTACAGCAGATGAACAGTATTTGAAAGTCGTGCTTTAAGAAAAAGGAAAATATTCAGGAAAGACTTGACACAGGCCTTAAGAGATGCCTCTGACTGGTTGATCCATTTACTGTTTGCCAAAGCCTCATCAGAAATTGTCTGAATAGAAGTGTGGTGGTAAAGAAGCCTTCCTTCAGGAAGGAAAATGGGTAAAAGAGGCTGAGGTATGCCACATTACACAAGAGCTGGACTGAATATCAGTGGCAACAGATCTAATGGAGTATTTATTTATTTTTTGTTCAAACTGTCATTGTTATGCATGGACCAGGTAGAACATGGTGGAGGCTGTGTTATGTTTTGGATTTACATTTCAGCCAGTGGTGTTGGGGATCTTGTCAAATTATTAGAATCATAAATGCAGAAAAGTACCATTACCATTAAAGCCAATTATTGTTAACAGAGCACTCTTATTGTTCTTTGATACTGATGCTTATCACTCTTACCAGTCATAATCTAATAATATGAACTAATTTGGAGTAAAACAAAGAAAAGCACATTGATACACTGGCAAGCTCATCACAGATGCATTCAGTAGCTACACCACCTCACATTTTTAGTGAGTTAGCCGGCTGGAATGTACTGGACATACAGGTGCGGCCACTTTACTGAAGCAAACGTTCACACAACTTTGGATTTGTGGAATTCGCATTTGTGTTTCGTGAAGTTGCCGTTGTTACTCTGTAACTCCTGTCAGCTCCTCTTCTTACATGCAGTTTTTTGCATATAAAGTAGCTGCATTTTGGTAGCACATAATGTAATCACGCAGTTACGCAACATCCAAAGTGGCATGTGTTGACAACAGCACTTTTGTCATTGTATGAGTTCTCTCTCCACTGTGGAAACTTCCAGTGTTTTACACAGTAAAAACGAGCTTTAATGAATTGATTTAGCCTGCCGAGGTAGCAATGATTATAGTGAAAAACAGAACAGACAGAAAGAGATTCACCTCTGGCAGACACATTGTGGCATCTGGCTTCAAGGCCTCCGTTGCTCCAGTGAGGGAAACAGATGTGTTAATGTTATGAAAGCGTGTGTGTGTTTGAGTGAGTGCTCAAGCACGTTTTTGGATCCAAACCTCTATCTGTGTGTGTGTGTGTGTGTGTATCTTTGTCTGTTTAAGTGTGTGTTTTACCCACAGTGTGACCATCCAAGAGTTGCATTACCCTCTATGTTGGATACACTGCTGAATCCATAAATATCTCTTCCTGTCTCGCTCACTCGGTGAACACAGGAGCCTTGTGATTGATAATTGTGTAATTGCCACTTACAGATGCCTCTCACAGCTCCATTGTTTCCTTGGTTACATGTTGTAAATTACAGACACACTGTGGTCTCAAACTGCCCCCTTAAATTGCTGTTGGTCTCAAACAAACAAGTGTAGAACATGCACTGCGAGCATGTTTTAGAAGAGACCGAAGGAGCACTTCAGAGGCTTGCATCTACATTCTCCAGTCGATGGCAATTGCCCTGGTCATAGGACAGAATCTGTATCACATTGCCTGCCAGTTATTTGTGAAGACTGGATTAAGATCCTCACAGGGAAGGGAAAAAACTGCTCATATAAAGAGGAAGTGCAAAACAGTCTGTCACGAGTCAAGAATAAAACTTAAGTGGCGAGTTTCCAAAAACACTGAAAGAGAATTACATCCCATCTGTGTTGCTTGGAGTGTTAAGCATGGTTGCTAAATCTCCACAAAACTGCTTTTGTGTGCTAAAGACTATGACTTCAAGATGATTTGTAGGAACATTTTTAACAAGGTCTCTGAGAAATTTACAGTGATACATATTTTAAAAAAGCCACTCCTGACGCAAAGTACATTTTTAAAATAATTATAGCTATGTTTTATGCTCTGTCAGTGTGCTGGACCTTTTTAGCTGAAATCCACAGGCTTATAGCAAACTGTTTTCTACTCTGTATTTCCTCTGTTGCTGTGTTTCTGAAATTAGTTTCTCAGCTTAGGCTTTTATGTAAGTGAATTAGCTAGCAGTGAAGCGATTAATTTTTGATTTGCTGTGTTAGAGATCAGAAAATAGCTTGCTTTTGCTTTCCAGCCAAGGGAAAGGGTTTAAACATGAAGTTTGTAATGAATTTGCAAAGCTTTATTACCACATTTTTTTGTGTTTGTCTCTGGTGCTCTCATTATGAATCTCTTAGCAGCCTTGATATGAGCTGTTAACTCATATGGTTATGGTGCCCACATACTTTAATCATTTAGTGATAACCCTCAGCCGTCATTTTGAGATCATTGTTTGAGAATGCAGAGTTCACAGATGATAATTTATCTAATATACTTATATTTTTTGATTGTGTTAGACCTGTATTTTTTTATGGTTTGGTTCCCCTCTAAGAAAGTTAACGAGGTCTGTGCAGCAGTACCAACTTATGTATTATAGAACATCTGAGGTTAAATTTGAAAGTGTGTATATCCAGGTTTTAGGAGGTTATTCTGTTCTGGTGGATATTGACTGTAGGCTTTCTGTTGCCATTTTAGTCACAAGGCCTGTTTTCTTGAGAAAAAGAAGCTATCTGCCAGTGAGGCAAATATCCCCTGTGTCCCTCTGCAAAACATAAACATAAAAAACGTAAAAAATGCAGATTGATTTTTGAGTTCGCTTTAAAGGGAAACCGAGGTGAGATTTAGGTAGAAATGTTAAGTATAGATTGTCATTTGGGATGTTAATTATCTAGATCTCTTTTTTCAATGCTATGTGAAACATGTAGCTACTAAGAACTCTGAAGCATGTATGCAGGAAAAAGGGGTCTCAGCTCTGAACAAGGGGACTAATTATCTTACTTTTAGATGTGATTCTGAAGGAACCTATCAATGTGTTGGCAGATAACTTATTTGATTGGTCACCTTGTTTGTAAGCACCCTATCGTTCATGGCATTTATGGCTTTGGTTTTAGTCTCTACCAGCTCTTTTCAGAAATATCTGACACTAACAGTTTAATGCTCAGTTTTCACCAGCTAGTTGCTTACAGTATGTGTCTGCCATTTGATACAGAGTACATTTTCTGTTTACTTTCATTGAAAACAGACAATTTTACTTAATGCATATAAAAATGATGCTATGTCTAAATGTCTGTTAGCCTTAAGCAGAACGTTATCTTTGCCTCTTGGTTCTTAATATGTGTGGATGAGCTGCTTGAGCCCTGCTAGGAGTGAAAGTCTAACAAAGAGGCAGTATAACCACAGCCAGGATGGTATATATGGTCCATTAGTTTTACATTAGTTTTAAATGCCCATGCACTGTGTTGTTTGTCCTGTTTGGGGTGTCGGCAAATTAAACTAATATACAAATCAGTATGAAGATGCAAGGAGCAGAGATGGTGAGCGTGGGTGAGTTTAAATACCTGGGTCAACCATCAAAAGCGACAAACGGTGCACAAGAGAGGTGATGAAGAGAATGTGGGTAGGGTGGAGTGGGTGGAGACGAGTTTCGGGGGCAATTTGCGATAGAAGGGGGGTAGCAGCAAGAGTGAAAGGGAAGGTTTACACAAGATGGTAGTAAGACCTGTAATGATGTATGGTTTGGAGACAGTGGCACTGATAAAAATGTAGGAGGCAGAGCTGGAGGTGGCAGAAATGCTAAGATTTTAAAGGTGAGTGGAGAATGTCATTTTCACTAGTTGATTCTCAGCTTTCATGGATACAAATTCAATATTATTGTTGCAAAATAAAAAGAGACAATGTGTTTAAAGGTGTATAAAAATGTGCCATTTTTAGCATGTTGTTAGGTGGTTGCCAGGCAACATGATGATGTCAATGTATCTGATACAGATCAGATCCTTCAGGGGCCAAGTTTGGTTGCTTAGGCCCTGATGGTGTAGGTGTTATTTGTGGACAAAGAAACCCACAGATGTACAGACAGAAGTAGATTTCCTGTATTGTAATACGATTTTTTAAAAATAATGATTAGAGCCATGAGTGAGAAGAACCACTTAGACTAGCCGCAGCGTGCATTTGTCTGTTCAAGGACATGCTGATATTTAAATTTTATACCATACAGGAAATTATGACCAAACCATCCCTCTTCCTGTACTGGGTACGTCTGGTATACTACCCACTGTATACTACCCATTTAATGATTCTGGAAATACCTTCTGTGTTGTGGAGAAATCTAACAACTACTGTCTGGCTAATGTTCACTGTTACATTATTATGGATTTATGCTATGTGGGTGTATTTGTACTTGGGTCTGGATGGAAGCAGCAGCAGGCAGCGCTGCTATTTTTTGACACTGATGTCACTCGTCTTGCCTATGTGAGACTGATTCATGGACCTCAGGCGGAACATTTTAAGGGACAGCATGGGTGGGACATCGCATATTAAAGTGTGAGTGTGTTTAGTCATGTCCTCGTTGTTTGAGAATGAGAATTGAATGAGAATTATTCTATTTTTAATCTGGTGCTGTAATGTCAAGCCAAGATGGGGAACTTCAACTCTGCAAAGAGGAAAACGAAGGTGAAAAAGGGTTTTTAAATAAATTCATCAGACAAGTAAGGAAGAAAAGGTCTGTGAGGAAAAGAACTACAACCAGCAGAGTGATTATGACATGAGCAAGTGCTGTGAAGCTGTTTCAGACTAGTACACAGCATAAGCACAATTAATTTTGCTCAGGAGGCAAAGCTTGTTAAAGCATATTTAAGACATGTACCTTTTGTTGAGTCGAACAAAACAAACCTCGGTCCCATATGGCTGCTAAAGAAACAGTCTGGGTAATGCAGGTACTAATTTAGATCTCAGTAACATCTGCTGCAGTGTATTGGTGGGACTTTTTCTATTTGTTAATTGCGAAAGCCTGACTCATCTGTTTAAAAAAACTGTTGTATTGGATTTTCTGTTAAAACTATACATTTTCAGGGTTAAGAGATCCACTGTGTCTGTCTACTGACTACATTTGTCAGATTTATTAGGAAGAAAGCCAATAAAATTCCAAGAACAAAATCTAATAAAGATACTGTATTAAATGTCTGTTGTGAATGCTACCCTACCAGATTATAAAAACATCTTCCTCCACTATTCTCCACTATTTAATCAGATAAATCAGGTCAGATCAGATGGATGTCTTCATCTTTCTGCACTCCTTGCTAGCTGATGAATTGTAAAATACAGGGTGTATCAAAAAGAATCATTCGATTTCAGTTTTTTGACTTGCTCTGTGTTAATATCCAATAACATTTGGATCAGGAAAATGTTTAATTTTGTGCGCCTTTTTGGTAACGCGCTCGGTGTGTAACACCTTTTACAATAATAAACTACTTTAGTTGGTTTACTTTCTAACAACAGTGCTAAATTACGTTAGCATTGTAGCGGGTTTAAACGGAGCCTCCGCCAATGACAGTGGATGTGTTACAGCAACAAAAATGGAGAAAGCTGTAAATTTTGCAGAGCTCCACAATAGTGTGTGTCTGTACGCTTGGGTGTATTCACATGTGTGGTAAAATAGAATTTGTGGCCCGAGACAGGTTGTCAGCTCCCTATTATCACAGTGGGACCTGTGTGTCCGAGTTATTGATGGCTTCAATTAGAGACTGAATCTCCCCAAGAAGGCGCTCTCACCTTGCCATACCTGCTTATTATTTCTCCCAGCAGCTTTTTCTCATGGGTTACAAAGCTCTCAGGTAGCTCTCCGGGTGCTCAGATAAATATGTTGCTGAACAGGCAGAAAACCAACCAGACTGAATTTGGCCAAAAGGACGGATGTTTGTTGGCCCTAGAGGCCAAAAACATAAAGCAGTAAGGTTATTATGCTACAATGTGGCTTTTAATTTAGTTCACAGAAGAAAAAGCAGTCAGGATTTCTCTCAGCTTGGTTCATTGTGATTTGAGCTTAACGCTCTGTTTTCTATTTTTTTTTTATTTCATTTTTGTAGACAAAATTAATTAAAACACTACACAGACAGTATCTGTAGTTGTAGTTCATTTTCGAACTATAGCCAAGGTATAACAGAAACAAAGAAATGAGAAAAGGAGACAGCAAAGTGTCAAAGAAGGACACATATCAAGATAAACTGCAGCACATGCTGCTTTCCCACACCCCTCGCTGTGATCTCTCCTGACACACAAACACATCTTTCTCTCCACTTTCTCTTTCTCACGCTCTCACTCGTGCACACACACAGCCTCACAAACTTGCTGATTCTTTTGGTGTGCACTTGGAATATTACTGGACCTGTGATATCCCAACTCCACTTCATAGACAGTGCTAATGGTTAAACTGGGTCACTCGAAGGTCTTTTCCCATCTTTTGGTTTACTATTACTTGTTGTCACTGGAGTGTGGTGAGGCCCCGCTGCCCTTTGTCCCACTCATCAGTGAATAATGGTCTCTCTCTCTCTTCAATCCTTTCTTCAACCACAAGTTGACTCGGGGTTGCCAAAGGCTCATGACGTTGTGCTAAAAGGCTACTTACTCTGCCCAGTGCAGCGGGTGATTATGTGAGATCATTCAAATGTTAAGCTGAGTGCTCTTACAACAGTGTGTTAACTCACGTGAGACTGTCTGTTTACTTGTGTGTTTATATTTCAGATTTGCTGCCATGATTTTGAAGAGTGAATGTTTTCCTAATCGACACAAAAACCTCCATTTACTTAATTTGCTTGAAGATTGTGCTTAAATATAGTTCTGAGACTCTGTTTCATGTTAATTTATGTGCTTACTTTAGGACACTTATCTCACACCTATCCATATAAACAGCATATAATGGTATGCAAAGTAGTTTAGCTAGTGTCACATCAGTTTTTTCTATAACATTAATAACGTTTTAAAAGAGATTTACAAAATGTAATATTACTTTTTGGACGAAGCCAGCCAATACTGTTAATAAATACATTTAATTATAACCTAGATATAAAAATATAAGAAACTAGGTAGCTGCCTCATAATTGTGTGCCTAAGCCATAGACTGTATATAAAAGATGGGCACCTTATTTTGTGGATAGCAGTTTTGAAGCTTTGAGTTCTGCTTTACAGCAGAATACACAAAAATGTCCTGGCTGGTTCCTGGATGTTGCTAGTTGCTGGAAGAAATTTTGTATTTAAAAAAGGCCTCTACCTCACATTGACTGCACCTCACAGGGTGGTACTAAAATAGGAAAAAGTGTGACGTGAAATGGAAACAGAGGACATTTGCCTTCAAAATAAAAGTTGTGCCTCAGCGGTGCAGCCATTTTGAAAAGAGGAAACTTTTACTTTAAAGGTGAATGGACAAAAAGGGGTGCTTTTTTGTTTTTGTTTTGTTTTTACATTTGAATGCATTTGCATATTTTGTCATTATTCCTAGCAGAGACCACATTCATGAGAATGCAAATTTATTGTAAAACATAATATTATTATTATTATTATTATTATACTGCAACTGGTTTAACCAGCTTGGAGGGATAAAGAAAATACAAATATGGTGGGTTAAACAGATAAATGTTACTTTACTGCTCTCATACACTGTTTTGGAACTTTTCAGTTAATAGAAACAAAATAAAATTGATGGCTGTCTACACGGCTGATCTGAAGAAATCCTTCATGATGATTCGTTATGCTTTTAATTTATTTATTTTTCTGTCCTGCTGTGTACTGCTGTAGTGGAAACTACCTCTTTGAGACTGAAGTGTTACACAGAAAAACCACACGTATAAATACTACTTGTCCTTGCAGTTCTGTAACTAATTTAGGTTAATTGTTTCCATGCTCTCTCTTGCTTCCCTACATGTGCAGAGCCTTTGCAGAGCCTCTCTGACAAGTGTAATGACACACACACACACACACACACACACACACACACACACACACACGCGCCTTTGTGTGACAATTTGTGCCTGACCCAAATCCTGCACAATGTCTGAGTAGGAGGGTGGGACAGGAGGTGTGAGTGTGAGGGGTCCTGGCCTCTGTAGCCCACTGATATCCTAACAGTAGCTTAGTGACATCTCTGCTTAGTGTCAGCGGATAAGCCTCCTTTAGTGCTATAAGAAGGTTAGAATTTTGGCCCATATTGGAACACAATAGGCAGTGTATATGGTTTAGTTTTTCATGTAATCATTGCTTTCATTTAAACAAAACTTAACACAAACATCATCACTAAGTTCTTTTTGGGGGTTTTCACAGAGGTAATTTGTGTTTTATGTCTGTCTGTATTTATGTGTGGCCCTATTTGCCACCTCAGTCGGTTTGATATAGAGAGTTTGTGACGGTGCTGTCAGCAGTCTTTGTGTGTCTCTCTTTGTCTAATCCTCCTGTCTGTGCTCAGTTTATGTTTAAGCTTTTGTTGTTCTTCATTTGATCATTTAGACAAGGATTTCAGTCGCCTGGTGTTTGACTGGTCTATTATGCATAATTAGAAACAGGTTTGCAAATCATTCACATTCACACAACAGAGCAAAAGTGGTCACTTTGTGTTGTTTGACTTTGCATTCATTTGCAGGGAGGTAACAACGGTAATAGTTTCCTTATTATCGTTCTAGTCTTTAAAGACATTAATTGTAACAGATGATACTTTGTGTTTCAGTTCAAGTCATTTTAATGTATAGGAGTGTAGTGACTTACTAGCGTAGAATTTGAGATATTTGAGTTCTGCTGTAAACAGAAATGCAGTCTAAGGATTTAAACGTTGTCATTTTTTTTAGCATATCTTCAGCTCCTGTTGTGCTGCTAAGAATGCTTTTGTGTTTGCTTCATTTTTATGAAATAAATTGTTGGTTTCTTGGTTGATGTGCACATCAAACACATCATCCTGAACTAGAAACACTCATAGACATGACTTGATCTTGTAGCAACAAAGACAGAAAGTTGTCAAGAGCTTCACGAAACATGAAAACAATTACTCTCTCTTAAACATTTCAACACACAGAAAGTTAAGAGATTAAATCTGTTTTTGTGGCTGCAGTTGTGGTTCTTGTTTGTTGGATTTTCTGTGTGTAGGAGTACTATTAACTCAGACACTGCAAATCTTATGACTCATTCTATCTGTCTGGTGAGGATTTATCTTTCTGGCTGTAAAAACATTGTATACCCAGTTATGGAGCTCTATGATGTGGATAAAATTAATATTAACAGATAATATTAAATCTACAGTATGGGACTATGGTGTGGTACCTTCTCTGGCCCTTGGCTGATTGTTTGATTGTTAAAGGGGACTTATTATGTGCATGCACAGCTCTGTATTTGTATTCTTGGACTTGAGTAGAGTTTCTTCTAATTAGACTTGAACTTGAACTAATTAGACTTCTAACTGACCCTCACAAACGGAAGGTTTAAACCCCAGGTTGGCCACCATATTAAGGATATTTCATCTCTCTGATATCATACAGAGCCAACATCAGGAAAATAAACTGTCTGAAACTGAATATTTGAGCCTCCTGAGCTTTTTATGAGTAAGTGTGGCATTTACTGCATATTAAACTCCTACAATATAAAAAAACAATATGAAAATATACAGTAGTGTACTAATTTAAACAGGTTTTCATGAAAACTAAACATGTGTTTGAATTCTCCTTAACAAACAAAGCAAAAGGACTTGCAGTCAGCACTATATTGTCTGGGGACTCTCTGCTTCCTGACTGCCTGGCTGCAGTGAGCCTCGTGTGTGTCTGTGTGTGTGTGCGTGCGTACACGTGCTGACAATGTTTGTTTAAGCAGCATGAACACTCATTAAAATGAACAAAGCTAACTGCGGTTAGTAAGTCAGAGGATAAATCCTATAAACAAACAAAAAAAGCATGCACATGTTAAATGTGACACTCACAGATGGCTTCACATATATTTGAAGACAAGATTGCACCCGCTTCTGTCATCTAACTTCTTCACCTCTTTCTTTCCACCATTCTGACGCTTTGCTGGGCAGATTAGTGGAGCGCGCAGATGCCCACATGGGAATTGTTGCATTTGTAGCTCTGCAGAGGAGAACCTCTGGGAGACTCGAGTTTTAATTTGATTTTTGTTCTTGAGGTCACAGCTCTATTTTGAGCCAATTTCCAACTTTTTTTTGGGGGGGGATGCATACAATTTTTGGCTTGGACTTGCTGAGCTGAGCAAACAGACATAATGTTTTATATTTCTTCCATGCACTACAGAATAAAATAGCTGGTTTGCAGGTGGAGTGCATTAGTATCTTTATACAAGTTTGTGCAGATCCAATTGATCATTTGTCAAATGAAAAATGTGACAAACATGAGACTTGTTTTACTTGTTTTTACCATCTGCAGGTGAACCATGAGAGCAGTTTTGAACCCGAAGGACAAAGTGTCAAAGCTGAGTGAGAGTGCAGCCAAAGACAGAGTGTCGTGTAATAACAATAAATCTACTCTTCCTCTGTTGCTGTAAAGTGATATCTGATTATATTATTTTAATTACGCATTAAACAAACTGCAACTGTTACAAATCAGACAAGAGATTTGTTTTTATAGCTCCAGCCTCATGAGAAAAGAGGCCAAAAATACTCCAATGATGTTGTGTCCTCTTCTCTCCCCCACACTGCACTGTTCCCCAGAGTGTTTGTGGATTTTGTTTGTTAACCTTGTACATCAGCCTGTATCCATGTGTGGTTATCGTGCCTACGTGTCATGCAGTTTAATTGTGAGTCTGTGTGTTTGGATCATAAGGAGTATTGTCATCAGCTCGTCAAGCACTTTGAGTTGCAGTAACCTGAATAAAAGGTTATCTGGAATAAAATAACGGATTTATAGGAAACAGAAAACGGAGTCGTATGGTCACTAAGGATGGGTCTTCCTAGAAAGGAAGTAATTGCTAAAAGGGTGTTGCAGTACAAAAACCTCCTTGTGATTGCTTTGATAGCAGATTGCCACAATCACCTATGGTTTGCATAGAAGACATTGTCTTATAAAACACTGACCAGTGAATTAAATATGATGCGAGCGTGTGTTGCACTTTTCACAGTTTCACTGACACTCAACTAGCAGTTGCCAAAGTCACCATCTTCCATGCAAGCTACAGGCGACCCTGCATGACCGTACCTATGCAGCAGCCTTAAACAGCCTCTCACCACATTTTTCCCTGGCAAGCAGGGGTTGCGAGGGGGCCGCATATGTGACTGGAGCTTTAAGGAATCTCTTTTTTAACCAAAGTATTCAATGTTTCAGAATTTACAAGAAGAGTTCAGGGAGTATTTCCCATCTGTTAATACATTTTGAACCAGAATCATATGCAAGGCTGCATAGCATCATAGATCATCTAATCAACAGATAGTTGGACAGCGTTAAAAATGAATTACATTTCAATAATGAGAGATCACATGGAGAAATGAACATGATTATTGAGATAGAGAAATTATTGTATTTGGCGATTAGACTCTGATGACCCATCCTGGTAGAATGGAACCCCAGCGATGATAGGATTAGGAAAGGACCCCCCTCCCGGAGTCTAGACACCGGAGGTGGTGAAGATGAAGACTGAGGCTTGAGTAGAGCTCTGGCTGAGGTGTCTGAGGTGGAGATGGGGAGGAGGTGGGTGGCACGAGAGTCTGAAAGGGAGAATGACAGAGAGCCCAGATTTAAACCATGCGGAGTGGAGGCCGATTGGCTTAACGAAAGTGGTCGTGAAGATAATTGGACTAGAGAAATGATGTTAGTATTGAGATTGACAGCATGTAAACATCACTGATTTTCAGTGCATTATCAACCAAAGCTCATGAGGTCACTGTGACTGGGCCTGAACATTTCAAGTATAAATACTATCTGATTTTCACTGGGAACTATTCACCTTTTCTTTGAAGATTGTCCCACCACACACCGATCTGACAAGACCTCATGTAGTTGTGGTAGATTTGTGACATGCTAGCTTTACCGCCCTTTTCCCTTATTTTCTAAAGGAGTTACAACCAGAACTTTTTGATAGCTGCAATTATCTTTGGCTTTGCATGTTTCTCCTTTAAGTACATTACCTTAATCTTTCTCTGTTTGATGCCTGCTAGTCAGTAGTGCATTCTGCTTTTGTTTTCCTTGTTTATTACTTGTTAAAAAATAACTTCTGACTGAATTACTGCAACCTAGAAGCACCACTAGAGGATTTGATCAAACGTAGTGTCACATTGATATTTTTACAGGAGTTTCAGTCTGGAATTAATTGCTGTTATTAAAAAGGCCAAAAAGTAAACATTTATAGGGGAAAAAGTGAGATTGAAAGAAAAAATATCTCATGGTAATGATGAAAAGTTGTTTAAAAGACAAAAGTCATTAAAATGAAATCTGTATCGTGAAAATAGGAAACCCAGGATAGCAAGCTATAATTTCATGTAGGGCTGTTTGAGTGTTGGAGTGCGACCAGATCTGCCAGACCACCTTCAGAGCTGGTTTGAACGAGATCTCAGCCTCATTCACCCAGAAATAAACCTCTCTGTGTTTGTAAGTGTGTGCACGTGCGTGTTACTGGGTGTGTATGACTGGTAAATTTACTCAAGTGTATTTCTGCTTTACACATCAGCACTAAATATACCCTTTGCTATGTATACTTAACTGTTTTTCTTCTGTCGCACAACTTTTTGTGAGCTAAATGGTGCTAAAGCTAAATCAAGGGTTTTCAGACAGGAAATGTTTAAATTCAAGGGCAACAGGACATTTTGGGGCTTTTTTTTTTTTAGGAAGCTGTTTGCAGTTTGCTGTGCTGCACATTTCGAGGGCCTGTAGCTGCGCTTATCTCACATACGCTCCCAAAATGGCGAGACAGGCTTGATTCATCGTTACACCTCCAAGCGATGGTGACAAAAATGACTCCTTTGTTCGTCTACTGTAGCGACACACTCGCTGTCTCTTTTTCCATCGCTGACTGCTTTCCTTTTTTGGTCATATAGAGTTTAATGTTGTGGTAGAAAACATGCACATCTGGACTGATGTGTGCATACTACAGTTGCGTGAAAATATGCTTCAGTGTTGATAGATGGCATTCATGTGTCCTTGCGGTGTATTCTGCTCTATATGAGGTCATGTTTGCCCAGGCGTGTGTGTGGCTCCCTTGCCATGCCCTTGGTGTGTAATAGGCATGTCGACAGCAGCTCTTTGCACATCTGTCTGGTGGTTGAGAAACATTGCAGTGCTGCTGTGCACCATTTCAACCCACAGCAGCCCCACCCCCCCCACCTGCTTTGCCCTCCCAGTCACACACACACAAACACACACAAACACACACAAACACACACGCACACACAAGAAGAGGTCGTTTCCACAGAATTTGAGGACACCGACACTCCATGGGGAAATTTTCTTTGTCTGAATGAGTACAAGAACCTGCTGTACTTTTATTATGTCATCATCTTATGTCTCCGTGCTTTAGGCCCTAAAGGTAAAGTTAGAATTGTTTCAAAAGTAAAGCACAAAGTAAACACAAAGTCTGTATCAAATCTGTTTAGTGTGACTACCACTGATCTTCAAAACTGGAGCATTTCTGGGTGCTGGCTTAGCTCGTGTGTTGAGCGGGCAACTACATGCCATACGGCTGAGACTGGCCCATGGCCCTTTGCTTCGTGTCTTCCCCCTTCTCTCTCTGCCCCGCTTTCCTGTTTGGTCTTAACTGTGCCTGTCAAATAAAGCTGAAAAAGGCCTCCCAAAAATAGAGCATTTCTACTGGGTACACCTGACAGTTAGGATCCAAACATTTAGGAAACCTGCTGCAGTTTTTCTGTCGATTGTGGTCTGTCTCATGGTGTAAATGCAGACTTATTGGCTTGCCTCTATTAACCCTAAGCACAAAGAAGCAGCACTTTTAGCAAGAAAAGGTAACTCGTGATATCTTAGGCAGCCAAACTGACTTAACATACTCTGCAGCTCTGTCACTGGAAATAGTCATTTGACATACGTCAAATTACCATTTACGAAACTGCAGCTTCAATAAGATGTGTCCCTTGCCGTGGTGTGAACGACCTTTCACCAAACCCTAGCCTCTGGGGTGGAAAAGAAACGGTCACCAATAAGCAGCGTGGTACAAAAGAAGGAATTGGAACCTATGTGTTATTCACCTCAGCGAATATGTGACAATGTACTGTAGTTTCCTTTTTAGGGTGTGTTATTATTAATAATACTGCCTGCTGTGTCATTAACTGTACTAACTGTAAGTCTAAGAAGTCTGTACTCCAGCTCTCAGACTGAAACTGTAGTGTTTTATATGTGTTTACACCAAAGTTCACACTTTTTCTGTGTAATGTATTCATTTAGCAAGCTAGATAGCAAGCTAATTACACTTACTGCCTAGCTGATGACTTAGCAATCCACCTTCTCATTCAAACATTCAAATATTGTCATTTCTGACTCTGTAAAATCAACATGAAATGTGAAATGCTCATGTTGATGCTTCAGAAAACATGCTTCATATATAGTCTATGCTTCCCTGGCACGTGTTAATGCAGATTTTTAACAAGGTCCCTGCTTATTTGCGTCAAAAGTCAAGCAAAACCAACATTCGCTCAGCTGCCTGTTGGACCTGATGCTTCAAAAGTGCTTATATATATAGCATATATATGCTTCTTTGCTCTCTCATAATGTACTGAAGTTAAATGACACCCGTGGGTGTACACCCGTGCATACATATGAGGCACTACAATCTGCAGTGCCTTGCTCTCCCCTGCTTGTAGTGTTGTGTTACATAAGCAGGCTAATGTTACCCCAGCAGGCCGTGTAACGGGCACCTCAATATCAGTCATTACCCCAGAGAGAGCAGGGCGAGATGAAAGGGGAGGAGAGCAATGAAAAGATTAGTAGAAAGTTTTAGACATGAGGGGAAGAGGGCTGAGAAATAAAGGGATGTGGCTGAAAAGGTAGATGAGTGAGCGAAGAGAGTGAAGCTGGTGAAGAATCAGTAGGTCAGGTGAAGATACAGACTTATACAGTTTTGAGTGACACTCAGCTGCTCTTGTAGTCATGTTTCACTGACGGCTTGTAGCCTTGATCTGGTTTTGTAAAAGCTTCTAATTTCCATCTAGCAGTGAAACACAGAAAAGCCTTCAACGTGTCTTGCATGCACTCCATGCCCATCTGAGTTTTTCCTTTCCTATCGCATTCTTTTAACCCAAATTTAATATATCATTCCTCCCTCGAGGCGCCAGAGAATAAAGACTCTAATTCTTACTGCCTCGCTCACTGGCTCACAAAGTACATGATGCTTTTGAGAGGCTCTTCTCATCTCTTCTCGCTGTTTTTTCCTCCTTTGAATTTTTCGGTGGAGTTGTGTTCCCAGTTTGTGACAAGCCTAATGCTTGTGATCATTTCTGTGGAGACAGTTTGTGTTGGACTTGTTCGCTATGTAACGCTAACCACTTGTGGTAAGCAGAACATAATAACAGCAAAATAATTGATTGGTCTTCAGGACTGAAGAAGCTACTTGGATGAGTGACGAAACGTTTCTCCCACTCGGTACATCCAGATGAGCAGAATCAACCCTTTGGGATTTACTTACCTGGATGATTGAGCATGCATCAAGACATTCATGCTGAATGCACGTGCTTGGCCTTTATGTTTTAAACTATTAAATATTGCAACAAGCAATATTTAATGCATACATGTGCCCTGCTGTGGCTTTGGTTTCCCTATTTTGAGGATATTTCCTATATTTGCTCATGCTTATGGATGAGTTTATGAATACTGTCAGTATATTAAAGTTATGTTCCTGTGGGAGAATCATGGAAGGCACTGTCCTTAATTTCACCTCTGGAAAACAGGAATAGAAGCACACGAACACTTAGACAGGCCTGTCCAGATTTTCCTGTGCCACTCTTCGACTTGTTGCCAGTGGTAAAGGGTCTAGGCTGAACATTTGGGGTAAATGTATGGTAGAATTTATGCGTTAAAGTCAGGAGGTTTGCTTTGGTTCAGCCTGCCTGTTCATCATATCACAGTGCAGCCATGAATATACAATAAAATGCTGCTGCTTTAGGTTATTGATGAGCTCTAGCCCCGAGATGTATGGAGGGGAATCAAATAGCAAACTGGTTACTCATCACTGAGTCCCTTAGGACACAGCGGTGAGCTAAGCCCCTAACTTTCAAGAGATAGCAGCCGCCAGACAGCCGGAGCAACACAGATAATTGAAATGACTTTCTGTATAGACTTTCTTTTATCTCCCTTATTATTCACTGTCCTCATTTTGTGAAAATGAGCACTGGTATGTTCACACGAAAAAAAGAAAGTCTTAGACTGAGTCTACTGTGGGTTTTAGAAAGTGTGTTTATGCTCCACTATCAAATGGGTGTGTGTTTGAAAGGGCATTATGTGTGTGTGTGTGTGTGTGTGTGTGTGTGTGTGTGTGTGTGTGTGTGTAGGTTTTTAGAGTGATCATGGGAATGTGTGAGTGCTGGATTCAGGTAATTAATGCTGGGACGCTTGAATCTGGCAGACAGTCAGACGGGCGCAGTGCCAATGTAAAGAGGGGGGAAGGATAGTAAAGGGGGCGGAGGAGAAGATTAGAGCAGAACTGATACAGGCCACGGAAATTTAGTTGCAACTAGGTTAGGTGAGAAACACTGTTAATGGATGTAAAATGACAGCTAACCATATGGCGCGTTGCAGTCTTTTTCCTCCTCTTTGTGGAAATAAGACTTATTTGATAGACTGGGGTGTGTTAGCTCCATGTGTGAGTAAGAAAAAAATGTCCCTGAGCCACTGTCTGTTATAATAGGATTAGAAAAAAAATATTTAGCTATAATTTTTTGTAAGTAGTATGAATAAAAGCCTCTTGTGCATCCTGACAGATTACATAATCACAAATGAAATTCCCTTCCTGTTAGCTGTGGTAACCCAGGCAACAGTTCCCCTGGAGACAGGCTTTGGCAAATCTCTGTGGTCTGTTTAGAAAGTCCTAACGCATGTCCCCCAGAACAGCTCTGGCATAAAGCAGCATTTATTGCCCCAAGCGGTGATGTTGCTGTGGCTTGTGTTTGACCAGAGATTAGGAAGACTGGAGCCTTTTGTGTTCGTTCTGCTGTTTGCGGATGATAAGCTCCGCTGCAGGCCCTATTGTTTGAGTCAGAAGCTGAGGGACAGGGACCAGGGTTGAAGTAAACTGAGTGTTAGCCCTTGTGGTTTGGTCTTAGGTTGGAGATAATAAACATATATTATTAATTAATGATTTTCCCCATACTACAGTGTGATGCAGTTGTTGCGGGGGGGTAAACACCAACCCATCAAACTGTGTGATTAGACAGGAAATATATTGGGCTAGAGATTTTGTTGTTCGCAATATGTATAATGGTCAGATGTCATGTTTAATTATTAAAATGACTGGCTCTAAGGGCGTTGCATTGGCTATATGGCGCTAACTGCTGAGTGGCAGAAGTGCAGTTTTCTGGCACCCACGCCTGATGTGAGGAGCTGATTTGGTTTCTTAGAGACAATCTAAGCAACCGCAGCAGCAGGAGGATAACACCACCTCTGTTACAGGACTCTGGGAATTGTAATGATGTGAATGATATGACAAAGAGATGTAAACATACAGCATTCACTGAATGTGGACTTGCTCTGTGAAATGTGTGCAAAGTGAAGTAGAATGGCTGGACAAACATTTTAGCCACCCTCCTACTTTGTAAAAGTGGCATTCATAGATATTTCACATGGAAAAAAGTACTGATGAACCTATACATTACACCTATAGAAGCTGCTCAGCTATGGAAACCTGTGTCATGAAGCTCCTGACACAGGATTTTGGTCCTGATGTTAATGGCAAGGAGGTGTGGAGCTCAGTCCATGTGCCTCAGCATTTGGTTAGAGCACTCATGGTTGAGTTGCTTTGGTTCCTAAACACTTTCCCTTTGCAATAATAACACTTACCCTGATCATGGAATATCTCTGAGGTTGGGATGTCACAATACTGGTGGAATTACGCTATTCTCAATATCCACTTCAACACCAAAACAAAATAATCGTCCCATGTACTTAAACATAAACCTCTTTATTGAAAAGTCATTTTAAAACGCCAACATGACTGCAGGTCATTTATTTAAAATGTTAAGACACAGAATGAAATGTTAGGATGGTTGCTGAGTAGCCTGCTGTTAATATAAGAATTTAATGTTAGCTATTGGAAACATTTTAGGCTATGGGACAAAGCTGATTTCTCAACGGCACCACCAAAACAGGTACATGGATTTCAGGATCACATAAGAGGATAACAGCTTGGATGCTGTTAATATAAACTGAAACTTACTCAACTTCAATTGAGTGGTGTTTTTTTGGTGCTTTTCTGTCCTATATATAGCTTTCCCTGCATAATTGAACCAACAAATAATTTATGTGTTTACATCGCTTTACATGCAGAAAATCAGCAAGTGTCATCTGCTACAACTGGCTGAGGCTTTTGTGGTATCTGCTCTGCTTCTACACTGAGATTCTCATTAAACAGTGCACACCATAATCCCATTATAAAAATCACAATCAATTCAGACTGCTCGCAGGATACTAACATACCATTTTTAGTGTTATAGTATTAATCTGTTAGTCTGATCAGCCATTGCACTGTTATGCTGTTACACTGAAAAATAATGAGATGTCTGCTAAGCATCTGCTTGTCAGACGTGTTATCTATCTTCATTTGTGCCCTGTCGTTGATAGATTATTGTTCATTCATTTTCTGCTAACTGTCAGCATAGTGTGTTATTTCAAAAATCTAGTGAAAGTCAGAGTGGAGAAATCATGTGGTACGTATTTTAGGCATTAAAATTTGTTTACAGTGGACGAAGTAAAACAAATCTTTCCTCAGATTCCCTTCAGTCTGGGCTTAAACAAAGCAACGTTAATGGGGGGATTTCTTACACTGACATAAAGCTTGAGGCTTCAGGGTGAAATCAATAGAGTGATGAGCTTTAGAAAATGTTGTGTATGGACAGCAACTTAAAAAATGTCAATTACAGAGGAGTAGCTGACCTTTTTTAGCTTTTTTATATGCTCCTGTTGCAAAAATGTCACACCTGGACAACAGATCTGCTCAGCATTATAGGAGCATATTTCTATTTAAAGACCGTCTGCAACACCACATTCAGTGCTTTCATTATTTCATGAAATGAGTGAGGTCCAATAGCTGATAAAGTCCATTGTGAGCTTTCTAGCTGGTGGTTTTATTGATTGGAAAAGTAATATTTTTTGGTAATTGGTTTTCAGCTTTTTTCCCTCGAGGCATACGCACAGAAACACACAGTAAAAAAAAAAGAAAGAAAAAGAAAAGAAAACCAGGCGACCTTTGTCCCCATTCTCCTACTGCGGTAACCTTTAACCTTTGCCTTTAGCTTCCAGCAACACATACACAGAAACACCTGTGTTCGCAGTATACATATAGATATGTTGTACTTGTAATTGCTACACTGGTTACGTGGCTCTTTGGATGAGTTGATCAACAAAATTAATGATGTCACTGTTACCCTCAGTACTTTATACTCAGCGCTAATTAGCAAACAGCATGTTCTGACACTGATCTGCAGTGGCTTACATGAAAAGCACAATGTTAACACACTGCTAACAGCTTGTTATCCTTGTGAAATGTTACATGGATGTGTGTAATGCGCTAAAATTAGCATTTAGCTGAACACATGTGCAGCATGTGCATAAGTGTACCCTCAGTGAGCGGTTAGTGTGTTTACTCATGGTTCTATTAGTTCAAGCTAAAGTGAAAGAAATCAGGCTACATTTGCTCATCCGCCAGACCTGCAAGTTACCTCAGATGTAACAGTATTGGTGCACTTTCAGTAACAGTCAGGCTGAGATCAGTTTTTCTTATGCAAGGCACTTTCTGGTTCATTTTCAACCTCTGTATGGCATCGTTTTCGCTTCCTCTGCAGCTGCTGTGTGTGAAAGCAGCTTTTATTGAGATTTAATATTGAATATTTTCGTGAAACTATTACTTATTTGATGAAATCTTCACATCTTGGTTTAATGATGCAAGCACCCCAAGCTTAACACCCCTAAGAGACTTTAGAACATTTTAAACACGCACATTACTTATGGCGGGCTGCAGAGTGATTTTTGGATATCAGTGGAGAGTGCCAGCTTTGCTGTAGACAAATTAATGAGGCTGCTCTCCGCCCACATGGAAACACACGCAATCACCACGGTGCTCATGATGCATTAAAGAGATTGTCAGAGAGCTAAGGTCTGCCCTCAAGATTTAACACTGTGGCGAGATCGCAGGCTGGCTCCTGCAAAGGCCAACTTGGAAAGGAAATGAAAGAAAGCAGACAAACGCACAAATCAAGAGATTGTGAGGGAAGATGGTATGTAGCGTAAAACCTCAACTAAAGATTAAGAATATGGACTTGTTATAATAACACATGGAAATACGAATAAATTAGCTCTACCTTAAAATTTCCTTAGTGTTCCCTTTCCCTTAACAACCTAAAGCCAGACCGTCTTTGCCAGTAGAAACCACTTTCTAATGAGCACCGTCCATATTCCAGAGTGGAGAAAGTAATTTAACATGCTGTATTATTCATCAGAGTCTCTGTGTGAGTTTTGCAGCAATTTGAACACTTATTTCCCCCATAACGCTTCGGGGGTCGGAGTAATGAGTGTCTTTCCTAATGACTTTAGCGGTTGACGGGAAAGACGCGACAGGCGCTTATGGAATCAAAGGTTTGTCTGGCAGAATTAAGGGTAAGAGCGGTGCGTTCTGAGCGCGTGTCCACCGAGACAGGAGCGCGCTCTGCTCTGAAGTACTGTGTGATGAAAGGAAGTGGAGGCAGGAAGGAGAAAGAGAATTAGAAAGCTGGCGGGTACAGAGGAGATGTAAAAACCCACAGCACCGAGGGGAAGATGACAAAACTAACGAGACATGACAGACTCTGCGACTGGCCTCCATGATTGGTGGTGCGGTTTTATTTGTGTATGTGATCTCTTTTGTTGTGATTCTGTTTATTTTTGTGTTTAGGTCATTTCTTTCCGTACACTATATATCTTCAACTTGTCAACTTGTCTGTCTCTTTTCATCTTCCTGTCTTCCTATCACATAATTTTCTATTGTATTGCTTGTCTCCCTGTTTGTGGCAGTGATGCAGCATCCATTCAAGCATGAGGCTTGTGAAACAAAGCATTCATTCAAAGCATCCTGAAGTTAGTCAATATACTGATGGGTACTTTAAAAACAAACAAATAAACAAATAAATAAATTACACAGTTCTTTTTTTTTAGGCAATAAATTGAAAAAATGAGCTGGATGTGGCAAATGTGATACAATTTAAAATAGCTTAATAAAGCTATAATAAAACATTTTCATCAGTGTGATGTCTGTTTTAAAACTATACTGTATTGTGGTGTGTGTTAGTGTTCTGTTCATGGTAAACTTTCAGTGGTGGTGCCGTGGTTACTGCTCTCAACCACCCTGCCAACCTGAATTGGCTAAGTGGCAAAAAATGGATGGTTGGAGAATATTCAGTAAAATATTTCTTTTTTTTACTTTCTAGAGCCACTTTAGACACAATTTAAGGCATAATAGAGTAAAAAAAAAACCTTTCTGACATTGTTTTGTTGGAGATTCCACTTTTTACATCGCACCTGTGCCTGGTTCATTATGCGCCATAACACCAATGTATCTGCGATGCCACAAAATCACAAACCTTACTCCTGTCAGCAGATAAATGTGCACACTGCTGTCAGATTCTGCAAACAGAAGGTTTGAACTGCAGGTGGGTGGAGCTGCTGTGCTCACAGCCTGAACTGTGTGCATGAGATGATCAGATTAAGGATATCAGAAGAAGAAAACGGTCTCAAAGTGAGCACTGGGAAAGTCATGTGTTACAAAATGATCTACATGTAAACACAGGTCAGTAACAAAGATAATGTAAGTGCTGGCTTACATTTATTCTACCTTAAAACTGTGGTGTTGTGGATGATTAGAGTCTCCTTCAGAAGTAACATGTCTTATTTAAGCTTTTTACTGCTTGGGTCTGGTTTTCTCATTCTTGTTGTAGTGTATGGTGTTATCATTCCAAGGGCCAAAGAACTCTCTAAGGCCGTCAAGAAAAAAGATTGTGCATGCCCATGAAAAATATATATTTTTTAATTATAAATCATTATCTGTAAGGGAGGTAGCTTTCAAGGACTCCCAGTTAGTCCTGAACTAGCTACTCCAGCAGGGGCCCAGTTTGCCCAAGAAACAAATAGTCTTGGACCTCAGGAGTAATGTCTTCTGGGGAAACAGAGACAGAGCTGCTTTGCTGCAGTAACAGCAGACAGCTTTTCAGAAGCAGGAACTACCGACTGTGAAGCACAAAATGTTTTGAGCTGCTTTGCTGCCTCAGGGATGGGTCAGGTTTCAGGTATTGATTCAAGAAAAAAGCAACAGATTTTAAAATGCCTTATAATTTTTTTGAATGGTTAGTAAAAAAAAAAAAGGCCCACCTGTTGGTTTCACGATGTACCGTGTGGCAGGCAAAACAGCGTTAACAAACAAGGTTCTGAAATACGCACAAGAAAACATGGCCAGGAAAACAAAATACTAGGAAATATGGTTTTATGATAAACGCAGCAAGGGAGAACAGCAAAGCGACAGAATGACAAGGTGAGGCTCAGATAACAAATGTACTAAGTAATGAAGCTAGGGGAAAACTGGTGGGAAATGCAGCAGGAGCAAATCAGGGGTAAGGAGACAAGGGAAGTTAAACTCAATAGAAGGCACATGAGATAAGACACTATCAAAATAAAACAGGAATTAAATAACTTGTAGCATATTACACCAACGGAGAATGCAGGGATAAACTGAAAGTCCAAGAAGCAAAATAAGCAGTCGCCTCAAAACCCGGAATACAAAAGAACTAAAATTGGGCTCGAAGGCATACTAAGAAACGAGAAGATCCAGAAGCTTCTAAACCGAGTACTCAAAACATCAACTGAGATTACAACCATAAAAAGCCAAAAAATAAACTTTTGGTGAGAGACTAAGGACGACAGCTTGGACCTCAAAAAGTCAGTATCTTGCAACTGAATATTTTTTGCATTGAAGAATCATCAAAATTTTACAGTATCAGACAGACTGTGGTCCCTGAGGAACACTAACTAGTACGTAACAGTAACTGAATAAGTTCATTGTGGAAGGTAAGGTGCTTCTCAAAATAGCCTCGTTTTCCATGGAGTTTGCCAACAGTCGCTCAGTAAAAAAGGGAAATCCTCATGCTTTCTGTTTTATTCCTCAGGTTGCTGTTTTGCATAGGCTGTCTGTGATGCAGCTTGAAGGATTGCTGCAGGGTTTTTTTTTTTTAAAATTTTGTAAAAAGTGACAGAATCCACTCCCATATTTTGGGGCCTCTTTTCTAAATCACGCTTCATCTCTTGACCAAGTTTCATAAAATTCCGCTTGCTCATCGTAATGCGTAATCCCACAGACAAACAAACAGGCAAACAGCAGGGAAACCGTACCTCCGTGGAGGCAGCAGACTAACTGGTGAATGATAGCGATCCAGCATTTCGTCTCTGTGGCAGGGATTTGGAAAAACATTTGCATCTGTTTCCATGCGTAGTTTAGGAAAATACACAAACCACATAGCACAAACTGTAGCATTGTGAAGCCGCTCAGCACACAGGGCCCCACTTCATGCAGACATACTGTATATACAGATATCTTTGTTCCTCTACTCATCTTCTGGTATCCCTTCATCCACTGGTGTGATGTCAGGCCCCACTTTTCCTCTGTAAACATTTTTTTGCATCACAATTTTGTCTTTTATCCCTCTGTTCTGAAACAAAGGGATGATTACATCACTGCAGGCGGTGCTGTTAGTTTTTTTTAAAGGAGCGGTGTCTCTGGCTTGGCAATAGCACCAGTTTTATAACTGGAACCGGCTGCTGCTGCTGCTGCTGCTGCTGGGTGGTTTCCACAGAGATTATCAATGGTGAGTCAAAAAGATTACCTCCAGCAAGCAAACTGGTTTGTTGTGATTTCTTGACTAGAATATGTTAATAATGCCAGGAAGCAGGAAACAAGAAATTCACCAGCGGATATGCATCAGACGGCCATGATTGCTGGTTCATTTGGGGAAATCATCTTTATAAGGAACTGAAAAAAAATGAATAAAAGGGGGAAAGTCATGTCTTTATACTTGGCAATCTGAAATACAAAAATAAATGAATCATAAAAAGAGTTTCCTGGGACACATTGTCTCCACGGGAATGAATTCTGTAGCCAAATATTGTGTCTACTTTGGTTTTTACATGGCAGCCGAGACAGTCGTCTCTTTTTTCAGCAATTCTTTTAGATGTGAGCAAAGTGCACACTCTCCCGAGTCTCCCGAGTAGCTAAAAGGAACCGAACATCCTGGTTATTTGTCTGAATTGGACATATTCAGGAGTAGAATCCAGCTGTGTGCTATTTATGACACTAAAGTCTCTCCTCTAATGACGAGATACTGACATTTATCAAATTAACTTCCGTCAAGCGGCTGTGCAGTTGTGGGAGGATTACGGTAGAAATGCTGTGTTCAAGTTCATTTGACGGCATGTCTGTCCCCTCCGGCTCTGCTGTAACCGAGGCTTCACTTTAATTTCCACAGCTTGCCACTTTTACTCGTCTACCAGCCCCCCCCCCCACCTCTGTGCTAAATTGTCTCTAAATTGGATATTAAGGGGATGGAAGAACTCAGGGGAAGGGTTGCCCTCCACGTTTCTTTTCCTCCCTTTTAATATTCTTCTTTACAATATTACATATACACTGTATACATATTTGACTGTAATGAGAATTACAGCATTTTCCAAGAGACAGGGATGCATCTTATTTATCTCCAGTATCCAGACTTGGCCTATTCAATAAGCTTAGTCCTCCCAAATGCACCCTGCCCTACTAGCGCTCTGTATATGAATTACATTTGGATTGGGGAGCTTTGGGTGGGGGCATGAGACACACCCTTCGACCTTTGATTGCATTCTCCGCTTTGATCAAATAGCTGGGTAAAGAAAAAAGGCTCTGAGTGTTGTAGCGTAACATTAGCATCCTGTGGGGCCGGGTGGAGCTTAAAGGTGTCTGTGTGTGTGTGTTGAACCAGAAGTGGAGGTATAATGGTAGTGATAGGATGACAGACCTCGTCCCCAGGTCCAATAAAGGCGACAGCAGCCTGTGCAGATTTATAACTGCCTTCCTGAGTGAAAAGCGGGATGGGGGATGGAAAGGCAGCTCACTATCGAGGATATCTTATGCCTCCTTTGAGAGTCCCTCCCTTTCTCTCTTTAATTTCATGGCTCTCAGAGTGCTGTATTGTCTCTACCCCCTGTCTTCATCTTTTTTTAAAATCTCCTTTCTTTTTGTGTAATTTTTAGACCTATTTTTGCCTTAACTGTGGTCTTGTTTTTTTTTTTTCCTTTGTTTTCTTTACTCTCGCCCCTCCTTTGCAGGGCTTTAGGCAACAAATGTTTCCTTTGTCTGTCAGCCACAGCTCTCTTTATTACTCAGCCAAGCCTTTTAATTCCTTGTATGTGTGAGACTGACTGGGGCAAATAAATGGCTAGCTTGTGTTTATGCTCCGACAGTATGACTAAATGTTGTATACAGTACAATATAGCTGAGACTAATGATGATGTTAATGATAGTGCAGAAAGAAGAAACACTGAGATGTGTAGCATAAACTAAGCACACCCTCTGTCAAGTGTAAGGTTTTAGCTGTCTATGTAACTAAGTACACACCATGATTCAGTGGCTTAGTATTTACCACTTTGAGCAGCAATACCTTTTGGACTTGCTTTAGCTTTTTGGAAAATGGGCTCACATTTGGCTCTAATATACTTTGGTATACAGAGGAGTTTGACTCAATGAGTGCAAGTGCCCAGGTTCTGTGGCTGCAGGGAAAGCCCAAATCAACACCCCTCCTGCACTGTGCATGGCAGTTGGAGGGAGATGTTTGTGCTGATATGTTGTGTGTGGTGTACCATACGTCCGGCGCTGCATTATGACCAAACATCTCCACTTCGGTGTCGTCTGTCAAAAGGAAGTTGTTCCAAAAGTCATGTGGTTTGTTCATATGCATGTTTGCAAACCTAAGCAGTGCTGTCATGTTTTTGTTTTGTTTTTTTCAGAGAGAAGACGCCTTTGCCTCGGCAACCTTTCCAAACCAGCCATACTTGTTCAGTCTTTTTCTAATGTTGCTGTCATGAAGTTTAACATTTAACATGGTAACCAAGGCCTGTACAGTCTGAGATGTAGCTCTTGGGTTTTTTGCGTTTTTTCTGCAGATTGCACAATCTGGGGAGAATTGGATAGGACAGTTGCTACTGCAAAGATTTAGCTGTCTTGGTAATATTTTCCATAGTTAATAATTTCTCGTACTTGTTTAGAAATGGTCTTATCACCCTTCTTATATTGATGGACAGCAACGATTGCTTCTTTAAAATCATTGCTGATGTCTGTCTTCTGTTATGTTAACACACATCAGACCAGCAAACTACAAAAACATCTGCTACAAAGCTGTACATTAAACCAGCTTAGCATAAAGGCTGTAAGCAGGACGAAATGGCTATCATGAACCCGTTGGTCATCTCTGAAGACTTCTAATCAGCACATTATATTTTGTTAAATATTCAGGAGACCAGAATATACTGGACTGCTGAGGATCACCTACTACATCGGGTGAATTTTGCAGAGAAAGCAAAGGCTGCTATTCTTTTTCTTGTTTCTGATTAATTTTTTTTTTTTTTAAATGCAGTTTGGTCCAAATTTAACTGATATGAGTGACCAGAGTTTTTCAAGGCTGTTCGGAGGTATTTTTCATTTTCCAGCCTAAAAATATCAGCGAAGGGCAGGTTTTGTCTTAACACCTACTACTTCCTGCAGTAGGAAAAGCTAGTTTTAGTCTAAATAAGTATTGAGTAAGTTAAACTGCAGGTGCACTTTTTAATCAAAGGATTATTGAATCTTTTAAAATTAGTGACAAATAATAATGACCTTTGCTTCCTGATGCCATTTAAGATTTTCACAGAATTAAAGCTGGATGCATGATCCAAAAACAAAACAAAAAAGAATCCATCATATACACCACACAGGAGCTATATCGACTTAATAGCTGCGAACAGCTCCGATATACAGTATTCTGTTATACAGCACGTCGCATCAACGGATATATCACATGACACCCTCATACCCCTGCCTGTGATGTTGTTTTGGAAAGGCCGCTGTGTTCCCATGGCAGCGTAGCACTAGCTATTCCCAGTACGATTGTAGTTTTCCACCTGCAGCAGGAAAAAGACCTGTTCCCCTCCCAAACACTGTTTCCATGTAAACATTTTGCAGGAATGTGTGTTCATGTGAGCATGTGTGTGCGTTCCATTTCTGTGGTTCAAAGTTGAAGTTTGGTTGTTCTGTTGTGCCTAAAGCTCCAGGTAGAAATCAATGGATTGTTTTTTGGCAAAAAATATATAGAAGGCAGTGTGTGTGTGTGTGTGTGTGTACGTGTTTGTGCTCTTTAAGCATCGGTGCTCTCTGTCGTATTTTCAGTATTACTTCTGTCCCATTGGGGATGATTACAAGAGAGGAGGGGAAAGTGTAGGAGCTCAGAGCAAGAAGACGAGGGTGCTAATCTGTGAGCAGCATTAGGATGAAGAGGGTAGCTGTGGGGGCTGCACAACAACAACAAAAAAACCCCACTAGCTATCAGTTCACAAAAACACAAGACAAAAACCCCCCACAGTGTGAGAGATGCAGCCAAACAGAAAGTGACTCAAGGCAATGTTAGAAGTAGCGTCTTGGCTAAGATCAGGTCAGACGTGGGCAAAGAGAAGTAGTGTTTGAATACCACAGGCTATAGTGTCCCATTAACAGACTTGTAAAAACACAGTCCCTCCCCCAGTGGAAACTGCAGCTCATGCACATAAACACACATGTGCAGATTGCTGTTAAATATGATAAAGTGTTAAGATGTTAAGAAAAGGTCCAGGAACATTAGAGTAGGCGAGCCTGAGAGTAGGCTAGTAATTGTCTAATAAATCAAATGTGTTAGTAGTTTTTTTCCCCACTATATTATTAATCTTACACCTTTTTTAAAAGACAATTGCACATTTTCTGGATTGTCTTGGTGTATTTGTAAAAAAAAAAATCAGTTTAAAAAAATAGAGCTATTTAGTTTTTGTCAGCACTTTTTAAAAAACTCTTCATGTTGTATTTAGCGGTAAGTCGAACAAAATTCAACTGCGGATACAAATTTTAAATTCCGTGTGGGTGACACATGCTGAAGGTGAGACACGAATGAAATACACAGTGAGAAAGTAACATCACATTTACAAGGATACAAATGAACATAATATATACATAGGAAAATTAAAAGAATTGAGATTCATGACATGTTTCATCTATATATATTTTTAAATGTATAGACGTTAAATAACTTGAGTTTCTTACTCATTATTGTATCTTATATAAAAAAAAAGAGCGATCGTGCCCTCCTAGCAAATTAAAGTATTTATCTATGAGGCTCTGCAGCAAATATTACCTCCTGTCTTTGACTGACTTTAAGCACAGTGCTGTACTTACAATGGTCGCAGGACATTTTAAGATTGATGCTCACACTGAACTTGGAAAATCTCGATTTAAATACATCGGTGCCTGTAAATGGAACGAGCTACAAAAAAACATGAAGCGGCATTCTCTGATTTCACTTCTCATTTTAAAAGGTTGTATCTGTTCATCAGCAACTGCTCTATCACGTTTTTCTTAATTTGTAATTTGAGACTGTATGTATACTTTTGACCTTTTTGTGGATTAAAAGAAAAACAACTCAAAGCCTTCTGTCTAGTCAGAGTCAGAGTTACAGTGAGTCATACGCTTCCATATAGCTTTATTTGATCTAAATTGTACATTTTATTGTTTATGACCGTGGTCTGTGTCTGTGCTCCTTTTCTAACCAGGAAGTGGTTTGTAGCCTGAAAGTTTTGTTTGGATGCTCAGCTGCCCTCAGGGCTGTATGTGGGTGCTAAAGGCATTCACATGAATAGACACACTCTGCATGCTTCTAGTAAACGCATTAACCCAAAATGAATATCAAAAACAGAAAACTCTCACAGTTCTGCAAGTGTTCTGTAAGAACCAGCTGGAAGAATGATTTTGTGTAAATGTCAGCTTGTGATGTTAGGCCTCCTAACATGAATCAACAGAGGTGGGGCTAGAAAAAACACAGAAGAAGGCACGGCAGGATGGTACCCACTCATTTCCCACTCGGTGTTTTCATATCCGCACCCTGTATTTTTAGACAAACAATGAATCAGTTCTAAAAACATGCTTTTATGAAGGTTTTTACTGTGCAAAGCTGTCTGAAAAGATAAAGGACTCTAACGAGTTGTCGTTATTGTGAACAGCGCAGCATTTTTAGCTGGAGTCAGTGGAAGTTAAGAAATACAGTATTTCCAACAAGATACATGCAAATGCTGCAAAAATAACAGCCACAGTGTATTTAAAAGCTGTATGTGAATGAAAAATGCTTATTACTCTACTAGGTTTGGTTTTCTGAAGGATTTGGCATTTGGGGGCGAAGAAACTATTATTCACCAGACACAAACACAAAACCTTTATGTTGGTCTTTGCCTGGCTCAGTGCCACTGGACAAAGCAGGCCCAGTGGGCAGTGCTAACCCACAAGCAGCAGCGAGTACTTGGGGCAAACGGTGGGTGGGCTGAAGGTCATACGGGCTATGGACACACTGCCATTGTTCACTGCCCTGTGTGCTGGTATACGATTCACAGAATGCTATGAAAAGAGAGAGTAGGTGCATCGGAGATATCAGACAGTAAATACTCGATCAGATGTTAGCTGAACGTGTTTTAAAGCGATATAAGTGATATGACTGAAGGATATGTGTGCATGTTTGTGACACTGCACAGTGGAGCAGCATGTTTTTGGTGTGAGTCAGCACTGTGTGAGGAGGCACAGCTAGCTCTGTGAGAAGTGCAGCTCTGTTGAATGTACAGTAGGAGTGGGAGGAGATGAGTAAAAAGCTCTTCTGTGACACTCAGGAGATGCATGATGTCTTCCCTTCAGCTGTTGCACACCACATTCCCCGAAGCGCTGACTGTACCTCTTCATCCTGGAAGAACTCTGATAAATGGAATCTACAACCTGAACTGCGCATGTATTTTCTCACTTAGAGGGGACAGTTTGTTTGCATCCAACGTTCTGACCTTTGTTTCTTGTTAATTCTTCCTCTCCCACTCCTCTTTGCAAAGGCCAACACTCATGATCACAGGCAAAAGCACTTTGTGGCAGAGGCATTTATTCCTGCAGAGTGATAGCACCCGCTGTAGAAGCAGGTCAAGGGGAGGTTATTAAAATTTCCCTTGAGATGCTGCGCTCGGTGTTCAAATTATTTGCACCTTGACCCAGTTTATAGTTGGCCTTTTCAAGTGTTTTCTCTCCAAGCTTTAGGTTTTTGTGCGAATATATGTGAAGAAAGACGCAGGAGGGGGGAATTCATTTTGTCTGCCCCACTTTCCAGAATTGCATTAATTAGTGACCCTGCCAGGAACATCTAGCGACCTTTGTCGTGATACTTAAGTACCAAGCAGAACACTTATTCGTAGTGGTATGAATTTAGTGATTAGAAGAGCAAAAAAAAAATGTCTTAAAAAGATGGCTTCAATTGAGTTTAAAGGGAAGAGGCTGTTAACTGTACACTCTACATTTCATTTAACTGTTGTTTCAGCAGTCACAACTGTCAGTGACATGCTTAAGTACAGCAGTCAGACATAATTTAATCTGCGGTTTATTAGTAATCCAGTAATCAGCCAGCTTAAAGCACATTACAAGGAACTGCAGCACAGAAATTAAAAACATCTCAAATCACAAAAATCTCAAGAAAATTCAACAACAATAACTTAAAGTTTGAATTTCTCCCATCACAGATGGTCACTTCACCGGGACCCCTCCCACATACGGTTACGACGCAGACCGAGCAGAGGAGCAGCGAAGGCACCACGACATCCTGCCGTACATCGATGACTCGCCGTCGTCATCTCCTCACCTCAGCTCCAAGAGCCGTAGCAGCCGGGACACTCTGTCCTCCGGATCGCTGGAGTCCTCCAAATCGGTCAGTATGACATCTGGGCGTGTCCTGTTGTTGACAAAGCAGACTTTGATGCTCACATCTAATCCAAATGCCAAGCTTTCTCACGTCTCCTCAAGTGATTCAGCAACTTAGCTGCAGACAGAGCAAAAACAAATCTCGCTGGTAAACTGTGCTCATTCTTGCATAATTTTATCCCATTGCAGAACAGGAATTGGGCTAATCTATTCTTAGAACAATCCCATTCTGTCTAAAAGTCTTCAATTGAGAAACCATATCTGCTGTTTAAAGGAGATTGATAAGGGACATATCTCCTGCCTCATAGCTCCCGAAGCAGTCATCCAGTAAAGAAACCCATCTGCCTTAAGAGTCAGGGTTTTTTTCGTCTAGCGTATTAGGCAGAATTACCTATCACCTCAATCACCACATCGCTGCCTTCATCCTCTTACCCGACCTCCTTCCTCGTCTGCAGAGAAAACCAGTGATCTGTGACGTCTGTTCTTCAAAGGTTATAAGGGAGAGGATACATGTGTGCGCACACAGACACAGACTCACAACCTGTTTTTCTTGTCATCTGTATTTATTCTGTGTTATTTATATATGTTCTATGATGCAGTTCTCAGTGAAAGCAAAGGACTTTGTGTACCAAATGCTAGTATATACCAGATAAACATGTTGTAGCCATAGGTTCAATTACAATAGAGGGGTATCTTGGGAGAATATAATAAGCTAATGCTGCCTCTACCCCCTATGCCCTTGGAGGAAGTAATTGCATCAGTGGTCATGAAGCTGTATCGGTTACTCTGCCCCTTCAATCTTTGCTCACTGTCTGTACTGGTGAGCAAGTGACTGTCAGACTGATTGATGGCTTGAAAATGTCAATAAACAGTGTGCCCCTTGACTGCTCCGACCTTTGACCTGTGAGGTTTAACACCCGGTGGTTTTAATTTGCGCACACATACTTAGCTTGCATTTAGACACATACAATCCTTTTGTTTGTATGGAAAAAAGAAATTCAACACTACATGCTTAGAGCCTGTAGGTGCATCGTCTGATGGCTGGATAAATACGTTATGCACTGTGGCAAATATCCATCAACAAATTCCCCACAGGCTTACAATCAATGTCCTCAAAATGGAGTTACCATCATCCTTGATTTGCCCTTGAACAATCTGTCTTCAAACGTCACCCCACTCTGCTTTTCTAATTGATGAGTCAGAATCCAGGCAAGCTCTGATTGGCTCAGGGGAAACTGATGGTTTAGTGATGTCACTGTCATGAGTCATCACTTTCAGTAATTCTGCTGATTTAATTTAAGAGTGCTCTGGGCTCTTGTTCTCTCACAATCTGGCTCTGCCCAGCACTTAAAGGGTTTGCTGAAAGTTCAATAACATCCTTAAACTGTTTTACCAAAAACACTGACCACGTGTGCTATCTGTGTTTCTGCATGATCATAGTGTACTTTATGACATCTACAGAGTGAACCTACAGAGTGAACCTACAGAGTTCACTCTGCTTAATTTCCCATCAAGTGTGTGGTAATCATGCGTTATTATGTCTGTATTTAATAGGAGAAATTTCAAGAGACTTATGCTGCGGTCACACTAGATAAAACTGGTTGGAGATTGCAGCATGACCAAAATTACTGTGACCACGTACAATGAACTTGCAATCTCGAGACAAAGACTGCGACCTTTTGCAGTCAGCTGCCATCTTTAAAGTAGCTTTACTGCTTCATGACGGTGATAAAATGACCAGTCTGTGATTGAATGGGGTCAAACTGGCAACTAACTGTCAATTAACTGTGATAAATCTGCACAAATCATAAATCAGTTTCTGTCTGCATACAAAGAAACGCACATTAACTACTTACATTCAGATTCCAGCCACGACCTCATAGATTTGACTGCAAAATGACACAGGAACTTTCCAAACTTGCTTTTCTATAAAATATTTGGCTGGCGAGTCACCTGATCGCTGAAAATGAGTCGTGCTCACTGGAACAGACTGACTCAGATTGACTGCAATAAGTTGGGGAATAAATGCCAGTCTAAGTCTGATTATTTGTAGACAGGGTGCTTCCCACCAGCTGATCTATGCAGTCATCTTTTCATTGAAAATGAGTCACCCAGAGGTTGTGGGTGATAGACACTCAACCTCTGGATGTCCAATTAGTCTTACAGTTAGTTGCTGAGAGGGGAAAAAAAATCAAGTCCCCAGGCAAACCCAGATTTTTCCTAGTTGTAAGGAAGTTTCCATATTTTTACTGTAGTGCGACAGAGCCACATAGACTTCCAGCTGGATTCATAGTCCTGTGTTTGTTTTCAGTGCCCTCAGGCTACAGTTATCCAGGGAAGCCGTCGGTCGTGCACGATAATGACTTGGGTCTTCTTCACAACAGGGGCAAGGCTAAGTGACTGACACCAGCGCAAACATGAACAAGAGTAGCTCCGTTAACCACATATTTCTATTCAAGCGGCGCGACACAGCGTCAGCACATACGCGTGGGTCTGGTGAGCAATGTGTAGAACCTCCGCAGTATCATGCTGGGGCCTGCTGCCAGATTTAAATTGAAGATGTTGCAGGTAATTGCTCGTGCTTTGACCCCCCGTGGATCATCCTAGTTCATGAACCCCTGTATATTAAAACAACTGACTCCTCTCTCTTATGGCCCACACTTAAGGTGTGCAGTAAGCTTTATTTTCTGCTCGATCAGCAGAAATACTCTAAATGAGCAGCATGTGCACCATCAGTGTGTGTCTTATCTGACTGAAGACCTCCACCTCCACTACATAGCCGATGTGGCGATAGGAGCCAATCGCGTTAGGCTTTTCAAAAAGCCAGGGATAGCAGAACAGGCTGCTACACAGATTAGAAAATGAAAATTGAAAAGGGTTAATAAAATGTGGGGTTGTTGTTATCGCAGTCACTGTTGTCCCATCTGTGAGTCCACTAAATAAAAAGAAATAAAAAGAAACATGTTGCTAAACAAACCCAGTGTACATCAGAATTCTTAAAAACGTGTCAGGCTGAACTCCAGCTAAGTGATGCTGGGGCTGAAGAGGTTTAAGTGTAGATTTAAGTGTCAAATATTATTTGTATTGCTTCTTATGTACACTGCAGGGAGAATATGTTTTATTTTTTTACTTATTTCATAACCAAACATGCACACAGACACTTCTTTAGTCTGAACCTAGAGATTAGCTCATTAGTTGGCACAATGAATAAAAGATGATTCATTTGCAGATGTGTTCCTCCAGGAGTCTGGGGTTTGAGATCATTAACATTATTAACTAAGATGCTAAGAAATTACAGCAGAGAGTAAAATATTGTATTCAAAACCTGGACAGCCATGCATTTTTTTTAACATCCAATTACATTGCATTACACGCCCTGGTCTACCCAGCACAATTGTCTTTTTGCTCTCAGTAAATAGATCTATAAAATATTAAATATATTACACAAGAAAGAGCAAAGACTGCATATATATCTTCATACCTGTCCAAACGACCGGTTGTTAATAGTTCTGTTTAATCATTTTTTTGTTCATTCAGTCAATTTGCTGATGTAAAATAAACGTGAAGAGTTGAGAACGTGTTTGTAGCAGGCTACTGAATCAAACTGACGACATATAAAAGCATATTGAGCCCGGCAGAAACTATGGTGGTAATGGACTCCTGTGTAATGGAGTCCATAAAAATCCTGGAACATTTCATAATCTTCTGGCTTGTAACAGTCCCCTGAGATCTGTGTAAGCATCTGCTTATGCAGTGGCCATGGAAACAGGTTTCAGACCCATTTACCCCTTCATTTAAATAAATGCATGTTCGCCCACACACATCCAAGTAGTCATGTATGCATGTAAAAGCAGTTCACGCGAGCATCATGCATGGTGCACAGGCAGACATAAACGTAATTTTCAAAATAACTGTATTTAGTAACAAATCAATATAAAACAAAAACAGCTTTTATGAATATTGTATTTAATACTGTGCTTCAGGGTTTATGCCAGACTTTTTTTTTCACTTTTTATGCTGTTTTTACTGTTAAGGTTGTAACAGGTAAAAACAGCAAGAAAAAATGATTAAAGAAGAGTAATAAAAGGAAGATGTTATTACTTAATGCAATTTCACCTATTCAGCTGATATTCATCCACTAATTTCCACTAATTGTGGTCATCATTCATGCTGCATCCAAATGCATTTAATGATGATTCAGGGCTGTTTCACTGGTTTAATCCCAAGCTCATGCAGTCACAACTATCAGGAAAAAGGTTTGTGTGTCTCAGTGTAAAGATGTGTAGTTAAAACAAAAAACAAAAAACTAATGTATACACACATCTCTGTCTGCATCTGGCTTTGTAAATTATTTTTCTGCATCTTCTCACATGCTTTTGCCTCTCTCATAACACACAAACACACTCATACATACACATATTTATACCGCAGCCGTTTTTTTCTTGTCCTTGGTGACCCTGCCCGTTTGAGTTATTTTAGATTTGGTGGTTAATCAAGGCAACCCGGGGAGTTTATCTTTTATTTTTTCATATCTATGCCCTTCAGCGAGCTTTGACTCAGCTGAAGGGAATGGAGAGGCAACCAGGGATGATTTTCGGAAGGTGTTTAATTTTCCTTGACTCAGGCGCACAGAAGCAGCATGAAAGGTCCTTTACCAAATATATACATATAAATAATAGGATGTTATGTTTTGATGTTGTAACATAGTCACAAAAGAAGCAAAGGGCTTGCAGTGTGAAAATAGTTCCTAAAATATTTTAAATAAGCAAAAGAATAAGTTAGGCTAAGCAAACTGTTGTACATCACATTGCATTACTGGGTGTTCTTGAAACTTTATTCTCTGTGTGTTTGTTACAGACCGAGTGTGACCTAGAAAAAGGTTTGGAGATGAGGAAGTGGGTCCTGTCTGGGATCTTGGCCACTGAGGAGACATATCTCAGTCATCTGGAGGCACTGCTTCTGGTGAGAACACACATCACTTTTAATGTCCTCATAATGTCCAGTATTATAATCAATCTACCAACTGCTCAGGAAATATGAGTGTTTACAATGGAAATGATTGGTTTGAGTATGAGAGTGAAAGCTTTAGATATACAGTAGCTTTTCAAATGTTTAGTAGATTGTTTAGAAATACTATTTGTCCCTTTGCTGGTCTACTGAAGGGGCAGCTAACATTAACGTCCCCCTAACTTATAGATGCTTACACAGTACTCTCACTGGCCACTTTATTAGGTACACCAAGTTAGTATTAGTAGTAGTATGTTTGCCCTCCAAACTGACTTAATTCTTTGTGGTGAAGACTCAACAAGGAAACATTCTTTTGGTCCATATTGACATGACAGTATTTGTCAGCTGCTCATCAATCTTCTGTCCACCACATCCCAGAGGTGCTCTATTAGATTGAGATCTGGTGACTGTCGAGGCCATTTGAGTACAGTGAGCTGTCATATTCAAGAAACAAGTGATGATTTGAGCTTTGTGACATGGTGCAGTAATGCTGCTAGAAATACCAGTAAGAAGATAAACACACTGAGGCATTTAAAAACTGCTGAGTAGGTACTAAGCTCTGGTTTAGACTTCTGCAGGGAATCTTTGTGAAGTCTGTGACGTAACCTACTCCAGTGGTTTATGTCTTTGCCGGCATTTATCCTTATGCATGGTGGATATGTGTTAATTAAGCGTGTGGTTGTGTCCCGGTGTTTTATATGCAGTGCCAGCAAATACAAACAACGTTGTTTGATTTTTTTTTCTTTCCTGGGTTTCTGCTCTTTGTTGTGGTAAGGTTTTTTCAGGGGCAGAAATATTTGTCCCCCTAGTTTTTCCACTTCTTTGTACATTCCCTCATATCTGTTCCGATAGTATCGTCAATTTCCTTACAGGAATTTGCTGGCATCGAGATTCATCACAGCAGGCATCTGTAGTCCAATTTTGGTGAGCCTGTGTAAATTGTACCCTCAGCTTCCTGTTCTTAGCTCACAGATGTGACGCCCGGTGAGGTCTTCTGCTTCTGTAGCCCATCTGCTTCAAAGTTTCAGAGCGGCTGTTCTGTTACCTTGATTGTAACAAGTAGTCATTTGAGTTACTGTTGCTATTCCTATCAGCTCAAAGCAGTCATTTTCCTCTGATCTTTGACATCAACGGGACATTTTCACACAGAGAACTGCAGCTCATGGGACGTTTTCTCTTCTTTTGGGCCATTGTCTGTGAACAATAGAGACGGTTGTGTGAGAAAATCTAAGATCAGATCAACAGATCAGCAGCATCTGAAACTCTCACACCAGCTCTTCTGCGACCGACAACCGTTCAGCGTCATAAAATCATCTTTCTTCTCTATTCCGGTGCTCTGTTTGAACTTCAGCAGGTCATCCTGAGTGTGTCTACATGCCTAAATGTTTGTTTCAGGCATAAAAGGATTTGAAAAGGTGTGCCTAATACAGTGGTCGGTAATTGTATCCTAACAATACCGTACATGTTACTGGTTATCCCAGATCAGATAAGGCAGGTAAGGTAGCAGTAAAACCTGTAAAGCCTCCTTGTTGCTGTTTTAATACTGATGAGTATGACAAAGAAAAATGTACCATACTTAAAACAAAAGACACCTTGGTGTAGAATATGTGATACCAAAGTGTAACCTGTAAAAGTCTTTTACTGTTTACTTTAAATCTGAATTAGTTCATACATTATAGTAGTGCAATATAACAGTCACTTAATCTAGTCATATTTTTTATTTTTTCTATAAGATAATTTAAAATGCTTCTAACATAATAAACACAATAAAATAAATTTATATCTGCTCTCTTGCTCCTCCTCAGCCCATGAAGCCTCTGAAGGCTGCTGCTACAACATCCCAACCAGTGCTTACCGTGGCCCAGATAGAAACCATCTTCTTCAAAGTGCCTGAGCTCTACGAGATCCACAAAGAGTTCTACGATGGACTTTTGCCTCGTGTACAGCAGTGGAGCCACCATCAGAGAGTCGGGGACCTCTTCCAGAAACTAGTAAGGCTGGAGCGTAGTTACCTTTAGTGCACCTTTAGAGCTCATAGCCAAAGAGAGAAATGAGGGTGGGGGTTGTAGGGTGTTTGTTAGAGTGTGTACCCTTGACAGCAGAAATGTCCCTCTGTGTAACTGCTTGACATTACCCCTAATAAAACTTGACAATATGGGCCACTCAAAAAAACTTGACAGCACTGATAAGAACAGCTACAGCTGCATTTCTGACCCCAAACAAACCAACAGGGTTCACTAGGGCTCCATTACTCAGAGTAATGTTATTTCTTCCATCGGAAGGCTTCCATGAAAAGCTGAATTTCTTAAACCAATAGTAAAAGTAATTTGATTTTTTGGAGTAAAGCTCTTATTATCATATTAAATTCCAAACAAACTGATTCTGAATCATCTTTTTCCACCTAAACAGCCGTTTTTGTCCTTCCCAGGATGTCAGGGCCAAATCTACACTGGGTCTGTTCAATCATTTTCACAATGGGTCAATTAACCCACAATGAATCATTTGTTAATTCTCTTAGAAATACTGCTCCTTTCCCACTCGTGTCTCCCTCCATTGCTTTGTCTCTCTCTATCCCTCTCCCCCTCTGACTCACTTGTGCTTGGACACACACGCACACACACACACGCACTGAGGGAGGTGCAAGCGTCTTTCACAATGCCGCCTTTCTGCCTCAGGCAGCTGAGACCATCACAGCACTGTGTGTTTCATGTCTAGAAGAAGCTGCTATAAATAGGAGCCTCTCTCTCTCCCTCCATCTTATTCTCATTAACTTATCTTGGGAGGCGCCCCTTGTGGCTTGGCTAAGAAATAAGGATTTAATTGGTTTTGTCTTCATGTCAAATAAGCAAACATGAAAATCCAGTCCATCAAATTGTTGTATCCATCCTTCTTGTTCACACTGAACTTCTATCTAACAAAACCGCTTCACGGTCACCTCTAACATTAAAGAGATGACATGGTTCTGATGTTAATTATTGAGCAGAGCGATTGTTAGCTGTGAGATGTGTTTGAAAGGAACGCTGCATGTTAAATCTGGCAGACTGGCATCCTACAAGACACAAAGAGGCACCAGTAGAATAATGACTTCTTCACTGGTTGCAGAGCAAGGTTGAATGAAGGGCAAATTTGACCTCTGGGGCCCCCCAGAGGATTATGTCAATTAAGAACGTCATTTTTGACTATATTAGATTTCATTTGAACTTAAATTGGAAGGTGTAGCTAGTATTTCCATAGACTGGTGCTAGTTTGCCCATATATTTAGAGAGCTTCTTTGTCTGGCTCAGCAATTACGTCACTCGTTTTCATTTTGTGTTTTTTCTTTCTTTCCCCACCTGGACAGTCTGGTGTAGCTACAGTAACTATTGTTACTAACACTGAAACTGTAAATAGACATCTTTATATTGATGCTCTTATGCTTATACATTTACTACCTCACACACTTCCCTTCTCCAGACTATAGTTAATAAAAGTCAAAAGGTGACCATGCTGAGCCTTGAAGAGGGGGGGAAAGGGAGAAAATGTTGGATGACAGTCTGCATTAGAAAGAGAAGGCGGGAGGGGGATTAGCTGAGAGGAGAGGAGGTGATACAGACAAGGACCGGGGGGTAGGGAGGGTTGAGAGGAGGTAGGAGTTGACTAGGCAAGAAGATTTAGGCTGCTGCAACTGTGATAGAGCTGTCTTGCCATGACTCTGAAATCTTTGAGGAGAGACAGGCTTACGAATCGTAAAACATCAGAAGGAAGAAGGCGAGAATCGGAGAGAAAAGAGGAAGTGCCAAAGCATCAGTGACAGGCTATGAGCATGACTGTCAGAGAATAGTGTTTGAAGACTGAAAATAGGGCAGAATCATGCTCATGTTTCTGCTGCTCCCTCACACACAGCAACAAAGTTAAGGCTTTGCACCATGAAGACAGCCAGGCAAACTGATAAACTGTCTTTGAGCAGAAGAAACAAAAAAATCTGATGACATATTTTTGCTTTCGGCCATGGTACTGTTGTGACTCTGATAATATTCGATGCTAGAGCCAGACTGATTTTTTTTTTTTTTAATTTTGAATGGATTGATGTGAAATTTTGTTCAGCCTTTTAGGAGAAGCTCAGCATGAATTTTAAGAAAAAAAGAAATTCAAGAGTATTTTTTAAAGTAAACACTTCTTGCTGTAAGACACGGGTGTCTCACAGCAAGAAGGTCCTGGGTTCAAATCCAACGGCCAGCCTGGGCCGTTGGATTTGATTTCTCCCACAATCCAAAGACATGGATGTTTTGGAGTAATTGGCAATCCTAAATTGGCCATAGGTTTGAAACAGATTTCCCCAACATTTGTTACGTGTAGTTATTTACGAGTCCTCACTAAGACAGTATGACAGTGCAATTTAGAAATATAATTTTATTGTCACAGGAAATTACTTGTTTAAGCTCCACCTTCCAGCCATCAGCTGGCTGTATTTGTAGTGTTCCAAACCTGTGGGTCAATAGGGAAGTTGTATAGTGCCCTCTGGTGGACAAAGAACTGCAACAACGCTCATAACATGATTGAAGGGTGTTTCTCCTGGCAATTTTTTAAATTTTGTTAATTTTTATTTGTTGGTCATTATTAATGCTGATAATGGTATATCAGCAAATGGCTATTACCGACCAGTATATCAGCCCCGTTGACAAAAAGTCATAATTGTTATCAATCTTTAGTGAGGAGCATGATTTCTACCTCAAGACTTATTTTGACTTTAATCAATTAGCAATTGCTGAAAAGCAGCAACTTCAAAGACATTAACTGAAGCCTAGAAAGAATAATGAAGAAAAAACAGAACAAAAATTGAATCGTTTTACAAATGCATGCACTGTGTATGTGAAAAAGTATAATAACGTCTGTGCCACCATCAAATCAAAATCTCTGGTTCACTTTGGTTCACTGCAAGCCTCAGTTCACTTTGTGTTTAGACCTGATGAGCAAGTGTTGCCTGCTAACTTGATAAACTGAAATATTGTGGCATATTGGTGGTTTCATTGTGAGCATGTCAGCGTACTGGTGTTGGCACTCAAAGCACTGAGGTAGCACCATAGGACTAGATTCTTTCATTAAACTTAAAACAAAATTAAAGTTTTTTCATTCTGTCTGTTCTTGTATTATTATGTCGACATAGACTACACTGATTTTTTTTAATTTTGTCTTTCTCATATGTGTCAGAAGGCCTAACTAACTGAGGGCAAATTCAGCTTCCTCATATAATGACCATAGTCTGTCATGAAGCTGTTTTCTTAATGTTGTTTTCCACTGTGGATTACACACATACTGTCACAAAGGGACAAATCCGGAAGTGAAAAATCCAGACACCTAAGCAGTTCTTTTCATCACCCAAAGGCATTTTCTGCTATGATACTGTAGCTGCATTTGGTAAGCCTCAGTGCTGTTGTGTGTGGAAGTGGCTGGCAGACACAGTCAAACTGTCACGCTCTGAATGGCTTCCGCTGTGTCGCAGATTGTGTGGCCCAGGGCAGGACTGGGGATTGCAGGACTATGAAAGCTACTTTACTCCTCACCTTCCTCTTTGCTGTTTCTTTCTGTGTGTGAATGTGAAACACATTTTGAGACAGTTTTGTTGCCTGAAAATGCATCTGTGGGAACCTGATTTAAAAACACAGTTAATAGGGTGCAAATTCCAGTCTAGTGGCACGTAGCATGTTGCCTCAGAGCTGTAAATAGTTTTGGACACACAAAGCGAGATCTGTCACTCTTGAACAAGTGTAAACAATGTTTAGAAAACTTGTGACTGCATTCCTGACGTAATAAGCTCTCACACCCCATGAATTAAAAAAAAGATTTAAAAGGACGAATAGGCTCAGTTTGAGATGTTTTAGGTTAATAAATTAATTAAGTAAGGATTGTGGAAAAGTGGAAGAACATCTAGGTCAACAAAATACATGAAGCCTCATATATATTTATATTTAAAAAGTAAAAACAGTCACAAATCACCTGGCCTTGCTCAGAGTCAGGCCTCATGCCGAGGCTTGTAAAGCCTGTATTCTCTTTAAATTAAATGGAGTCTCACTTGTTTGCCATGTAAAACATTGGGATTGTGCAAAGATCTTTGACCTGCTCCATATTTCTTTATATTTTGCTTGGAGACTGGAAAATAGGTGCACCAGTTTACTGAAAGGTCCAAACACATATGGAAATAAATGTATGTTTTATGTATACATAGACATTGTCGTTTTTTTTAGGATTGTTTTCATGCTGAAAAATGAAGCTGTTGCCAATCAGACACTTTCCAGTACCATCAAGATTTGATACCTTTTTCATATTTCCATCGATTTTAACAAAATTCCCAACCCCGCTGGCTGAAAAGCAGTCCCAAACCACAACAGACCCTCCGCTGTGTTTTACAGATGGCTGTAAACACTCATTGTTTTACTTCTATCATGACAAAATAATGGTGATTTGAAGCAAAAATGTAAAATTTGGATTCATCACTCCTGTCACCATCGATGTTTACTCCATTTCTTTTGTAATTTGAGGTAGCTCAGCCTTTTCTCTCTGTTCTCTTTGTTAAGAATGGTTTCTTGAAAGTCACTCTTGCACTGATGCTGATGAGGCTTTGGCAAATATTAGATGGGTGAACTGAAGGGCTATATGCATCTCTCAGGTCCTGTGACAGGACTCTGTCAGGCCTGCCACTTCTTCTGTCCTCTGCTTGTTCAGTTTCCTCAGATTTTAAATGTCACTCTGCACACCATGCGAATGCTGACTTTTTAGGTCTTTGGGAATCAACTTGTTAGTGCTAAAATACCATTTCATGCCTGCCATCATGTGTTTTTTTTACATTTTGTAGAAATTATGTGTTTTGGCGACAGGCTGCTAGATATTTGTGGATAGTTGAGTTGGTGGTGTCTTTTTATGCTTGATTAGTGGTCACCCCTTCCAAAAAAAACTTCCTCTGAAAATGGTCAGTTACAAGGATTGAAGTGAAAATGAGTGAAAACGCGGCCAATGTCCAAAGAAAAGATTTTTGGAAAGCCTGAGGAACTTTCAAAATAGAAAAATCTGGTTCTTTGGAGGCAAAATATAAAGAAATTAAGGGTATCTTGACAGGACAAGGGTAACTACTAGTAGCCACATCATTATACACCTGATACTGGAGACATCATCTGGTCAGCCAAAACTAAAAGATGTAATCACAGTAATTGTAATTGTGTTCATGTTTTTGTCTTTTTTTGAGCCCTTTTTCAGACGGGCTCAGACCAGGTAATCAAATCTGGTGTGACTGGTGACACACGAACAAACTTGTGGTGCACAGAGCCATTTGAAGTTCTAGAAGAAGTGAATTAGACTTTAATAAAATCTCAAAACGAGTTTGAGATTGAAAGCCTTGGAGACAGTCCATAGATTGTTGATGTGATGTGCCTCAGCTGTGATCATGTAAATATGCCTTGTGTCTGTGCATTAAGTCTGTTCTTCACCTTCTTTACTTTCAGATAAAGTTCTTAAAACACTATTGTCTTTTTTCACAATCTTACTAAAAATCAAATGGCGTATTTCTTCAAGTGTAATCCCAAAAAGTACTATATTATGATTACAAGTGATGCAAATGATGTGTAGAATAGTCTAACCAAACGTCTGAAGCTTCACACAGGCTAAAAAGGTCTCAAATGCAGTAAAGTGCTAGGTGTTTTATGCTTTAAATGCATTAATTTCTGCTCAGTGCACTCAGGTAAGACATGCTTACGTACATGCTAATCATTTTAGAGGTGTGTGAGAGTCTGCGTCGAGGCACAAATCTCCACTGCACTCCGTCCGCATCCATCGGCTTTTGTTCTGGAGAATTGATTGTCCTTTTGTTCGCGGCAGAGATGGATTGCAGCGCTGACAGGCAACGTTCGATGGAGTTTTATTCAGTCACACAGCTCACTAAACGTGCTTTCATAGCCTCTGTTACACCAATCATTAATTACTCACCCAAGCTCAGTGCGGGGCTCGCTGGTTGCTATGGCAATGTGCTGCAGAGACCACCACGGTTACACGCTGTAGCTGTGATCTGTCTCTCGCCGGTTGTTTTGTTCAGTTGTCTGCCGCTCAAGTACAGTCCCTGGGACACACAGCTGAACAGACTCTGTGTTACAGTTCAAATGCACTTTGTACAGATTTGTCCAGTGTTTCGGACGTCTGTGCTGGAATTTTTTTCCCCCACTTACTCATTACTTAACCTGTGGGCATTACAATAGCAGTGCAGACAAGTATAACTGCACTGTCTGGAATACACTACAGAAGACTTTCGGGTATTTTTGTGTGTCTGAATTTCTAACTTAAAGTCTGAAAGCTCAGGAAAGATAGTTTGCCCTTATTTAATCCTCCAACATAGAAGCTTTTTAAAGGTTGTTCAAGCTCACTGTCACTGCATTGCGAAACTGCACTGTATATCAGTTTAAGTATGTCTGATCTGCGAATTAAAGTTTTTTTCCTGCTCTCTCTCTCTCAGGCCAGCCAGTTAGGGGTTTACCGGGCATTTGTGGACAACTATGAGCTTGCTGTGGAGACGGCGGAGAAGTGCTGCCAGGCTAACACGCAGTTTGCTGAAATTTCTGAGGTAAGCAAGCGAGTAAAAACAACAGTTAAGTCACTTGATTCCTATTTACCAGCAAACTGAGGCTTGTGCTTTTCCCCCCTTGATGTGCTACGCAATGCTTTACAAGGATTATAAAGCTCTATAAAAATGTGTCTGTTCTCCTTTTAAGAAGTCTTCTCCTTTTGCACTTCAGAATAGTGTGAAAGCTTGGAAGCACTGAAAAGGCAGTCAAAATATCGGGCTAGTATCTCCAAATTTGAACTTACTCAACCTTCTGTGAAAATAACTTGAAATTGAGAAATTTTGGGATAATAACATTCAGCAACATCACTTGATTTATTTTTGTTAGGTTAACCTTTTTATTCTATGCAACTAATGTGGTGATATAACAGCATCTGATGATGAAAAACATTACCTCACTAATCCAATCACAGACCAAAGTGATAAAATTAACTGAACACAGTATGAATTGATACTGCATCGCATTTTTGTTGTCATGACTCGAGCCATAGAGCAGTTTGTGATGGTAAAGCTCTGCTGGGGTTGGGGTAATTACTATTATTTCTACATGATGTTAACATAAACCTTCCTTAGCTCTGTACCTATTTATACAAGAAGAGCAAAAATGCACCTAGCTGCTTGTGCAGCTGGAGACAACGCAGAATGAAAATGATGACTAACCTTCAGCTGTGTTCAATTAGTGTGTTCAGTCAATGAACATTGCCTAAGAGGTGTTGTAGACTCTGAAAGAGTCAGTTTAGTCACTGCTTAACATTTTTGTTCCCGATTAAATGCACTTGCAAAACACACTGCCATCGTTCACCCAAACAGCTTTTATAATTCCCTTGCATTTAAATTTTAATGCTCTGCTGAATATTTCTGTGCAAATGCAGCCAGAGGCAAGATGTGATGTGTGCCCATGCGTATATTATTGTTTGAGGATAGCGGATGGTGTTTTCTGCAGTTTTCTTTGGTGAAGGCCTCTATTTGGCTTCATCTGCAATTAGAGCACCTGTAAAATAGGAGCTCTCCTGTACAGGGTGTAGAAACAGTCTCATAAATCGAAGTATTTTTTATCTAAACTTGAGTTTCCAAACGCTTCATGGGCTGAGAAGATATTATACTCTGGCCTCAAATCTAGCTTTGAAAGCTGATATAAAATCCGGTTTAAACTTCTCGTCTCCCAGTAGAGTGTTGTACTGAGGCCGTCCAACATAGATAGGAAATGTGAAAGCTCCAGCAACATCGCAGCTCTCGTCATACATTTTGAGATATTTCTGTTTGAACGGCAGCCAAGGATTTAGATTTTTTGAGGGGGATTTGAGGAGAAGTGTTTTTTAAACTGCTATTTATGAATTAAACAGAAAAAAATATATTGATCCTAAATAATGATCTTTTATTATGTGGAAGAAAACTGCAGTTGTGAGTTAAACTAGTTCTCATGCCATTTCTTTCTCACACATCATCAGCACATGTCTGTGTTTTCTGAGGACCAGTAGTCAAGAGTGGAGGCTGGTATCTACATGCATATGGGGAGTTCATCATCGAGGGCTGTTAATGGTCTTAGTAATGATGCATGACTCGAAGCCATCTGAGCGAGATGGTGGGGGGAAAATCTGCTGAGTATTGCATAATTAATTTGGAAGTGGATGACCTTAAAGCTAAAGAATGAAAAGATAGTAACTTCATCGTGTTTTGTCACTGAAGAGACTTTTAAAGGTCTTTTTATACATTTTTAAGCCACTGTTTGCACCTTTGTTTTGTACCCAAACAGAACCTGAAGGTGAGGAGCCCCAAGGACTGTAAGGAGACAGGCAAGAACTCACTAGAAGGTCAGCTATCTCGTGCCACACTTTACACCCCTTCTGTGTAAACATTTTTATTGTCTATATGTTGCAAATGGGCTCAGTAAAAAATCTGTCTGTTATCTGCTCTTTTTTCGTTTATAGCTTTGCTTTATAAACCAGTGGACAGAGTGACACGCAGCACTTTGGTACTTCATGTAAGTAATAGAGAACGTGCAGGCCCAGCGATGCTCATTAATAACTGTGTTCTACTGTATTTTGGGAATTGTGACGTTTTCTCACAAATGAAACCATGAAAGAATGCGTTGGATGATCAAAGAACAGCCTGTGTTTCATTTGTCATTGGTTAGCATAATTGCTTAGAATTTATTATTTTTATTTTTTTTAAACCTGACTGCCCGTCTTTTTTTTTTTCCAGCTGTTTTATTGTACTGAACGGGTCTATGGGTCTCTAGTTTATTGAATCTGTGAAATCTTATTGTAGAAACATTGAGCCATAAAGCTGTGTGACTCATCCATACATTTCCTGGACTGTGGTGTTTTTTGATAAAGAGTATGGCTGGACTGTGTGTGTAACACTTAAAAGGAAAAGAGGATTATAGTTAACTCGTAATAAGTAAGATTTGCTATACTGAAACTTTATAAGTGGACTGCATGCACCTGAATATATGCTTCTGCATCTCAATGTTTCTCCTTGTACTGCTAGGACTTGCTCAAACACACACCCATCAGCCACCCGGACCACCCCCTTCTGCAGGATGCCTTGCGGATCTCCCAGAACTTTCTGTCTAGCATCAATGAGGAGACGACGTCCCGTCGCCAGACTTTCAAGAAAGGAGAGGTGAGTGTTACAGAGGTTTAAAAGTCAGGCTGAGGTCTGAGCTGATGTCATTCTTTGGTCCAATTATTGCCTTGAGCAGCTCATAGGAGGTGTGGTATATTCTGTTGTCTCGAAATTGTAACTATGACTTTAATAAACTGTAACATTAAGGACACATCTTTGACTTGATTCTGTTTAAATGAAATGAAATTACATTAAATTAAATCAAAACTCACATAGTGCTTGTTCGGTACACCCTCTAAATGACCTTGAAGTTACTGCCATAGGGGTCTACCAGATGCACCAATCTGCAGCCTAAAGCAGAGCCCATGTCCTTATATGGTCATACCAGGGTTGTCTAGTTGAGAGCAATTCCCCTAACGCTAACACACTTGATCTCAGCCGCCCCCACCCCCGCCCCGCTGTCTCTCTCATCCCTGGAGATGGCTTGATGCACACGAGTGGATGCCTCTTGATTGATAGCTTGCGTGACAGTGCCGTACATAATGCCTTGTAATGAGCAACCAGTCCGCTCTGACTGGCAGATTCCAAGTTAATTATTCATAAATTGACTGTGGGAGGGAGCGAGCAAAAAGGCTCCTCCCTCACTCACCGGGAGGTCATTACCGCACCCTTTCCTCACACACACGCACACGCAGAGCTTCACATGCTTTCTCATTCTCCTGGTCTTGTTTGCTTTTGAACATATATACCCACCTGTCCCTCCAGGCGCCCATTTCCATCTCCACACCGCCATACCACAATCATGAAATTTTTATCATGGATACATGAAAGCAGCACATGGAAATCAATGAGGCTCATTATATTGTGCCTCGCTATGGATGGAGCATGCGATAGACTTGATATGATTTTTTTCAGTTCCTTGTTGAATTTACAGACTCCGGACTGCACATACATGTCACAGTGGTTTACATTTAAGTTTATTTCAGTTCAGCAGTCGTAATGTTTTTCCTTTCTTCTGCTGTTATGCCATAATGAGAGGACGCGAGAACAAAAGGAAACAGGTCAGAGTGCTCAATTATGATCTGACCTGAAATCTGCTTGTGAGCAGTCTGTGTTTTTAGTCACTGGAGGCATGCAGGAGCATAGCAAAACAGGTGCCCCCCAGAGGTCCTGGCCTGGCCACATGAGTGGGGGGCGACACAAACACAAACTGCTTAATTAAAATGCAAACGATGTCGCTCACTCGGCTCTGTTTTCCTTTGGGGGAAAAAAATGCTCCTGATGTGAGTGGAGCTAAATGTACACAGTCATCTAGACCCTTCAGCTTCTCGCTGTTAATAAACAAACGTGTCCCGAATTTTTTGTACAAGATAAAAAAACCACACACACACATGCACACACAGACGCAGTGTGGCCCTCTAAGCATTTACTCTAAATATAAACACAGACCTTTTGTAAACTCACGCCAGTGCTTGCGCGCTGTCAGCGAGGCACCTCCAGGAGATGGTCAATATTTAATCGGCGTCCTCTGCGTCGGCGTGCTCCGCCCGATGTCGCTCTCTTTCCACACTTACGCTGCTGACGTTCTGCTCAGTTTTTACAAGGAAAAAAGAGAGACGCGTTTCTCCGAAGATTCATGCTGTGAAAATGTCATCTGATGTGCGCAGACGGCTGGTTTGTTAAAGATGTCTTTTTTTTTTCTTTCCTAGTTGCAGAGCAAAGAAGCTCGATAAAATGAATGAGCTCGTCTTCCCATATTCTCATTTCTGCCTGCATCCGCATGGTGGCTGTGAAATAGTGCATTTATGCATCTGCATTAAATCTACGTAATAGATACACGGCTACCACAAACCGGTCTGAAACCCTGCGCTTTAATATACATCATAAACTAATGTGCACCTCCTAGAAATGTAGCTACACATTACATCGAAGCAGTCGCGAACAGCTCTATAAATATTCAGTGCAAGAATCTAAATTAAGCCTTTTTTTCATGACTTTTTAGATATTTTATTGTTGTTTTTTAGTAGCAGAAAGAGGCCACATCTACATATCTTTTGTCCCATAACCGTTGGCTACATGGTGTTTGAAGCGTCAGCTTTAACGATCATGTAAAGACCAGATAATGATATCCTGTGCTTGTAATGTTAATGTGCATGCTTACAGTACAGATTCACATTTTTTAGCACCGGTTCCCTCTGATGTGTCAAATCTTCAAACTGCTGCGCAACACTCTAAAAATAAACTGACTTGACAGCATGTAAGCTGGCACATGTATGACATAGACAGAGCTTTTTGATTGGTTGTTTGTTTTCTAGATAGGAAGTATCCTCCAGGGGTAATGTTACATGTGGAGCAACTTCACAGAACATCTGAGTCCCCATGCAAACACATGGAGACTGAGAGATGTGTGTGTACACTGCTCAACAGTGGCTGGGACAGTATAATCCTGATTAGGCAAATAGACCTGGGCAGAAGAGAAGAAGGCATAATGAGTTTTTCTTTGGTTTTTTTAGGGATCCTCTTGTTATCCTCTTGTTGTGGTTGAACTGACAGATGTAGATGACAGTTTCCAGTAGAGATGGCTGTCAGACAGACAGTAAGCAGTTCATCCGGAAGCTATCTATCACAGCACTTGGTCGTGATCACAACCTTGATTGTGTAGCTCGTGATGAATAGTTATATCCTTCAGTGGGAATTAGTTTCTATTAGATTGTTATTTCAGGGATCAAAATGTGATCGTAATGTGCTGTGGGATAGGCAGCGAGTGCGTGCCTCGACAACAGATCACTGCAGTGGAGCTGCTGTGGTGATATGTCACATGGTTCGCCGTCTATCTACAGCTAGAAACTGCTGCATGACATCTGTTCTGTCGAGAGCTACTACGTCCCTCTCTGTCTTCTTCTCTCCTTTCCTTCCTCTCTCCCTCTCTCAGACCTTTCCTTTTTATTGGGTCAGAGAGCCCCCCCCCCCCCCCCCCCCATCCTCACCCCCCCCCCCCCCCCCCCCACCACTGCCACTTTTCTTTTAAAATCATGCCCCATTATCTCTTTCCCTCTCTGTCTTGGTCATTCTCCTTTGATTCTCTCGGGCTTAAACATCGAGTGACACAGCATGATTCTCCTCCTTGTTAGCAGATGCCCAGTGAGAATTTGTAAGCGCATAAACTTCTCTTTCATTAGCGTCATGTCCACTTCAGTGTTTTCAGGCGGTGACAGTAACTGTGTATTTGTGATGGAGAGGGGAAAGAAGAAAAACTGCACAAAGATGAAGACGAGGCATGTCGTTGGTTCTGGAAAGTGTGATGTCATGTTTCAGGGTTTTCCTGTTAGACTGACAGGATTTGGGAAGTCAAGTGCTGGTGTGGTCATTACATGAAGAAAAATATGGTTTGGTTGCAGTGGAAGATGTAAAATGAGCATTAAAGCCTCATTCTTTGGTTGGACAGTTTTTCTGGTAGTTACCCAAAGGAAACCCATACAATCCAATAAAGCGTGTGAAAAATTGAAACTTTACTAGTTAAATTTGAACAGATGAAAAAAAACTATTTAAAGCAATTCAGTAGAAATGATCACGTGTACAGTCAATCAGAAGTATAAAAGTGGTGTCACAAATGAGTGATTGTTGTCTTTTTGCAAATTGTATTATCTCCTTTTTACAGTGAACCACTTGGATCTAATCTCTAACCACAAGTAAAACAAAGGTTATGACCATTTAAAAGCAGATTGTTTCCTTTTGAGATGTGGTTTGAGCTTCCTTTGCTCTCGGTTTTTGTTTTAATGTCCAGTCCTCCGTCTCCTTCTTAGCAAAGGGCATCACTGCCCTCTTTTGGCAAATGATGATATTACACATCTCATTATATAGTCTGACATCAGTGATCAGAGCTCTGGTCACTGATGTCACAAACATCACTCTTCCTCCTCTCGTTTCCTCCCTTACTCATCCTTTCCTGTGTGATCCCATGGTTCGTGATGATGATGCCAGATCAAGCATTTGAAAATAATTTTTTTAATGTCTTTTGGGCGGTGGGGAAAGGTGAGGTTTTTGTCATTTTTGATGCTGTAAAGCTAAACTCCTCTCTCCCTTCCCTCCTTCACCTTCCTTTCCTTCTGGTGTCCTCTTTCACACACTTGTGGAAGAGTGTGTGAAAGAGTCACACTTGTGACTCTTAAAATGGTCTGAGCTCCCTAAAATGCCGCCGCCTCCATTCCCCATTATCTAGACTGCCAGCAATTCAGTTTGGATGCACGTTTCTCCAAGTGACTCTGTTTTTTCTTTTTGTTTGTTTTTTTGTGAGCTGTTTAGCTATCAACATAAAAGTGCTGTCTTTTTTACTGACCCCCTGAGTGTTGTCTTTTGTTGCCATAGAATCGCCAGCTGCTGAAGGACAGTTTCATGGTGGAGCTGGTGGAGGGAGCCAGGAAGCTTCGGCACGTCTTCCTCTTCACCGATCTGCTGCTCTGCGCCAAGCTGAAGAAACAGATTGGAGGGTAAGAAGAATCTGCTTATTTTTCTCATTCTCAGGGATGAGATACACTGACATGCATCCAGCAGATTAGCAGCAACGCTGACAAACAAGTCTAAAATTAGTAATAGTTACCATCTATGTTAGAACAGGACCTAAGCTTCACAACAACAACCAGAGTTATTGACACAGATTTAATAATCTCTATTATTTGAAATATTTTCCCAAAAGACCCTCTTGATATTTTTTTTTTTGTTTTACAGATAATAAGTATTTTTCTTCATTTATCCCTGGCTCATCGTCTTTCATGTACCCCTTTTTTTTTACTTTCCTTTAACCAACACTCTCCTTTTAATTTCCTGTCCTTCTCCTGCTGCAGTAAAAACCAGCAGTATGACTGTAAGTGGTACATCCCCCTGAGCGAAATGACCTTCCAGGGCCCCGAGGAGGCTGAGCCACTTACCATCCCTCAAGTCCCCGATGAAGAGCTGGACGCCATGAAGGTCAAGATCTCACACCTCCGCAGCGAGATTCAGAGAGAGAAGGTATCGTAGATGTGCTCTAATCCAGATTTCTGCATGCAGATATTCAGAAGTAGATGCTTATTCGAGTTGGATATGTGCAGTAGTTTCACCGATATCTGTTTGGAAACTTAAACAAGATTATTTCTTTTTTGTTTGTTTTTTTTGTATTTCAAGCAGTCCAAATGTAGCAGTTACTCTCTTTCTCACAGTTGAATAGGTTTTGCACGCTCTTCCAAGTAAAGTCAAATATTTTCACCACCAGAGAGCAAACAAGGGTTCAAAAGTCATTGATCGCCTCCGGAAGAAGCTGTCTGAACAGGAGTCTTTGCTCCTGTTAACATCCCCAAGCATACCCCTCAGATTCTACAACAAGAATGGAAAGGTAATGATGCTTTCTATCCTAAACTACGTCTGCTTTTATTTTATCAACAGCTCTTTCCCATCAGCTTCCCCTCACTGCTCCTTCTCCTCATTTTAATGGTTGTTTTTAAAATTATTTATATTAATTTTTGGGTTGCTAACTTCTGTTGTAACTGCATACTTTCTTTTTATGAGTGTGTATCAATTTCTGCATGACACCTTGTACAATTATGCTGGCTCAAAGTCAGTACATAACAACAGGCTTAAAGAGAATGTGAATATTTGCACATATAGACAGTGAATGCATTAAACAGTAACCGTGAGACTTGGTCACTGCTGTGACAGGAGGGGGGCTGGCTTTGTTATGCTATGGTGTAGCAGTTTGGTGGTTCAGATTTATATTATAAGGTCACTACAAAATGCAGATAAGTGGTCACATTTATCTCATGTGGAAACGCATGCAAGTGATCAGATATTCAGGAAGTGACCAGATATTCAGGAAGTGACCATACGGGGTCACTGAGTGGTTTTTAATATGAAAATGATTTGAAGCACATGGTAGAGCCTTTGTCGCTGGGCAAAATCTGGGCTTAAATCTTAAACAGCACTCTCTACCATTATCCCCTCAAAAATGTGAACTGAGGGGATATCATTCACTAAAAATATTTTTCCCTTCCTCCTGAACAGTTCGAGAAACTTAACGGATGAACATGAACGTGCATTGAGTTATCGTGTTGGTCTTCCTGTTATTTTGTGACCATCTGTTTTTCTCAAATGCCTCTCATGTGTTTATTTTTCAGAGCTACAGTTTCCTGATTTCATCTGACTATGAACGTGCAGAGTGGAAGGAAATAATCAAGGATCAGCAGAAGAAGTGTAAGTGTCAGTCAGGCTGGACCGGCTCAGTCATCTGAAGTGCAAGATACTAAAATTTGGGCATGTTTATGTAAATACTACCAATCGATTGAGGCTATGAAACCAATATTTTTTTGCACATCTGTATGGCACGTGGTGTTTTTTTAAAGTACAGTGTGATTTAAAATCGAAATATACTGTCTCCCCTCAAGGTTTTAAAACAGTTTCCCTGACGTCCATGGAGCTGCAGATGTTGACCAGCTCTTGTATAAAACTACAAACTGTCCACCACATTCCACTTAGTATTAACAAAGAAGGTAGAGTGACTGTTTTTATTTTGTCTAACATAATTTTGTGTTTTTTACAGACTTCTTTTAAGTTAAAGATATTCATGAGTGCTTATGAGGCAGTTTTATTTACAGCCTTGGTTTGTCTGTGCTTTTATTGGAAACCTTGAGCTTTCCCATAATGTCCCCAGGAATAAAGTAGTCATTAATAATTGTGGGTAAATTGAGGATTGGTTTTAAACCCAGATGTTTAATACAGAGCACGTCTGTTCAATCTCTTCCTTCCTTTTCTCACTCTGTTCCAAAACATGCAGAGATCGGCATGCTTTTCTAGTGCCTCCTAACTTTTTATTACTGTCTGCTCACTGACCGTTTTTCCAGAGGATGAATCCTCCGGTCTCTACGGGTTCCTGAATGTAATCATCCACTCTGCCTCCGGCCTCAAACAGAGCTTAAGTGAGTCACTGACCTTCACCTACGCAACCTTTCAGTTCAATTCAATTTTAATTTGTTCAAAAGCAGCGGAAACAGTGTTATTTTTGGTTAAACTTTCAATCGTGAGTGTGTAATTGGATCCACGGGCTGAAATTCGTAGAAATTTGATTTGATTTATTTTCCTAGGGTAGCATCAAACATTCAGCCCATTCTTTTACTAATGTAATACATTCACAAAGACGACGTGATTTGCCATATAAATGTAAATTGTATTAAATTGTTTCCTCCCTGCCAGATCTCTACTGCACATTGGAGGTGGACTCCTTTGGGTTCTTTTCAAATAAAGCCAAGACGAGAGTGTATCGATATACCAGTGAACCCAAATGGAATGAGGTAAGAAGAGTGTGCAATTCAACATACACATACCTTCAAAGCTGGATTTGATGAAGTAGACGTGTAGTTGTTTCTGTGACATTATAAAGAGATTGCTCACCCACATGTACCAGCTGGTGCCTGCATTGAATCCTCAGTTGCACAAATCTATCAGTGCAACTCAGGAACACATACCTGCACACATTTCCGTCTTAGCATAGTTCATGTAGCTGACATCTGGTCTTTTAATCATTTAGGCATCCATCTCCGAGCAGTTAAAAGATGTCTAAACAAATCCAAAGCATCCAGAGCCCGAGCAAGAATATACAAAACACACATACATACTCCATATATGCATGGAAGCAAGCACACGTGCACAAACAAGAATGCATTAATGGCATAGCTGGGTGAAGCAAGAAAAGCTCTGAGACATAATCACAGGATCAGTTCATGTGTGACAGGGTGTGTTCCATAGTGGACCCAATGACTCTTTGAGGATTTTGCCCAGCAAAGTGGAAATAATACTAACTAATGAAGAGCTGCTGGTGATGACTCACATCTGGTCAAAAGCTAAGTGAACTAACGTAGTGTGGGCCTCAAAAAATATGTGCAAAACATATGCAGTACATTCTCTTACATAATTACAGGAAGTGATGGTCAGCTGCGTTTTGTCGTTGGTCGTATTGAAATGCAATGCCATGGTGATGTCTCTGAAGTTATCATGGCTCTTTTGCATGATCTTTATCTGTATTCAAATATTTCCCACCCTTTGCTTTTATTTATTCTTTCCTCAATTGTTTTTTTCTGTCTCTCTTTGTTCGCTGAAGGAGTTTGAAATCGAGCTGGAGGGCTCTCAGACCCTGAGGCTGCTCTGCTACGAAAAGAGCTACAACAAGACCAAGCAGAACAAAGAGGATGGAGACGGTACAGACCGCATCATGGGGAAAGGACAGATCCCGGTATGACATGACGTCACCCTTTTCTCAGCCGTGACCACCATGACTCATTGCTGATAAGCATTTATGCCACAATAGGTGCCGCATACCATATGATCAGTGAAGCTTGTTAGAGGAATATGTGATGGATAGGTAGAGGCTGGCTAGATGAAGAAGGGTTTCAGTGAAGTTGTCTGCACTTGCAGGTGACTGTAATTTAAAAAAAAAAAGAAAAAGCGGAGTGACTTTGTAGCGGTTTAATAAAAGCTGTATAAAGCTGTACATGCTCACTGCTTCCTGCCAGGCTTAGCTGTTTCAAATATTTATCACCACCCTGGGGAATGGGTACTGAGTAGCAGCAAAGTCATCCTCCACAGAGGAAGTAAATATAAAGTATTCTCTCCATAATAATGCCAGACCCATAAAATTGCCATTATCCTGAACCCATCTGACTGACCATAGTTTGATGGCAGATTTAGGTAGTCAGGAATTTAATCACGAAGGCAACCCCACCCCACCGGATACTGCAAAGTGTCACCTAGAAGATTAACAGAGACAAAGGCAAAGATAAAAAACATGAAAAACAGGAGATGAGCTTCTTTCATCCATTGCTACCAAAAACAATCCCTTTTTCTACTCCTTCGTCAGCTTCAGTGTGCGTCCGTGTGTGCACGAGCATGATTGGACATTGCTGTAAGCTTTTTTTGCTCTGTTTACCACAAACACTCACACACACTAACCTTCATGTATATAGCAGCTCATTTGCTCTGAAGTGAGTAAACCCCCCCCCCCCCCCCCCAAAAAAAAAAAACAAAATAATAGCTGTAACCTTTTAAATGATTGTTACAAATACACTGGTGCAACATTGCGTAAATGTTGTTTCATGCCGTATGCACACACACGCATTACAGAGGACAGTTGTATTTATTCTGGGAGTTCTGCATCCATGCTGGTTGGTAAAATAGAAAAAGCTATCTACACTAGGATAAGTTTCCAAACTGTGACTTACAGTCACATACTCCACCTAGTGGCTCCTCTAAGCCTCAGACACGATCCTATTTTGACAGATGATGTCATTTTAAAAGGAAAAAACTCGCAGAGCTGTTGGAAAGTTACTCAGCAGGATTTTCACAAATCCAAGGCAACGTTGCTGCTGTGTTCAGCAAAAGTCACGGTGGCTTATTGAATCTACATTTTACTCTGCAGCTTTTTTGAGTGTTTGATCAGTCAGGTGCATGCTGAGATTAAAAAAAATGACTGCTTAGTTTTCAGACTGGCTGGTATCTAGCATAAGAGGCAAAATAAGAGGCAAAACATGGGTGCTTAAGGATTGACCTGATAGATGGGTAATAAGAGTACATATAACATGGATGTATACTTGAGCAGGTCCTTGGTGTGTATTCTAGCTAGTGCAGTTTTTCCTGCATGTTTGTTCTTTATCTTAGAATCAAAGTAAAAAAAAATGAAGTCTTCTTTTTCTATGATAATTTCACGTATGTTATAAGGGAAGATCAGTGACTCAATCCATGGCTTCTCCAGTCTGCAAGTTGACGTATTCTTGGGAAAGATACTAAACCCCGATGCATCCGTCTGAGCGTTAGTGTGAATGTTGTGTGAATGTTAGACCAAGTGCTGAGGCTTATAAAAAGCATGAGTGTGATTGTGTGTGTGACTGGGTTTGCTCAATTAGAGTAGAAAAGCACTACATAAGTACCAGTCCATTTTTGTTTGCTTGTTTATCCATAATCTTTCCTAAACTTAAGGGTCACTGTAGCTCAGGAGGTAGAGCAGCTCATCTATTAACCGCAATGTTGATGGTGCAATGCCTGGCTGCCCAAGTATCTTTGGGCAAGGTACTGAACCCCAAGTTGCTCTACGATGTGTCCATTGGAGTGTCATTGTGTATGAATGCTAAATAAGAACTTGTACAAAACAATGCTTGTATGAATGGGTGAATGAATCAAGCTGTATAAAGTGTTTTAGTGCTCAAGGAGAGTAGAAAAAAACCCAGAATGTAAAAATCACTCAGCCCACTAAAGTTCTAAAGTTTGGTGTCAGTTTGTCACATCATCAGCCTGAATTCCCCCATTATTACTGCATCATTAGTCCTTTCCCTTTGATTCTACACCATAAACATCCCTCTTGTTTGATTTTTAAACGTACGCATCCACACCTTGCATTCATGGATTGTGTAAAGTCCTTTGTCCATCTGAATGAGCTGTGACAACTATTGTTTACCCTCGTGTTGCAATGCTGGCTAAATTCCAGCTTTTATCATCGTTCACTTGACCAGATTGTCGAATTATTGGAAAAAAAAGCCACTAAAAGTCAGAGACGACAGCATCATGTGTGTGTCTGAAAGCTTTTAGGCCAACGAGGATGCCGGTCTTATGGCTTTGCTGTTTTTTTAGTGGAATGTAATTCTTTATAGATAAATGGCTCAAACCAAAGAGCACTCCAATCTCTTCAGTTTGATTCGGTTGTGAGAAACTTGATCCAGCTTTGCAGCCAACCAGATGGGGCTTATACTAGGTAAACACACCCAGCATGCGTATACTGTGTATGAGCATGTTTGTTGCGTTTTGTGAGTTGTGTTTGTTCGCACTCAGCCTTTATTGCCCAGGATGGCATGGCTCTTTGATCTGAGTGTAGTTGTATGTAGAGATAGTACCTCTGAATAAATTACATTTGTTTATCGTGCTTCTAAATATATAGCGAAGGGTGTAGTGTGTCTGCAAATCACATTTCAAAACATTCTGCTACAGCAGAGTAAGACAGTTGATGCAATAATAACTTTATGCTCTGCTTTTCTGACATAACACAGCAGCACAGTAAGTAGGACAACAGTATTTAAATATAGCCTTGACTTTTTAAGATCATCATAATAAAGCAAATAAACATCAATAATGTATAAAGCTGCAGTGGCTCCAAACAAAATACTGAAGTTATTCTTTCAATTGTAAAAAACGGATAATTTTTTTGATCCGGTTAGATCTAAAAGTTTTAATAATATAGACTGTTTCATGTAAATGCACTGCAAAATTAATATTAGTTAAGTACATGAATATTATCAGCTTATTAAAGTAGTAGTTTCACAGTAAGCTGTCCTTATACCTGACATATTATCAGTTTGTTAATGTTCCATCAATGCCTAAGCAGCATTTTACATGAGCAATCTGCTTTGTCTCATGCCCAGTCAGAGGATCACAAAATAAATGTTGCATAGTTAAGAAAAAATCTGAGGAAAATTTCTAAATATAAAAAATCTACCATTGAGGATTTGTGTCAAATAAAGGTCTTTAAAGAACAGTGTTTCCATTTGAAAGGTGGTGGAGTAGAAGAAGAACGTAACTGAAGTACAGCAAAATTTCTCAAAATTGTACTTTCTACCACTTCTAATAGAAGACTATTCGAAATATCCTAAGCACTTTCATTTCACATGCACAATGGATCCTGGAACATGTCTTTAGTTTGAATGTACTATCTGAATCTTCACATGACTCAAATTTCCAAATAATATTTTTATCTGGGCCTCGGTGCAGCTCGTCCACTGTCTGAAATCGAGTCATTTTAGCTTCTAACCCAAGGGTGGGGAAACTCCAGGCCTCGAGGGCCGGTGTCCTGCAGGACTTAGATGTGTCCTTGATCCAACACACCTGATTTAAATGGCTAAATTACCTCCTCAACATGTCTTGAAGTTCTCCAGAGGCCTGGTAATGAACTAATCATTTGATTCAGGTCTGTTGACCCAGGGTGGGATCTAAAACCTGCAGGACACCGGCCCTCGAGGCCTGGAGTTTCCCACCCCGTTTTAACCCTTTAAGACAACCTTTGAGTGGTTGGCTGCCATTCACAAACAGAAGATTTGTAAAGCTGGTGGGTGGGGCTTCTGTCCACTCTCACTGAGATCATACAGATCCAGAAGACTGAAGCCTGAGCTTTTAATTTTTGACTTGCGGTGATTACTTGCATTTATGTTGCTTCATTATTTGAAACTTTCTCAATGTTCAGTATGAGTATCCTTCAGTGTGAGCATTTATGGTTTTTTCTTTATCATGTTTCCTCAACTCAGCTTGATCCTCAGACTCTCCAAGGCAAAGACTGGCAGAGAACAGTTATTCCCATGAATGGGGTGAGTGGATCACACAAAATAAAGATATCAAAACATAAACAAGATTTTCCTCCTGTATTACACTCACTAGCAGCTCTAATGTAGCTTTACATTTAGATCATAGTAGTATGCATTAATGAGAAATGGGAAGCAGGTCGATTCAGATTGTGTAATGGTTTGATTTGTTTTTTAACTTTGAGTTCTGTTTCTTATCAGATTGAGATTAAACTGTCCATGAAGTTCACCAGCAGAGAGTTTAGCCTGAAGAGGATGCCCTCGGAGAAACCCATGGGTGTGTTTGGAGTTAAGATCTCCACAGTGACCAAGTGAGTAAATAAATGAAGAGCGACTATTTGCCCACCAGAACTGTGAAATGTTCAGGTCATTACTATTTGTGTTCTCCTCTGACATTTTAGGGCTTGTTTCTGGATTATTTTAATGTGTGCTAATCTTTTTAGTTTTCTTGATGCACATCCCACAATGTTCGACTCAACATTCAGCTCACCAGCTGAATGGACAGCTGCTCACAGTAATTATTCTGTAATCAGAATAATCACATCTGTATTATTCCCTGTGCCAGGTTACTCAGTCTTATCCCAAACTGTGGCAGACTGTCATGTTTTAGAGAATAGGCCAGTGAATGGCTGAAGTCAGCTGGACAGATGATGTAGCATACTGTATATACAGTTGTAACAAATGTTATTTCAGACCCTCTTTTTTGATTCCTTTTTTGTTTTCATCCAGACGAGAGCGCTCCAAGGTGCCCTACATTGTCCGGCAGTGCCTAGAGGAGATTGAAAGGAGGGGCATGGAGGAGGTGGGCATCTACAGAGTGTCAGGAGTGGCCACCGACATTCAGGCCTTGAAGACTGCCTTTGACACCAGTAAGTATCACTGCCATCCGTATACCAGATGACTTCTTTTGTTTTGGGGGTTTTATTTTTACATATTTGTCAATCTTACATGTTTCATTTTTAAATGATCATTTATTAAGGGACAAAAGCCATCCAAACCAACTTGTCCTTATATAAAGACATCATGAAGAAGACATCAAGAGCAGATTGACAGGGGAATCAATTTATGTATTAGCGAATAATTGGGTATCCTTCTTTGCACTTTTAATTCGACGCTAACAGTTAGGAAGCACGGCAGTTTGTTCTGAGGTGTTTCCTAGCGTTATGATTGGCAAACTTCCAGTTTCAGGCTGCTCTCGTCTCTCCTGCAGATAACAAAGATGTGTCAGTGATGATGAGTGAGATGGATGTCAATGCCATCGCTGGGACCTTGAAGCTGTACTTCAGAGAGCTGCCGGAACCGCTCTTTACCGATGAGCTCTATCCCAATTTTGCAGGCGGCATCAGTAAGATACTGACTTTGAGGTTTTCCCACACATACGCAGTGTGAACTGCTTTATTTACAAGAAATGTATAAGCAGCAGTATCTTTCCCTTCCCTCCTCTGCAGCCCTGTCTGATAGTGTTGCCAAAGAGAGCTGCATGCTGAACTTGCTGCTGTCACTGCCCGAACCCAACCTGGTCACATTCCTTTTCCTTTTGGATCACTTAAAGAGGTATAAACAACTAAACACAAAAATACATGCATAGAAAGTAGACATGACTGCACACACCAATGTGCACAGAAAGAAAGACAAACCAAATTCAAGAACGTAAATTTTGATAGTTGATGCATTAGGTGGCGATCACTCACGAGTGTGTTTTCAGATGGATTTTCTTTACATTTGTGTCCAAAACATTATCTAAATGTTAATATTGTTTTAAACTTGAGACAGTTTATTGTGTTATGTGAACATCATTATGGTAGTATGCAGTGTTCACCTCAGTGATTTTCTGTATTGATGTAGCTTTTATACTGTTAGGTATAAATCACTTGCAACTGCAAACAGCCTGACTGTGTACTGAATAGAACTGGAGATTTATTACTTTTACTTTTAATGTCTTTATAGAGTCAAAGCTTTTTCAGTATTGGTTGACAATGTTATTGTTTTGTTATCATAAATCATTTAGCCCCAAAAATTGGCTGTTACTACTATATCCAAGAGAACGTTTTTGGATAGTTTCATGCCTGTTTGCATATTTACAACCACAACATGTTATTGTAATTGAGGTAAAACAGAGAAATCCTCACACTGCAGAGGCCATATTTAGCAGACGTCGCTCCACAGCCAACTTAAATGATAAACAGAATATCAGGATTGTTGGGCAGACTCATAATCTTTTTATCGGTATTAATTATCGGGTCTCTCTTGTAAATGAGACATTAAGTCTCAGTGGGACTACCTGTATAAATAAAGGTTAAGGAAATAAAATATGTAAAAAATGACAAGGAATGTCAGAGGTGGAGGAGCTTGTGATTATTATTTGGATGGAGTGTCTGTGGACAGTTATCCCGTTTTATCCTATAAACTCTTCTGCCGCACTTACTGTAGCATCTCCAACTTGCTCATATTTGCGCTCAGAGCAGTCTATCTCCATCCCTGCACATTAACATCACTCTTGTTCTGCATCTTTATTACTAATCTACTCAACTCTTCCTCTCCTCAGGGTGGCAGAGAAGGAGAGTATCAACAAGATGTCCCTCCATAATTTGGCAACGGTGTTCGGGCCAACCTTACTAAGGCCCGCTGAGAAGGACAGCAAGATCCCCGCTAACCCAACACAGCCCATCAGCATGGGGGACAGCTGGTCCCTGGAAGTGATGGCACAGGTAAGCCACACAGTTTATCTTCAATCTCTGCCCTCTGCCATTTTCTGTAAAGGTGCTTGACTCATTACGATACTTATATTTTTAATTTGCTCATTTTTTTAAACTTTCTCAATACAGGTCCAGGTGTTGCTGTATTTCCTCCAGCTGGAGACGATTCCCACCCCAGACAGTAAACGACAGAGCATCCTGTTCTCCACTGAAGTATAGAGCTAACGCTGACTCTGATCACCGCTGTGTGAAAAAAGAGACGGACACTGGCTCAGAGCGAGCCTCCTGTGTTTTTTATTTGACTGACTGCACTCCGCTCAGCTTTTGCAGCTGGGAAGGATTTGTCTCCGGTGATGCCTGTTGTGCTTGAACACAAGAGGGCGCCACTGGGCCTCTTAAGTACAGAGTATGTGAGGTCTTTGCCATTCCTATCTGTCATTACCTGATAATTAGTATGATTCCATGTACCTCCAGTGTAATGCATCCACCACCTGGTTTTTGTTGGTCTCAGTGGTGAACCTTTGCAGCTTTTACACAGTTGTGGTTCATAATTCGAGAAGTTCGAATGAACAAAATCGCACAGAACGAGTCAGGATTGTTGATTTTTCTGGAATTGGTTCGCCAACAAATCAGAATCTCCACGAACTTTTGGGCATTGTTCTCTGTACGTCTTTATTTTAACCAATCGCAGGAAAAACTTTTGCAAAATGTGTTTCTCCATCTCAAACGTTGCTTCATGTCCAGTTGAGGAAAATCCTAAGTATGTCTTACATAATCTCAGTGCATTCTTTCAAACAAGTGCAGACATTTGATGGAACTGAAAGTCAGCGTGTGGCTGTCGCCGTCGTGCTGGCTTTTTCTTTTTTTCTGTATCACAGGAAGCCAACACCTGTATGTTAAAGTGTTTACAACGTAAACAAACCCAGTTGGAGTGAAACGCTACGGCTTGGTGAAGCGAACCCAGTGATTTGTAATACACTGCAGTCTGACTGCCTGCCGTTTGTCCGACCACAAAAGCAAGTTTCCTCTATTTGTGTTGTGTCTCAAAGTAACCTTCAGCTTAAATGCACAGGAAGCAATATATTTTCTAACATAGGAGTTGTCTGTGTTCATATCTTTGCTGACGAAATGTCCTTCGCATTGTAACATAGGACGTCTTGCCAAATCAATATGTTTGTTTTGGGGTTTTTTGTTAGGAAAAAGGAAGCGGTTGTATTTACAGATAAAGTACATGTACATAATCTTAAAGTTGTATTTTTCTTTTTGGTTAACAGTATAATCATTGTTGCTGTTACTGTAATTTATTTTGGGGTCGTCGGGGAGAAATTGGTTTGTTTGTTTTTTTTCTACGTGAACTTAGGTTTCTGTTTAAGAAAGTAGTAGGTTTTAGCCTTGACTTCAAGTCTTGCAGTAATTAAGCAAGATTTAGCCTTGTTCTAATAGAAACTGCTCAGCTCTTCTATCAGTTCTTCATTTCGATATTGTTATTATTATTAATATTATGAAGGTAACACACACTTTGTAGTTCATACTGTATGTTGCTGTGGAAAAGACTGAAGCTCTTTGACTGCTAGCTGGTCCTTATCAGGACATCTCCCATCCAGAGATTGCCTGTCGAGTTTAGACATTATGCAATGTCATGATACATCTCATACACACATGGCGTTGTCTCCTTTTGTAACCATTTAATCTGTGGCTGCAGAAGTGCACTAATGCAATGTTAGAACTACTGTATTACCATTCAAGTGACCTGAGCACTCTGCATATGTCCAGCGAACAGCGTATCTTTTGTCTTAAAAGAAGGAATATTAATTTGCTTGCGCACACATGGCAAAATGTCCTCCTAATTATTTGTCCACAACTCACTGGCCAAGTTAGAGACAAGCTCTTAAAATGTTTTTGTTTTTTTGCAGTATGATTGATTTAACATGCAGGCATGTTTTGTTCATTTTATTTCTGTGCGCTCCTGCTATTGCTGTGTTGTATCCATGATGTGGGATGTAGTTCATGGGGATCTTTATCCTTTCTTTGTTCTTTTTTTTTTTTTTTTTTTTAAGATTTTTATATCACCACTGCTTATACTGCTTACTTTTTATAGCCAATTCAAGGCTAGTTATCATGACTGGCTGTAAAACCAATGAATGAGTTAAATGGATCTGATAAGGGTTCACGTGTGCTTGTGGCCTCGATGAAGATGGAGTGGAAAAGCACACATGAGTAAATTATGATGGAAAACACAGTTCTTGCATTCGGATACAGGTGAACCCTCTAAACGTCACATTTGCTCTCGCTTTGCCCTTGCAGCATCTCAAAAATATGTTTCTTGCCTGTACTCGTGTAGGTTGTGAGAGGCCGAATGCACCACCACCAGTCATTTATTCATTATTACACTTGTTACCTTTATAGCAAGTCCTAATTGCCTGCTCTACTCTACCCTATCGTGCCTCGACACTTACGCTTTTGTTTAGAGCCCGTGGGCCTCTGAATGTCAGTGATAGTGCTGACTGCGAAAACATTCGTTCTCCCGTTGCCTTTGCTGAGGACAGCCACACATCGTTCATCTCACTGATGACTAAGACAGGACCTTAAACTTAAGTGTGGTCTTAGCTCATACTCTCAGCTCCATGCCTATCCTACCTGCCACCTTCATTTGACTGTGATGCACAAAATGTTAAAAGAGAAACTGTGTTAACATCTGTCTTTTTAGGGCAATGGATCAAAACATTTTCCCCAAGTCCATCTTTGTTATTTTCTTAAGTTTTATATCCTCTATTTTTATTTATTTATGCTTTTGCACAGCCTGGATCTATTTATTTAAGATATTGCCATCTAAAGCTAAATTAATGTTCGAAGACTGTCTTTATCTGGTGTGCTTTCTTTGGGAAAATCTCACGTCTTAGAGTTACAACTGTTTGTCTCTATTTGGCCCCGACTATGTAGAACTGCAGTGATTTTTCAACTCTCAGTTCCTGCATTGTCAGTTCATATTTAGTTATTTGTGTTGAACAACAGACTGGCCACTGTGATTGTCTAGCTAATAGGAAGTGCAGGTTCTTCTTAATTTAAAAGGTAGATTCTGTGAGTTCCTGGAACTCAGACTCCTCCTGCTTTTTCCATAGAGTTGTATAATGTGTATAATACTAGAGTATGCATAATCTGGTTTCTCTTTTATTTATTGTGGCGTCCGCTGATCGTTGAGGATTGAGGCGGTACATCTCTAGTCTCTTTCAAAATCCAAACTATCAGTACAGTATGTGGTAGAGGAGAAAAGAGTCTTATATTAGTCTAAATCTGCATTGTTTTGGTCTGTTGATTGTCACCGTAACTGCATGTACCCTCCATAATACAGTTCCCTCCACAACCTCAGTCCCAAACGAGAAAAAAAAAAAAGGTTTAGTTTTTCTGTGGAGTACTCTGACCATATATTCTTCTATATGAAAGTTCCAAATCTCTTGCATTTACTGTACACAACACTGCTATTGCCACTTCTTTAACAACATGCTGCCATTAAATTAGGCTTTTCCAACCTTCAAAAAGTATTCTTTTGCGTTACTGAGCATATAACGATGTAAAGGTGAGGATGAGACTTGGTGACCAACAACACTTTTTTTATTCCTCAACTTTTAACTCTTGTTCCTGTTAAATATTCAATGTTCTGCTTGTAGAACTGTAAAAAGGAATAATAAAAAAAGGAATACTGTATTCTGAGGGCAAACATGTTTGGAAGGCATTTGCGGCCTATGTTTGTACACAAAATGCTAAATAAAATCTCCTGTATCTAAACAAAGTCACCCCCTCCCCCGTTTTTTTTGTGAAGTCTGTGGTAGTATAGTATTATCCAGAAAACCTAGAGAGGCTAAACAGTGTTTAAAACATTAACTACATATGCATCGTAATGTTGCTGGGCATCATGTTTATCATTTGAGATAGTTTGTAAAAAAAAAAAAAAAAAAAAAAAAAAAAAAAGAAAGAAAAAAATGAATCTTTGGATGTTCAACATTTATAAAACTCAGTGTACAAAAATGCTAATGAAACATTTAGAAATTCCACAAAAATAAGACAATGAACATTTTTCTAAATCATTTAAAACATTTATTTAATTTAAACGAGATGTTTGTATCTAATAAATCTAAAATTGATTGTTTTGTTTTTGGAGAAATTCTCTCAGATTTTATTTTGATTTTAGAAACCCCAAAGTGTTGGGACACAGCGTTACCACAGTGTTGATTCATGTCATGTTTTGGCAACTCTGCACATTTTTGGGCAACTGAGGAAATCAATCAAAACGTCATTCCATTCTTGCCTAACATAAAAGTTTCAGCTGTTTTTGTATTTTTTTTTTTCTCAGAATGCATCAAATCTTTTCAATGGCTGACAGATTAGCACCTAGACTCTTTCTCTTCAGAGTCACTTTTTAAGAGCGCGCTGATAACAAGCCGGTTGGTCCCTCTCCTCCTGGGATCGTGGGATGATGGCTCTGACAGTTTTCCTGTTCTCCTCAGTTCATCTTAAATGAGCTCGGCCTACAGAAGCTGGTAGCTGAATCTTGTTTATAAATATTTCTTCCTTACATGGTGATGTGTTAACCATAGACTGTAGATAAAAACTGGACATGGCCACCATAACATCACCCACTGTTGTTAAACATTAGCAGTTTTAGTGACGCCATTTGTTTTTTTTAGGAACTATAAATAAAGTTTAGGAAGCTTTGTTTATACACAAAACTAAGTAAGCTATTTTTGCTGCTCCCATATTTACAAGGGACCGCCACAGCAGGTATCAGCACATATTCCATATTGCAGACTTTTACACAGGATACCCTTCCTTATACAACCTCCAAATGTTTGTTTCCACCTGGGACAGAAATGGGGAATCTTTGGCTAGCTAAGGGAATGTGTACACCACATGGAGCCAGTTACTAAATACTTGAATTTCACTATACAGAAACTAAAAAATCTCAAGCTTCTTAAGACACAGCAAGCTGTAATATTAAATCAGATCACTCCATTATGTGCTCCTAAAAGCATTGTAGTGTAAAGGTTTTGGTCAGTGAGTCGAATTAGAGGACATGAGCACTAACAGACAGGTACTGGTTACAGTTCCCTTTGTTACCACATCTGTCAATGAAAGCAGCCACTTCCCTAAGTTTAACCCTTATCAGTATCTGAAAGGTTACGTTATTAAGGGAAAACTATACCTATAAGATTGTATAGTTTGTTAACTTTTGTATTTTTAACATGACTCTGTGGGAAATGACTCGCTTTTGAAGCCAGCCTCAAGTGATCATTAGAGGGACTACAGTTTTTGGCATCTTTGAGATTCCTGCATAGTTTAACTTGGATGCACCAACAACCTTTGTTTGTTGTTGTTTTATTTAAAGTTTTTCTGAACCAAACAGGGATTTCCATCTTTCTTCCTTTTTTAGTAGTGATGCCCGAACATCCAAAAGACTAACACCATTCAGTACGGATTTGAGCTTTTCCCATGTGTTGTTTAATGTGCACCATATTTGATAAAGTCCTGAATTGCATTTTGATATTTAGAAATACTTGTTCCCCATTTTTAACCCCCCCCCCCTCCCCCCACCACCACCACCACCCCCATAATATTGGTTTTCCATAACTCAATCTGCATTGATTTGGGAGCCTGTAAGAGCAGTTTTTTTGTTTTTTTTTGTTTTTTTTACTTCAAATGTAAAGTTAATGCATAATTTATTAGAAGCAGGAACCAGAACTAATATCTGACTCCCAAACCACTGATATAATAAACTCGTCACATGACTCAAAGGATACCATAAAAACTGACATTTTGCATACAGCATTCTTTGGTACTTTACATACCGCAGTTTGGTGTATGACAGATCATCACTCAGTACAGTATAGAGGAACTCCACCGCGCTATTCACAGTTTATAGACCGTGTAATGTACAAACACACTAATTCAGACTAAATAAATAAATTGGCGAGCTCAGAAGAGACGTTATGGCTGTTTATTTATTGATATGGAAGTAGTAGTCGGTGTGTTATTTATTTTTAATTGAGTTCTGCTCTTTAAATATCACTTTCTTTCTTCTATGATCGGTTATTTCCATTCCTCTAAGCCACTCACCCACACACAGTCGTGTTTCTAACATCAACAACACTGCGCCGACCTGAATTTATTTCCAAGCCTTTCCAACTCCAAACCTTACCTAAACATATCTTTTTCTTGACTTTAACCAGAGTTCAGTCCACACTCGAAAAATTAGTGGCTCATAGCAACGGCTTTGGCTTTGCTCTCAAAAAGAAGGCGGGACCCAAAAGAGTATGACTAAACAGATTTATGTCCCCACAACTTAAGCAGTATAATCAGCCTACACACTCGAGAAGCGAGGCGAAGCTGCGAGTGAGCGTTTTCCTGTTGCATCGAGTCGGTGCTCACCTTCAGACCTCTCCTGTCAGACATACGCACTGCCTCGTCTGCCGGTTTAAATTCTTTCCCCTTTTTTGTTTTGTTTTTCAGCGCTTTTAATTTATTAAATTTGAATTTACCTGCGGGAACAGTGATCATCTGAACACGTGGAGGAAAAAGGACTTCCCCTCCCAATCGCTCTAAAAATAAGGTAAGAAATAACTAATAGCTTTCTTCCTGTTCAGGCATAATTAGTAAGTCAAAGTTGTACGTTGACATAGGAACAGGTGTCCCCCGGGTAAACGCCCACTCGAATAACATCAGTACGTCTGACACGCTTGGGTTACTCCTTATTCTTCAACCAGTAAATCAAAGTGTCATTATTTTATATATTAAAGTTTTATTGCAATGGAGTGGGGACGTTTTACTGAAAATAGCAGACTTTTAAATTATTTTTTAACGCGGCTGAAGTTTGAAAAAGATGTAGTAATGTAGTAAACTTGCTATAATAAGATGAAGCAGTGCATTCACTGTACCTCAGTTCATGTAGTTAGTACGTATTTTTCCGTCACAGGGCAAATATTATATTACACCGTTTTGAAGCTTTTCGGTTGCCCTGCACATTGTTTACCTCTCCGTTGTCCTGTCTGTTCCTGCTGTCAGGAATTCCCAGTATGTTGTCAGATCAGTTCTTCCCTCATTCCCTCATTCCCACAGTGCTTCCAGGAGTAACAAAACCAAATTTTCTTATATTTGTTTTCCTTTGACTTTTGGTGAACTTGCACATTGATTGGCAGGACTCTGGCAGATCCCCTCCAGCGGGATGTGTATTTTCTTATCACTTCCTCCAAGGCTGCTATGAAAATCTATATATATGTACAGCTATGACCATAATGGTTAAGGGAAGGGGAAGGTTAAAGCAATGTGTTGGAAAAGTATTAGGTAAACTCAGAATGTATATCTTATGTTATAGTCTCTAAACTAAAAGTCCAATTTAGTTTTCTCAGTCAAACTCTGAAAGTTTTCCATGCTCATGCAGTCTCTTGCTTCAGTTCTGTAAATCTGCTGGACCAAGCCTGGTTTTTAAATTCCTTTTGCTTCTAAGAAAGCTCCAGTAGGAGAATAAAAGAGGGAAAAGTCGGACTTTGGTCCAGTGTACTGCCGGGATTAATGCAAGTAGAGCTGCACATATGTGGTCAGCAGAGTAAGAAATGTGCATCTGAAACTGTATTTAAACATTCATGAATGTCTTTAGGGACAATAAATAGCTGTTATTTCACTTTATATGTTTTGCTGGCTGTGAGAGCACATCTACAGAGCATACAGCACAGATGCATATAGCAATAAAATATCTATTTATGATAATGCCTGGGGATTAACTGCAACACACAGGATATCGCTACTTAGTGTAAGTAGAGGATGGAAAATACATCTATATTGAAATCAAATTCACTCAATATAGCTCAGCACTGAAAGGGAAAAATCTTATTTTCCGTGCACAGCTTTGCATTTCTTTGATATTACTCAATACACTGCAATGAAATTAAGCTGAAACTTAAAACTGAAACTTTTAAAAACCTCTCACAAATATTACAATAATATCAACATTTTTCAGATTACTTTACATTTAATACTGAAATTGAGTCACAGTCCTAAAAGGCATTAAGTATGAACAGAAGTATTTTATGTCTTACTGATGCAAGGAGATCAAAGCAGCTTATGAGGATGGATAGCTCATACCTTTTACACTTTTACACATGCAAAAAAACAAAAACAAAAAAATCAATTTCGGTTGATGCCAATACTCCTATGTATATATATATATATATATATATATATATATATATATTTGATTATTTTTTGTTTATGGTGTTTTTGTTGTGGATTAGGTGGCTGTGACTCAGGAGGTGAAGGAGTTCATCATCTTTTTTGTAGGTCAGTGGTTTGATCCCTGACCCTTCTAGTATGCGTGTCAAAAAATCCTTTTCAATTTTCAATTTAATTCCATTTTATTTATATAGCGCCAAAGCACAACAAGAGTCACCTCAAGGTGCTTTATATTGTAAGGCAGACCCTACAAAAACCCAACAACCAAATGAGCCCCTATGACCAAGCACTTTGGCAACAGTGGGGAGGAAAAACCAGGCTCAGGGAAGGGCGGCCATCTGCCATGACCAGTTGTGGTGGGAGAAGGAAGGCAGGACAAAAGACATGCCTTGACAAGACACTGAACCCCGAGTTGCCCCCAGTGCATTCACCAGACTGTGAATTTTACATTAAAAACTCTCAAGCATTAAACAGGGTGCTTGTAGGAATTTGTGTGAATAAGTCTTGTACTAAGAAACACTTAGAGTGTTCATATAAAATAGAAAAGTGCTATATATGTACTGGTCCATTTATAATTTGTTCCCCCTTTGCATCATGGAAAAATAGAAATATTGTCTGAACTGTTATAATGTGATTGTGATCTTCGTGACACCATAGTGAGCCACAGCACAAAGCTGATGTGAAACTGAAGATAACTGACACTGACTGTAAATGTCATTGTGTTTTGGCCTGTATCATCCACAAGCTACACCCAGGACTGATGTTCATTAAATATATCTGTGCATTCCTGCCTTATACGTAAAGGTTTGGTTTGATTAGTCAAGTTAGTAATTTACTTTTTAAAAGTTTAACATTTTTTAGAAGAATTTAGCCTCAATGATCATTTCTAGTAACGTGCTTGCTTAACATCAGTAATATGACACTGTTGGGCAGTGATCCACCTGAATAAATGTTGGGAATTTCTATCTATGTTGATATGAAGCGCTAAAAGCATGTAACGTCTCATTGTCATGCATTTGGTTTCAATCAAATCTTATCTCGTATCTAGACCTCACACCTCTGCAGGAAGTTGGTTGTATTGAGTTTGCTTTCACTGTATTCAGTAACTTCCACTGTTCTCTCAGAATAGTTTTTGTATAATAAAGATGTAATCAATAAAAATGACCAAACATGTTTTATTATTAACCTAAGAAAAAAGCTTGGTAGGACCATGTCATGATCGGCTCACAGAAATTGAACATACCTCAAAAATATAATCTCAGGCAAAGGAACATGCTAGTTATCAGTGTAAGTCTACTATAGTTCTTTTTTTTTTCAGGAAAAATCTTGAAAGAAAGTCAGATTTGGTCATATCAATGTTTTGATCAGGTAAACTAAGAAGGCGTCATTACCATGTTCCAACAGCAGTTACACCCTTGAGCTTCCAATCAGCCAGCCCACACTTAAGGGTAAAGGGAAAGTTTAGAGTTTAATGCAGAGGGGGTGAGTACTAAGAAGCTGTTGCTGAATCTCTGAAGAATATTCCTCAGTGTAATATTACTTTTAGTTTATTCTCACTGGAGGCATTTAAGAGAATACTATGAAACAACAACAACTTGAGATCATCTAAAATACAGGTGCCAAACATAAGGCTGGGACTGGCCTGGAAATGTGAAGGAGGAGATTTGTGGATGTTTAAATGGGTTTTAATGAGTTTCACAGATTTTTCTGCTGATGAAGGCCTCCCCCATGACAATTCATATTACATTACAAATACCAGCTCCTCAATGTATTTTGTCAGGTAACCATGAAACCAAGCATCAGAATGGGGAACAAATGATTTAAGTGGCTTGCAATGTCACATGTAGTCAATGCCTTGTTGGTGCTAGAGATCAGAGAAGAATGGCCAGACTGCTTTGGGTTGATAGGAAGGAAATAGTAACTCAGATAACCAGCTCTTACATGACAAGGTATGCAGAAGAGCATCTCTGAACCTGTCAAACAGGAAACTGAGGCTACAGTTTGCACAGACTTGCCAAAATTGGAGAATAGAAGATAGAAGAAAGAAAACATTGCCTGGTCTGATAAGTCTAGATTTCTAATGCAGAATAATCAGAATTTTAGTGCAAACAAAATGGAAGTGTGGCTCCTTCCTGCTTTTTTATCAGGCTGCTAATAGTGGTCCACTGATATTTCCTTGGCACATGTTGGCCTCCTTAGTGGCAACTAAACATAGTTAAATGCCATAGTTATCACAAACTGGCTTAAAGTAGGAGACAAGGAGGGAGTTCAAGCAAGTAGTTTACTTACCCCCCCCCCAAAAAAAAGAAAAGAAAAAAAAGAAACAACAACAAAAACATAACACAAAACCAAACAAAAACACAAAAATCCTTGTTGGCATCTCAAATTATTCTGGAAAGAGAAAAAGCAATAACAGAAGGCAAGATTAAAACATCTCCATTTATTAAAATGGCAACCACACAACCTGGCCCACAAACGATAACCACGCGACTGTGTACAGAAGAGTCCAAGTAGTATCTGCCCTAGATAGCAAATCTATCCTTGCAAATGGATTCAACAAGGGGAGACAAAACAAAGCAAAAAGATCAATTAACCTAGGAACAGCAAGTGAAAATCTAATCGTTGCTACCTAAATGAGCACCAGATCTCATCAGAACTGCCCAACACCACATACACACCCACACAACACTGCTTTGCCAAAACTCCAGCAACAGACAACCAAAGCTGGAATTAAAGTATGAGCATCAACCACAGTAACACACAACATGGTTCCTACAAACAAAAACGTCCACGCTAACCAAAATGTCCAAGACACCAACAAAGAGGGAACCAAGCTACAACAAAGCTCACAGCAAATCAAAGCAGTTAATGGGATCTACCGCAAAGCTACCAGACAAAAATTACTAAGCTAAATATTTCACAACACTATTCAGGGTTAACTTTGCAACATAGTTACACCACAAGATCAGTCCAGCCATGTGTTTAGTAAGGCCAGAAACCCACAAGAAAAAATACAATGGTGAAGCACCAGTCACAGAGTTTATGCTCCCTAAACCTAGTTATTCAGTAAAAGTTGATCTTAACCCTCGTCTTAACCCTGGTCTTCAGACCAGATTGTGGTGGGTATTTATGCAATTCTACCAACACCAAAAAGCAACCAGAAAATGGGAGCTTCCTGGAAAACAGGGAAATTCTCCCAAGACATTGTCTTCAACCACATTCTGTCACACTGAAGAGAAAACATGTTTGGTCTGTTATTGAGATCAGACAATTAAGCGTACAAAGGAGGATGCATGCACTCCTGTGCCTTACTTACTTACCTATATATGTATGTGTGTAAATGGTAAATGGCCTGCATATGTATAGCGCTTTACTCAGTCCCTAAGGACCTCAAAGCGCTTTACACTACATTCAGTCATTCACCCATTCACACACACATTCACACACTGGCAATGGTAAGCTACATTGTAGTAGCTGTCCGGCGCCAGCTGTCCGGCAGCCTCGCCTCTGTCAGTGCGCCACAGGGCAGCTGTGGCGCACTGACAGAGGCGAGGCTGCCGGACACTGGTGCCACCGGGCCCTCTGACCACCACACCACATTGGAATGTCGTTCGGACTGGAGAAGTGTAGTCGGATGGTAACAAAGAGAGGGAAGGTTGTCAGAACTGAGGGGATTGAACTACCAGAAGGCAACATTGCAGACATAGAGGACAGTTACAAGTACCTGGGGATCCCGCAGGCGAATGGGAACCATGAAGAGGCCGCTAGGAAAGCTGCAACCACCAAGTACCTGCAGAGGGTCAGGCAAGTCCTGAGGAGTCAGCTGAATGGTAAGAACAAGATCCGGGCCATCAACACCTACGCCCTGCCCGTGATCAGGTACCCTGCTGGGGTAATAGGCTGGCCAAAGGAGGAGACAGAAGCCACTGACATAAAGACAAGAAAGCTCCTTACCATGCATGGAGGGTTTCACCCCAAGTCCAGCACCCTGAGGCTGTACGCTAAGCGGAAGGAAGGGGGCCGGGGACTGGTGAGTGTCAGCACCATGGTCCAGGATGAGACAACGAACATCCAAGAATACATTGGGAAGATGGCCCCAACTGACCGAGTGTTTAGTGAATACCTCAGGCAGCAGAAACCCAAGAAAGAGGAGGGAGACGAGGAACCATCATGGAAGGACAGGCCCCTGCACGGTATGTACCACCGGCAGATAGAGAAGGTGGCTGATATCCAGAAATCCTACCAGTGGCTGGACAAAGCTGGACTGAAAGACAGCACAGAGGCACTAATAATGGCAGCACAAGAACAAGCTCTGAGTACAAGATCCATAGAGGCTGGGGTCTATCACACCAGGCAAGACCCCAGGTGCAGGCTGTGTAAAGATGCCCCAGAGACAATCCAGCACATAACAGCAGGGTGTAAGATGCTTGCAGGCAAGGCATACATGGAACGCCATAACCAAGTGGCCGGCATAGTGTACAGGAACATCTGTGCCGAGTATAACCTGGAAGTCCCGGGGTCAAAATGGGAGATGCCCCCAAGGGTGATGGAGAATGATCGAGCTAAGATCCTGTGGGACTTCCAGATACAGACGGACAAAATGGTGGTTAAACCAACCGGACATAGTGGTGGTAGACAAACAGAAGAAGACGGCCGTAGTGATCGATGTAGCGGTTCCGAATGACAGCAACATCAGGAAGAAGGAACACGAGAAGCTGGAGAAATACCAAGGGCTCAGAGAAGAGCTCGAGAGGATGTGGAGGGTGAAGGTAACGGTGGTCCCCGTGGTAATCGGAGCACTAGGTGCGGTGACTCCCAAGCTAGGCGAGTGGCTCCAGCAGATCCCGGGAACAACATCGGAGATCTCTGTCCAGAAGAGCGCAGTCCTGGGAACAGCTAAGATACTGCGCAGGACCCTCAAGCTCCCAGGCCTCTGGTAGAGGACCCGAGCTTGAAGGATAAACTGCCCGCAGGGGTGTGCTGGGTGTTTTTTTTTATATATATATAACAGCCAAGTACAATACTAATGCTGGTCTCTTCCATTATCAACCACATAATAACAACAACAAATCCAAACTAATGCTGTCTTGTGTAGAACTCAATAGGATATTTGTCACAATGATAAATACCACAACTACTTTAGCTGTATTCAAAACCAAGTTCAACTTAGATAAGCATTTGGCAAACCACAAGCTAAGTTAGTAGGTTAACACAAACTGGTTCAAAGTAGATGACAAGGAGGGAATTCATGCAAGAAGTTTACTTAAATATAAAATGATTTATTAACCTCAACCTAACCAAAACACAAAGCTCATCAATAGGTTGATGTCAGGTCGAGTGGAAGAGAGACTGAGCAGTTTATCTGAGCCAGTTTTTTTCTCCCATTAGGACAATGCATTTCTGGAACACAACTAAGTTTGCAGCACTCAGTTGGCCTCCACGGTCTCCTGATCTCACTCCAATAGATCATATTTGGAATGTGGCAGAACAGGATATATACATCATGGATTTTCAAACAACAAATCTGTAACAACTGTGTGATGCTATTGTGTCAACATAGGCCAAAATCTTTGAAGAATATTTCCAGCAGCTTGTTAGATTGATGCCATGAAGAATTGCAACAGGACTTACACACTTATAGTGACAAGACACAAAGCCACCTGAGAATTATTTTCAAACATCTCCAATTACATTTGTCCTAGGAATGTGGGGTCCAGTGATAAAATCTCATGTATTTTACTTAATGCATCACAGTTCCCAGAATTCGTTGGAAAAGAAAGCTGAGAGTACAACCAACACACCTTTCATTTAATTTTGTATCGGTTTGTGCATTGATTAATGAAATGAGATAAAGTAGTTGGTCTTAGACAAAGCTGAGCTAGGTGGTTTCCTTACTTTCTCTGGGCTTTATGCAAAATTAGTCTTGTGGCCTCCAGCCACAAGCATTATCAGTCTTTTTATAAACTCAGTCCGGAAATGATTAAGCCCTTTGGGTTGGACCAGTACTTGTTCACCCCACACATAGTGTTTTAACATTTTACAAAGAAGAAAAAAAGGTTCAACACACTAATCTGCAATATCTCATTAAAATTCCAAGCAGGCTTCCACACGAACTTCTACAACGAGTTTAGTAATTAGTTGTGGTTTAAATATTCTTTAAATTATTTCTCTCTGCCTGTAGGGGAAAGAACAATAATGCACTACCTGCTTTCCAGGCTCAGTGCATCCTTGACCTGTTTCTTCTTCTCACTACCCTGTGGTTTACCTCAGCAAACTGAATACAGGCCTATTTTTGAAGGTTTTCAGTTTGTAATGTGTTCCTATAATAGACCTAACATACAGTGTCGAGAAATGTAGTAAAACGCCCAGCAAAGAAAATCCAGTAATAGAACAATTTCTTTGAAATTTATGGGTGGTTTATTTTGCGTTATTATCAGTGACTTCATAGGAAACTATGCCAGTCTGGGGAATGATTAGCACGTAGAAGGGTTTTGGGAAATCTTTCCTAAAATAAAAGGTCCATTGTTGGGCTGTCTGCTTTGGCCCTGTATGGTAAAAAAAAAAACACCTGCCCGCTTGTCTTCTAGAGATAAATGGCTTTTTTTTTTTTTTTCGTTTCTTTTTTTCAAATCCTGTATGTGTATGTGTACGGCCTGCAATCTGTTTTTACAGAGATACTGTGTTCTCTTTCTCTCTCTCCAGAACACTGCTCTTAATTTTGCAGCCACTGTGCAAACTTCCCTCCTGTGCATTCTACTGCCACCTGTGACCAAGTTTAACCAACAGAACAGAGATTTTTATTTTTTTAAGACACAAAAAGAAAGAGGAAGACAAACAGACTGACGCAGGGTTTGTGACGCCAAAGGGTGCGGGAAGACCTCAAAGTGCACTGGCTTGTGGTGGGAACTTCCTGCCTTGGCTGTCCTTTTGTGACGCAGTCGCTCTGTTGTTCAGTCATACCATGTGGTTTGGCAAGCAGGTATTTTGTCTAAAAACATGTGAAGCAGCTGAGTGTGTGGGATGACGGCACAAAGAAAGCAAAAACGTGGAATAAAACAACCATGCCGAATAGCAGTCTGGTCTATATTGGCCTGGAGTTGGTGATTGCTTGCCTGTCTGTGGCTGGGAATGTCCTGGTCTGCTGGTCCGTCTGCCTCAACTCCAACCTGCAGAGCATCACCAACTTCTTTGTAGTGTCACTGGCAATCGCTGATATTGCTGTGGGACTGCTGGCGATTCCCTTCGCTATCGCTATTAGGTATTGTTTCCTTCTTATTCAGTTTGGAAATGAGACAAATTTTGTGTTACCTGCATCCTTTACTACAAGATCTGTCACAATGTACTGTTGCTTTTTTTGGCAGGGTTTGTAGTGATAAACACCCTTTTTGAATCTGTGATGTTTTCAGTACTGGTTTCTGTGCAAATTTCTACGGCTGCCTGTTCATCGCTTGCTTCGTCCTCGTGCTCACTCAGAGCTCCATCTTTAGTCTGCTGGCTATTGCTGTGGACCGCTACATCGCAATCAAAAACCCACTCAGGTGAGAGAAAGTAATGAAACTTCAACTGAGATATCATACATTCCAGCTGCAGAATCATCAGCAGATGTCAAATGTTCACATGCACTGCAGTGGTGTAGCAAAGGGCATTAAATTATAGAGAGATCCTATTTTTAACTGAAGGCTAATTTGTCCAGCTGCGGACAAACATGGCTCCATCGCTCGACAGACTTAATTGAGTTAGTGTTGTTGAAGGTGAACTGGTTAAATCTACTTAAAGCTTTCATGATTAGCATTCATGTAAATCAGCAGCATTCAAATAGTATTGCTCTTTAATGGTTCATTTATTTAGAAGCTTAAAACAAAGCTCCTTGTTTCTGCAACACATCTGTTGACACACCACCAAGCCATAATCCAAAGCAGGTGACGCATTTGCATAAGCGGTTGCATAACAGTTTGATTGTGTCTTTATGTGACACAGCCCCAGCACCTATGACCAGAGAACAACTAATCATGTAGTTATTAGGAGGCTTTATGAAGCCTAGTGCTACCAGGTTGGCCATGCAACATCTCAGTCTAAAATACACAGACAGTTAAGTCAGTGTATGCAAGGTGATGCTGGGTATACTGATAATTCATAGTGATTTTCAACTTCTATTTCCTTAATCAGGTTTCTGAATTAATTATTTTCCTGCATCAAAAGTTGTGCATATGAAGATTTCAATACAGTGCTGTGCAAAGACATGAGCAAACCCTCTTTCTTTAGATTTCCAATGCTTTTATCCATCCATTCATTTTCTACCACTTACCTGAGGCAGCGTGACAACTAATCAGAGAAGCCCAGACCTCCCTCTCCCAAGTCACCTCTTCGTGCTCAAATGGGAGTAGGAATGCCAAGATGTTCCCAAACTAGTTGAGAGATGTAATCTCCCCACCGTGTCCTGGGTCCTCCTGGGGACTTGTTTGTAATTTCTTTCAAAGTGGTCTTGAGCAATAGTTTTTCCAGGCTTTCTGGTCTTTCTTTGGACAATTGCTGCTTTTTCACTCAGTTTTCAAACAGTCGTTGTACTTGACCATTTTCATAACAATTAATCATTGAAACATAGAAAACGGCACCTAACTCGGGAGCTAAACCAGTGTTCTGTCAACACATAATAGAACCAGATTTAATTTGTATCTGTTTTAAAGATTTAAGTAATTACAGCCACCACTGGCATCCGGAAAAGTATAGCAAAGAGACTTGAGGTCCTCTTAAAATCTTCATTTACTGACTGAGTGTAGTGCTCAGCATAGACCACAGTAATTAAGGATCCACTAAGTGGTTGCACAAAACATTAGAGACTTGACCACACTGTGCATTGCTGTAAGGACAGCTATTGGTCAGTAAATCCAGATCCAAGAGGCAGATCCGAGAGAGCTAAACACTGAGCCAATAAAATCAACCCTTACTGAAGACATTTTCAGCCATATCTTTAGGCACTTTGTTACTAGCAGTCTATTGAAAAATACATAATTTATTTCCACTTCTTTAGTTGAATCTGATCTGTGAAAAATGCCAAAGGTAGCACAGACGTAAGTCAAAGGTAGAAGAAGTGGCAGGCCAAAAAACGTATTTATAGCAGATGAACAGTATCTGAAAGTCATGTCCTCAAGAAATATCAAAAAACAAAGCAAAGACCTGACACAGAACCTGAGAGATTTCTCTGGCCATTCGGTTGACCCATCTGTTGTTCACTGAAGCCTCATCCAAAATGATCTCAGTGGGAGAATGGCTGTCAAGAAACAGGGGAAAAAAGGCTGAGATATGCAAAATTACACAAGAAGGTTATTGAATGGTGAATCCAAATTGAAAGTTTTTGGTTTAAGTTGTTTTCAACATGTATGGAGGAGGTCAGGCGAGCAGTAGAACATTGAGAGTCTACAGCCATCTGTAAGAAACATAGAGGCTGTGTCATGGGTTGCACTGCATTTCAGCCAGTGGTGCTGGAGACCTTGTCAAAACTGACAGAATTACGTACAAGAGACATACCATGAGACTTTAATCCACCATGCAGTACCATCTGGAAGGCATCTGATTGGTACTAGTCTACGTTTTCAGCATGCCAACAATCCCAAACACACTGCCAATGCAGTAAAAACATACCTGGATAGAATGCAACACTATCAAAAAAGACCCTTGAATGTCCTTCAAGAAGCCTGGAGAATTATTCCCGAAGCCTACTTCAAGAAATTACAAGAAAGTTTAACTAAGAATAAAGAATAAAGGTAATGATACCAAGTATTGACTTTCAGGCTTAATAGAATTGTACCAGTTCAAATTCTTCCTTATTTCCAGTTTTATTTTTTGACGATTGTATGTGTAGAGACATTTTAATTATGTTTTAATTACCATTTCTTTGTGACTGAAAATTTAAAATGCAGTTGAAAAATACAACATACTAAATACTAGTATTAATAATGAAATGCAGAAAGGGACTGGACTCTAAACGTGCAGGGTGAGGACTGGAAGAGGTACAGGACAGGACATAACTTTTACACTGCGTTTACAGTGCTGTGTTATCTTTCTGATTACATTTCCCTCTCTCATTCCAAATAAATGAACACCAACTATCATAAATCCCACAACTAAAACAACACAAGCTTTTTTCCCCGTGTTAAATTTAGACTTCTTCATTAAGGTTTTGTAGGTTTGGTTCTGGTGCAGAGCATTAGTAGGCAAAACCTGGCCTATGAGAACAGTTATTTTTGTAGCTGACCTCATTAGAAATACATATATAAATGTATTTGTATTTGACAACTTTATGTTCTTGAATTCAAGCTTTCTAAGCAAAATATAAAGAAATCAGCAATAGCTCCAGACTTTTGCACAGTACTTTACCTTTAAAACTAAACTATATCACTCAAATGTGACATGTTAGCATGAAAATTATTTGATATAAGCATCCACTATGTGATTTTTTTATGCTCAGATGTTCTAACTTGACCTAAATGGAAATGTCCTTTACAACAACAGCAGTTTCATTTACACTTATGTAACACAACAGGAGTGTTGTACAAAAAATTCAATGTCCTAATGAAATCAATATATTTTTTATTTTAAGAAATCATTATTTTTTTAAGGGATTTTTGAACACTTGATGAGTGCTGTCTTTAATTACCATAGCTACAAATGGGCATCAGCACTGCAGAGATAATCAGATTACTGTAAGTGCATTTTAAAGCGGGCCAATTGAAGTCCTGCTTTCGCTTATTAAATAAATAAAGTGTTAATGCTTCAGCGCACAAATCATTTTCTCTTCATTTAAACTGTATTGACTTTGCCTCAAGGGAATGCTATCACTGACAGAGAAGATAAAGCAACTGGCTGCATATATAATGCATGTTTGTGTTCTGTTCAAACTTTTAGGTACAACAGTCTGGTGACAGGGAAGAGGGCAAAGGGCATTATTGCACTGTGCTGGGTTCTTTCAGTGGGCATCGGCCTGACACCGATGTTTGGCTGGAACACAGGTGGGGAAAGATTTTTGCCAATTCCCACACATGTTTAAGTTGCATATTTAAGCATGTTTAAGTGGTCCTAACTGCTGAGGAGATTGTTGAGGAAAACTGAGCTGAGCTGAAACCCTATAATTATGCTTTTGGATGAAACTGGCAATAAATCACAGTTTTCTTTACACAGGTTGGAACTCCACTACCACTGCCACCAAAAGCCAAGGCTGCCCTGAAGGAATGACTCATTGCTTGTTTGAGGGAGTGGTTCCCCTTGACTATATGGTCTATTTCAATTTCTTTGGCTGCGTGCTGGTGCCCTTGGTGATAATGTTGGTCATCTATATCCATATCTTCATGGCAGCTCGCCGACAGCTTCGAATGATGAGCCTCAAAGTTGCACACGTACCTGCTCCTGGACAGAAAACTCCATCTTCTGGCTCATCTCGTTCGATTCTGCAGAAGGAAGTACACGCTGCAAAATCGCTGGCTATTATCGTCGGTTTGTTTGCTCTGTGCTGGCTTCCTGTGCATATTATCAATTGCATCAACCACATTTGCCAGGATTGTGAGCGCCCACACATCTGGGTGATGAACATTGCAATCATTCTCTCCCATGCCAACTCTGTGGTGAATCCCTTTATCTACGCCTACCGCCTTCGAGAATTCAGACATACCTTTCGCAAGATTCTCTATCAGCACATCCTGGGGAAGAGGGATGGGCATGTGTTCGGGGTTGAAAGTGCTGGTGGCAGAGGTGTAAGGAGCACTAGTATCATGCAGACATCTGCCCGTACGAGTAAAGAGGATTTATCATGTGGCACAATGGTAAATAGTTATGTTCTAGATTCCGGTGCTGAGAAAACTACATCAAATGCCTCTCATGTGAGTTTAGATTCTGTACCTAACAGTAATACACCCAACGGACACCAAAAAGCAACTGGCACCCCATCAGAAGTGCAGCATCAGCCAGGTATCTTGGCATCTTCTGCACAGGAAGCAGCAACGTCCGCCACATATCTGGGAGGAGCAACAGATATTTTGGAATTGAAAGACAGAGGAAGCTGCATTACTTTTGTAAATGTTCAGGCATTGCCATTAAAACAGAATGACTGTTCCCTTTCTTCAAAAATCACAGAAATATCATGACAAAGACATTTAGTTATTTCAAATATATTGCTCTCAGAACATCAGAATGTTCTGCAAACGTGAAATTTCAGCAAATCAGCCTCGACAGCAAATCTGTTTTTTTAATGTAAAATTTTATTTTTTTAGTTTGGAGTTTCTTTTTTTAATGTGCACTTTAACGTTTAAAGATAATATACTTTTTGTAATGTGCAGGTTTTTGCTATCTGTGTTGTTTGTATGCCATCAAAATTAAATATCTTTAAATATGTCACAATTATGTGGTGTTTTTGTGCTGCAGCACTGAACTGAACTTTGTCACTCATCCAGGTTATGATACTCTGAAGAGCTTGAAATAAGAAGGAAACTAGACTTTAAGTTGTGAAGATTTGAAGAGTTTCTCTAACAAACCTGCTACATAAGAGATGGCAATAGAAGGCCTCCTTTACTCCTCATATAAACCTGGCATTATGTTTGGGAGTCTGTTCTTAGGATGGACCAGTTTTTGTCTGAGGGTGTGGCTACTCTGAAGTCTGAGGATCATCCACATACCTGTACCAGTAGCTAGGTGCTATCCCTCTGAGGAAGCCCAGAGTTTTATTAGAGGTTGGCTACAATGGGTGAGGTTGGATAGAGGTTCCTGCCCATGGCACATCTAAAAAATTTTCTGTAGAAAAACCTTGTATTTAAAATATGTGGCATCATATGTGGAGATGTCTGACAGTGTGCAGATCTGATGTGGGATGTAGCAGATTCTGTTGTGTAAGGAGCTGTAGTTGTTTTCTGACAGTCTCCACTTCCTTAGTTGTAACTCTATAAGTGGGAAGTGTGATGACATCACAGGCCTTACAACTAAAACTCTGTTTGTTTTGCTGCTGTTGTGATCAGCGATTTGATCAGTGCCGGGCAACACATGTTCACTGTTGTTCACTAACCATCCAAAACAAAGAGCTTGTTTGCCTGTACAGATATGACCCCATATGCCTGTATTGTATATGCTTTTAGAGTAAGGCTTGCTTGCATAACACTATGAAAAGGACACACATACATAGGTAAAGTACATACACAGGACCACAGACCACTCTGTAAGAAATGTTTACAGAGCAGCCTGGCACTGACGCCAGTCAATAAGCCTAATGCAATGGAAATCACATGAAGGTTCATTTGATGGTGTCTTTTATTATCCCATAATGCTTTCCCTTCTCTCATTAAAAAGCTCTTCCACTGTGGCAAAGACCTACATTAACCAGCTTTTATGTGCCTTAAAGCAATCCCAGAGAGAGTACCCAGGAATACGGGTACATATCTAACTTGCACTGTGTTTATTCAAAAACTTAAATGTATGCGTTTATTACACATTGTAATCATGCAAGAGGGGAATTAAAATGGGTGAAACCATTTCATTTTAATGTTTTTTTTGTTGTTGCATGTTATGATATTTTGATAAGCATGAGAAGGGTTATCAAAATGATTTGGTTATGGATATTACATACCTGAGTCATAAAAAATAAAAAAGATAAGGGACCATTGTGGTATGATGACCTGGAGGAAAACAATCCAGTGTGTACATTTATAGTGTGTCATGCTGCCATAAATTACACATGTGTGACACCAGCATGCAAAATGATTAAGCTATCTTTTAAGAAATGCAAATGATCAGAAACTCAGTAACAAAAGATTTATTGCAGCAGAGACCACAGTGTTTATTTAAAGAGTCATACTCTGTGCATTCCCGCTCTGGCTGATGATTTCAGTCAGCCTCATAAATTACCCGCCTCCACCAATGCACCGCATAACCATTACAAGTGCTCCATCCTTTGTTCTACCCCTCACAAATGTTCTTCTTTTTAAATGCCTCAAACTTAAATTTGTTAGTACATGTGATTCTTCTTACCCCGTGGGTTTTTTGTTGTTGTTCTTATTGTTGTTGTTTTTTCTTCAAATCTTAGTTCTTCTGGTGTGACTTTGCAACCTGGCTAAATGGGTTACCCTCCTTACTGTTAATGTTGAAACTTGTGTTTTGGTGATTCTTAAAAGTTACCAGAGAATCTGAGAACAAACTATTTCTCAAGCTGGAGACTGCTGAATCTATCCAACTGCTCAGTTGTGCACCCGGGCCTGTACCAGGGAGCTACTGTGATGCTGTTCTGCGAAGTGAATGGTAGGTGTAAAAGTGTAATTTCGGGAGGGAATTTCCCACATACGACAGCCTTTGCTACTAACAATAGTATGATTAATTTAAAAATGTTATTTTTAGAGGAGCAGAAAAAGCACAGACCCACAGATGCTCAAGCTCCAGATTCTCAGCAATGCAACTTTATTTTTATTTATAGTCAGCTCAACAGCTATTTTAACATAATTAAAGATTTGTTTGGTCATTGGTTTGCCTAGATCTTGATTCATAGACAGCTGATGAGAGACAGATAAGAATGTCTGCTCATTCTTTATTCTTTATTCAGATTCCCACTAGTTGTCCCTTGGGTCTAAAGATAAAACAATACAAAACATTCAGCCATCAAGAGACAATCAATCAATAGATTGGAAAAAAAATAACCTATCAAATAAAAAGAGAGTAGTTCCTGCAACTTATATGACAAACAATGACATAATATGGAATAATAAAAAAAAATACAATAAATGGCATGTATAAAAGTGCTACTGATGATCATTTGATGTATCATTTTTTTCGCCAATCGGTGTATCCAAATTTCTTGTGAACCCGTAAAGCCATAAAAATACACATCCCACAATGCACTGCAGAGCATCGTAGGAAGCATTCGATTGACCCGCCGGTGGATTGTGGGAAAGCGGAAAAAGGGCTCAAAAGGTAGGGAACCGCGTCTGGCGCACGTTGCAACGTCAAAAGAAGAAGCAATAACAAAGAAACTAAGCTTTTACGATAGACTCCAGGTAAGAAACAACAATACTTGTAATTCAACTGAGACCGTAATTTTTTTCCGTGCTCATTAGCAGCGTTGTTTGTTTCTTGGGCGTTTGAATCAAGCGCGTTCATTCAGAAGCCAATATGGCCTCGTCTATTTGCCGAACTAATAACTTGTTACTGCAATAAAGAGGCAAACGTTAATGTTGAAATCGTATTTGTATCATTTTAAGTTTGGTTTGTTACACATGGCATTAATTGGATTACATTATTGTATGCAACCAGGATATATTATTGTACATTAGCCTAGCTCGCTAATGAAGGCTAATTCCTCTCGCAGCTTCGATATTCAATGATTTGACTGAGCGATTCGCTTTATTGATCAGAAGTTAACTGTAGCCTGCTTATCCCATCTTAACGAGGGTTACTGATTGTTATATATTAACTCCCAGCAACTCTTTAAACAGTATAAGAGAGCTGATTGTCGTTACATAGGCAGTACTCGAGTGAAAAATAAATTGGCGAGGATAATGTGTGGACAAGTGAAATGGTTCCTGATTGCTTCTGTGGTGTTTCTGTAACTAAACGCATCCCAAAATTAACAAGCCAGTTAACTGTAACCAAACTTTATGGCTAAATATAATTTTGAGTTTGATGGTAAAAAAAGAAAAGAAAATGCGTTTGCAGGAGCTTACAGCCTATCAATGTGCACAGTGTAACGTTTCTTCTGCTAAATTTTGTTTTCCAGAAACATTCTTGAAAAATGTCCATCGGCGTTCCAATCAAGGTCCTGCATGAGGCAGAAGGACACATTGTGACCTGTGAGACCAACACTGGAGAGGTTTACAGAGGCAAGCTGATTGAAGCAGAGGACAACATGAACTGCCAGGTCAGTACATGATAAAGAGTGTAAAGTGAATGTGGATGGTGTTCCTCCTTACAGGGGTCCCATCAACCAAACTGTTGGTACTGTATTGTTTTTATGATTTTTTTTTTTTTTTCTGCCTTCATTAGAGTAATCAACAGTTTAGTCTTTAATAGGCTGCTTCATAATTTGAACAAGTTTTGTTTACTTTGTTTTCAGGTGCATTCCCATAAATTGCTTAATATCTTGTGTGGCAACACAGAAAAGCTTAATGAGGCTAAAAGGAATTTTCATTACAAATAATAGTGTCTTTGTTCTGTGTCTCTCTGTTTTACCTTTTGATAAATGTAAAAGGACATCTGAATGTTCAGGTTCAATTTGTGGTGTTTTTATTTTAATTAGAAGATTTATTTCTGGTTTTTTTTTTTTGTTTATTTTTATTTCCCCCCCATAGTTGTTTAAAGGTTTCCAAGCTTTCCACCTGTTGGTGTCAAAAAGAGTGAATTGTGCTAATCAAGTATTGGAGACCTAGATCTGGTAGCTGCATTAGTAAAAGCCAGTTAATTAAAAATTGGTCCCGGATCAGATGGTAAAAAACTGGTCCTTTTATGGCTTTGTAAAGTTTAGATAACTACTATTGATTTGAATAAAACACTAAAGAGCAGTTTGATTACATTTGTTGAAAGAATGATCTTTGTTTCTTACAGATGTCTAATATCACAGTGACTTATCGGGATGGCCGCGTGGCACAGCTGGAGCAAGTTTACATCCGTGGCAGCAAAATCCGCTTTCTGATTTTACCCGATATGTTAAAAAATGCTCCTATGCTGAAGAGTATGAAGAACAAGAACCAGGGATCTGGTGCAGGAAGGGGCAAGGCAGCTATTCTTAAAGCACAAGGTGGGTGAAAATTTGCAGTAGATTGATACACCTGTCAGTATGTTCAGTAGTGGGCACAACTGATGGTGATTTTAAACTCATTGCATGCATTGATTGCCTTTTTGTGTTTGTGCAGCATAACTAAATCCTACCATGAGAAAAGTGCTTTCTGTCCAGTGTTGCTCTGTTCCTTGTGTAATAAGTACAGTCTTGTCATAGGTGTGGTGGATCTGTCAAAAACACTGACTTAAATGTTTCATTGTTGTTCAATTTGTGTCTTCACATCCCCTTTAAGATAGAACTGATATTTTGCCAAGCGGGTGTTAAGGATACAAAATTAGACTTCACTGTACTTCTCGCAACCAAAGTACTGAATGTATTATTAAAGTTACTGAACAGTTGGTGTATTTCTGGTTCAGTGAGGTACTCTACGTTTAAAAACTGATAGTATGCCATCTTTGTTTTTTGTGCTCTCCAGTGGCTGCAAGAGGACGAGGGCGTGGTGGAATGGGAAGGGGAAACATCTTCCAGAAGAGGCGATAATTGCTCCAGCTACATTAACATTTTTGCATTGTATAGTTTTTGTTTTCCCTTTGAATTTGATACGTTGGATATCATTTGAAATCTCGTACTTTGCAGTCTGTTGCTTTAATTTCTTTTTCTTTTATTAAAATAAAAGTTTTTCAATCTGATGTGTCCTGATGTTTTTGTTCTGTTTTTCTTTTCCCACTTACAAGAGATTCACTTGTGCCACCAGTCTTATTTCAAACATATTTAATAAGGAATGTACTAGGAATGCGGTGTTTAGCCTTATCCAAGTAGTTTCAGTGTTAACCCTGGGTTTTCTGTACTATAAAAGGTTACCTGAGTATATTGCAATGTTGCCTTCTGCTGTGGACCAGATAAAATTAGGCATAGAATAACCACATACTAACCAATCAATTCTTTGGAAATTAATTTTACTACTCCCAGAGGAGTCCTTGGCCCTCTGCAGATGGAAGCATTTAAAGGATTTCAGCACCATACAGTTTTTTTATTTTTTTTTTATTTTTTTTTCCCCATAGTAGGCATCAGTAGTAAGTACGGCATTGATTCTTAAATGCTACAACTTTATTGCTCTTTGAGCATTAATATAGAACCATTAAACAGGATGGCTGTACTGTAGTTGCTAACCTTGCATAAAATGTGCATGTAGCCTAAGCCTACATATGAATGTTGTCTTTTATCTTTGCTTACTCTGCAGCTAAAAATGACAAAGTAAAACCCTTTTAAACATTAATGAAATACTCAATTATAATCCATGAGATTCTCCCCTGTTTCGATACTAGAAATGTGATATTCAAAAGTCTGTTAACTCGCATATCATTTTCAAGTGTTGTTAACCAAAACACTCAAAGTGCTCACACATTTATGCAGAGCCTTTAATACTTAACTACTGTATAGCGCTTCTTGTTTCAGAAACTGACTGCTGATTCCAGTCTGCATTCTGTGTTTAATATCTTACTTAATTTTTTTTTTTAGTTTTATCTTCCTTCATCTCTTTCATATGAATGGGCAGAACCCTGGATTACCTGACACCAGCTTTGTGTTAGAGGGATTGTGTATCACTCACTTTTTTGATGCGTAAGTGTACCCTTTAAAAAAACAAACAAACCCACAATGTTTTGGATTGTAAATTAACTAGTTAGATTATGACCATGAATCATCATTCAGGATTTCAAAGTCTGAAATTTGCAACAAAATTTACTTTTTTTCCCCCTAGTTTTCCTGAATTGTTTTAAATTAATGCAAAAATCTAGAGAGCATTTTATACTAAATGCAGAGCAAGCAAGATCTGTTACAATAATATACAGTATGTATTGTGGAGACAGTGCAGGAAGCTCAATGATTTAAAGATAATGGCTATCAGATGCAAAACCACATAGACACAAAGGACGTGTAATGAGAGTGGCTTGGCTGTAGTGTCCTGGTAGCCATCACAGCCATCCTAAATATAATAGTCTTATTATGTTAGACCTCTAAATAAAATGTGCCCATCATTAAAGAGCCAAGGCCAGTTTATTTTACTAGGTCCAACTCTCCAGTACACCACAAGATGGTGCCACTAGGTCATAAAGCATTTGAGGCAGAAACGACCAGGAACCATGAATGTTATATTTAGAACTCGTGAAATAAAAGAAGGCAAAAGGGCATCGTAGCCTTCAGCGGAAGTAGCTTAGGTTGTTTGTTAGCATATAAAAGCGTTGCGTTAAATGCCTGCAGTTAACATTTCCTCCATGTGAAGCACGGGACCTGCGTGCTCAGCTGGATTGGTCCGTCAAAACATCGGTTATCAGTCTGTTACAGTCTCCGTTTCTCAAACAGCTAGCTAGCTGTCGCAGGGCAGAAGCTATTCACACAGCAGACGAGGAAGAGAGGGAATCTTACATTTCTCACTTGTAGGCCTAAATAACACGCCAAGGTAAGGTTTTTGTTTGTTAAATCACACAGTATATATACAATTTTCTTTTTTCTTTTTTTAAATGATTGCTTCCTGCATCTTTGCCAGCGGCTGTAGCATGAACGTTACTGGGACGTACTAGCATCACTGACTCCTTCATCCACAACATCTGTATCTTGCCAGATGAGGCAGCTGCTAACGTTAGCTGAGCTGGTTGGCTTAGAAGCTCAGAGCTAAGTTAGCTTAGACTTGAGACGGCGGTGACTTTGTGAACGCCCAAACAACACCGGAGCAGCTTAAGCGCTTTGACATTTACAGTCGATGTAGCAGCTCTTATCTGTGGGTGTAAGTAACACGAAATCCGGTGGTGCCAGTTGCATTGTGTTATTGTTTATCGGTTATCTCAAAGATTGTTTGTGTGTTTGTGAAATTGCAGAGACAACGAGTCTCGGTTTAGTCTCAAATCTTCATGTTGGGCTCTGGTAACATCTAATGCTTTTGGGAAGTTGCGCTGACATATTCTTGAGGAGAGAAAGCCTCTGATCGCACACAGAGTCCCCGATGTTATTTATTTTAGTTATCATTATGTTATTTTTTGTTTTGGAAAACCATTTGAAGTATATATATTTGACACATTTAACTCCTGGCATCACTCTACAAGAATAAATTGAACTTTAACTTTGATATAGTAGGTTTAGTGGTTATTTTATAAGGTTAGCCTTAACCTTTCAGTAAATACAGGGTAGAAATGTTTAGAAACACATTTAATGTGTTGGACCTTCATTCTGGAAAATGTCCTTTAAATTTACTTGTACCATATTATTTTATAATAATAATAATAATAATAATAATAATAATAATAATAATAATAATAATTATTATTATTATTATTAATATTATTATTGAAATTCTTTGTTTTCATTCAGCAACTTATGTTTTGAAGCCTGGTAACAGAACTAGTACAATATGTGTACAAATTAAGTTTGTCCAATAGAGAGGTGAAGAGATATAAGGTGCACACTTTAAATAATACATAAATAAATAGGTTAGAGTAAAAAAAAAAAACAATAAGAAAATTAAAAACCAATTTAATAGGTTTAACATATTTCACCCATAAATTAATCCCATTTACCTGTTAATCCCAGTTTTCTTAATCCTTTCCATGGTATAAATATCCCTTACTATCTCTGTCCCCTCTGTGGCGGGGGGCTCTTGTGTCATATCATTAAAACCGTTTAACACAGGGGTGGACAACTCCAGGCCTCGGGGGCCGGTGTCCTGCAGGTTTTAGATGTGTCCTTGATCCAACACAGCTGATTCAAATGGCTGATATTTGATTTGTGCCACTGTAACATAGGGCATGACTGATACATATTATCACAGAGTCTTTGTGGAGTTTGCATTGCTGCCCCTCCATGAATCCACTGGAGGGCCGTTAAAAGGGAGATCTTTTGCTCCATTATTGTCAAGTGCTTTCGTATCGAGGACCCTCAGATTGGTGGGTTTCTCTTTGTTGGATTGTCTTTATCTTGCAATACAAAGCAGCTTGCTATATAAATAAAATTGAAATAAATAAGTTCAATTTAATGTCTGGGTCACCAAATGAGTTTTTGAGATTCTCCCTAAATTGTGCTGTGATTATGTGGCAACACTGCAGCTAAGTTGATCAAGGACAATAATTCCTCCATTTACAGGAGCTTATCTCTTGCACGGTGCTGGACATTGCTGACAGTGTAACCCTGTTGATCTTTTAATGAAGCTGCGGATCCTCCTCTGCTCCAGATGGCCCTGTGTTGTACTGGTATTTCCATAACACAGTGCCTGTGTTGTTATTAATGCTCTACATGGCTTGGACCCCCTGCAAGTTGTGATAAGTCCTCTCTTCCCCTCCCATCCTCTCTCGCTTGGATAGTGACAGGCAGGTCACATGATTTTTGTTATGGTAAAAGGCACGGTATGGCATCTGGAGCTAGGCAGCATCTGTTGGTGTTTCTCGAGGCTCAAATCTGACTCCTTGTTCTTCGTCGTGCTGCTGTGATCCGCAGGGATCAGGGAAGTTTTGGGCTTTAGCCAGCAGTTCAGTCATTAATGATGCACAGTGTTTTTGTACAAAAATGAAATTGAAGTCTGTGCAGTTCTCTTGTGTCACAGAAACTTGGTGACCCTTGAGGTAGCATATTTATCTTTAGTGCGAGGGAATTGGGAGTTTGCAGTTTCAAAAATGACTTTAGCAAATAGTGGATGCAAAATATTGTTTCAAACCGACTCATCATGATTTTTAGCATGCAAATATAACTGCTGAAAACCCAGCCCTTCTAGGTAGGAAATGAGATTTGCAGTAATATTGTCTTGTCTGACTAACAGTTACGATGTCACGTTAGGAGTTTATGCCATCATCAATTGATGATAATGCATAAACACCTTTTTGTTTTTATGGAAACAGGCCTTGTTTTGTGTCATTTGTGTATCTGTAGGTCAAACTGGGTAAGATAACACTCACTTCTAGTCAGGATACTTTTGTTTTAATGAATTAAAACCAACCAAAAAGTGTCTGCTTTTAATAACATGTCAGAAGTTTTCAGAGGTCATGAAAGCTAGAGGTGTTAAATTGACCTTGAGAAAGACGCAAATAAGCAACATTTATCCTCTACAGCAAAATTAATATGAAAATGTTTCTGGTTTTGAAAATGTTTTAACATAACAGTTAAAAAAACATTTAAAAAATCACAAGGGGGTAAATTAAGTGGCTAAAGAGACTTGGCAGTTAAAACACCCAGCAATTTCAGTTCCTTCTTATTAAACTGTTATACAGCATTTCTTTTCCTCTTTTGTCAGTTTACATCACAATAGTACTGTATATATAGGTTGGCAGTGAAAGAAGAGAGCCCACCTGGAGTGGGTGTTTCTTCCCACACATGGTTCTCGCTCTGAGCTTGGCTGGATCTCCCACTGTCTTGCTTGCCTTATGGCTTCCCTTTGTTGTTTTTTTCTCTGTATCTGTGAGGTTTACTCAGCTCCCACACACCGACAGTGCCACAATCCTGTCAAAACCATGACAGAAAATATAGGGGATCTGTCTGTTTCTTTTTCCTCTTCTCTTTTCTCCTGTCTCCATCTCTCTGTCACGTAATAGGCAAATAATAAACTGAGTGGATTTCAAGATGGAAATTAGCATCTTTTAATTATGCAAGAAATGGTTTTGGTTAGATGCTTCACAGATAAAAATTAACCACCATGCTACTGTGTGCCCGACATCAAAAGCAGACTGCACCCTTGCGTTTCTAGATGCATTATATCTGTAGTTTGCGATACTAGACGCATTTGCCTGAATTAATTATCACCTAACAGAACGTGTGGGAAAAATTCTGCACCACGGATGTTTCTTATGGAAGCAGCCCTATCTGCTTATGTTTCAGAACCAGTGAACAGCATCCCTGATTGTTTATCCCACACGTTTTCATTACACCCACAAGTTGGGTCGTGCTGCTCAGGCTCTGTGGATAATTGAACCTTACATGTAAATTTTACCACACTTTGTCACAGGATTTATGCCAGCCCTAAATTATTCTTGGCTTAAAAGAAACAGTCAACCTCTGTTTTTCTTAATTTCGGCTCCCAGGTCACAGTTTAAAGTTGTATGGCACCAGTTCAAAAACAGGGGAAGTATGCACCTTTCAGTGAAGTTGGCTTACTGTGCATTAAGCTAAAATTACTAATAGTGGAATTGAAGTTTAGTAGTTTGTTTAATCTGGCTTCACCCAAATCACGGGTGAAGTGTAAGAGTAATGTCTAGTAGTCCAGGTGACTGTGCAGATGTTACTAGGAGAACTCTGGCAAAAGGGACTGTGTGAATAGGAAATTGCATCTTTTACAAACACATTATATTGCTATTGCTTTAATTAATATTTGCTGATGATGAGATAATGTGTAGATGTATTGCTTTGCACCTCAATAAAGATAATAAGGATATTTGTGTACTATGTGTTATTAGGTTGTATTCATTTTTTAATATATTTATTCCCCTAAATCCAAATCCAATTTATTGAATATATATATTTATTAGAGATGGACCGATCCGATATTACGTATCGGTATTGGTCCGATACTGACCTAAATTACTGGATGGGATATCGGAGAGAAATAAAAAATGTAATCTGATCCATTAAATATCACAAAGCACCTCACAAAACTAGTGACATAGTGTAACCTAGCTCATAACCTTAGCACGTTGGAGCAGTGTGCATCTCGTGAAAGAGCGGCTGTGGCGTGCGAGACTTGTCCGGGGTCTGGTTGAGCATTTGGAGCCTCACTACGTGCTTCCAAACCAGCATTTCATCTTGGAGAAAGCTATCCTAGAGAGAACATACTTTTCTTTCTAATTGTCATGTCTAGCTTTTAATAAATAATTATCTGAATCTTACAACCAAAGTTTTCGTCTGATGTAAAATGTATAGAAATCCATTATTGTATATAGTAACTATTAAGTCAAATTTAAAACCTAGAAAGCCACAGTACTTTTTCATTTGCAATTCTGTTGAAGAAAGCTGTTGAATCTATTTAATTATTGTAGAAAAAGTATTGACTTCTGTGCATTTTTTTTTTTCTTTTTACACGTGCTTTAAATTAAAGTCCAATATGTCAATTAAGCATTATGAGGTGGGGGGTGGTTCCCTATTTTTTTTTTCTTTGCTGGGAGTTTGCAACCCTATTAGTTATGTTGTTTAATATTTCCACTAAGTACTCTTTAAAATACCAGAATAGGGAGGATGGAGCAGGTTTAAGTTTATTAGATTGATCAGTTTTGCTGAACTATGAAATATTTTGGGTGCAGTGTATTTTTTTGCATACAGGTATAACAGAATAGCTTTAGTGTTTTTTTTGTTTTGTTTTTTTTTTAAACTTGAGTATGAACTTATACAAAATGCAGCAAGATATTTAAAAAAAACATTTTATTGATAATGAAATACCCTATATTGGATTTATATCGGTATCGGCAGAAATCCAAATTTATGATATCGGTATTGGTATTGGACATAAAAAAGTGGTATTGTGCCATCTCTAATATTTATATAAATAAATATAAGTATACTTTAACGTAGTGGAAATATCTTGAAAGTTGAGTAGTTTTGAATCTTAACAAGCAATCAGCAATCAATTTTTATGGTGTAAAAAGGCCTGCTGAAGCTTCATTGGTGAATCCACATGAATCTATTAAACCTTGAATCATTTGCTTGATTGCAGACATAATTGTAGATCAAAGGTTACAAGGTTCAGAGTACAACCTCTGGGATAGTGTAAGAACGGTCTATCTGCAGCATACTTCATGGTCATAATAAAAAAGAAAATAACACAGAAGTTGTAAGGGTGTGAAGTATTAATCACATGCACTTTCTCATTTTTTAGTTTGCTGTCATAGATTAGGAGACATTCCCCATACGTTCCCATCTGATGGAGCAGTGGTTGGCAGTCTTTGTGAAGAGGCACCATGTTTCCTTGTCATGTAACCCCTTGGTCATCTGCTGAGCCTCCAGCCTCTTGCAGCAGTCATGCAAATCCAATGCAACCCTCTCAGCCCTTGCCTGATCTACTGTGCAGCTGTCCTGCCCCACCTTTAAACACCCACTCTGAGACACCCTCGCCGGATCCAATGGAGTCCCTAATTGTTGTAACAGAGTATGAACCCAGCCGACCGCCTGGAGAGGCTGGGGAGGAAGAGGTAAGACCAACAAAGGCAAGGGTTCATACTATAGATGTTGATGTCTACTGTATGAAGTGTAAGGTTTAGCAGGATTTTTCATATAACAATCTTTGTCTAGTAGAACCGTAAGTACATCAAGGTGCAGGTGAATAGAGGATATGAAGTGGATGATTAGTAAGTAAGAGAAGTATAAACCATTCAAATCCATCTCATGTCAGGTAGAAGAAATGGACAGTTCAGAGACCCCGGAGCCAGCTTCCTCTGTGGCAGCACCTTTCCGGACTCCATCCTGTGACCTTCTGTCTCATACAGTTGGTCGACCAGAAGCTCTACTACCCGGAAGTCAAGAGCAAAGGGGAAGGTTAAACTTTTCAGACAGGAAACTCTCTCTGCAGGAGCGCTCACAAACGGCAACCTCACCCTGTAGCTCACCGGGACTTAATGGGCGCTATATTTATCCATCATTACCGTACTCCCCCATCACGTCACCTCATTCTTCTCCACGCCTGCCCCGCCGGCCCACTGTGGAGTCCCACAGTGTTTCCATCACAGACCTCCAGGTATGATTAAGCATTAAAGCTAATTTAGTTTCAGTTTTAATGGTATAAGGATTTTGTAGCTTGCAATGTGTTTCAGCCTGCGTTAAATGGAGAAAATATAGCTAAATCAAATTAATCGTGCTATATAATAAGTGTTAGCCATATTGGTAGCAGTACTTTAATATCTACCATGAGTGCTAAGTCAGTATGAGTTATAATGAGGTTGCAGCATATGCCATAAGATTTTGGTTATTATGTAATTTTTGCACCATGTGACTCATTGTATTCCCTTCAGCACTGTGTATTGCATAAACCATTACACATGGATAACCTAACTAATGACACAGAGCGAGGCACTAAAGTGCCCCACACATGTTAGTGTGTCATAAGTAATACCACAGCTGTCTGACAGTAAGAACTACATGTGCATTTGTCTTAAAATCAGCAGCAAAGTGATAAAGAGCAAGCTTTGTGGACACAAAGGTAAGGTTTTATAGTCTAAGTAGATGTAGCTGTGTAGCTGTTACATGTAGTTGTAGTTAGGATTTTTCAGAGCAGCAGGCTGAAGAAACTTTTTGCTTTCTCAGAATTACATATTGAAAGTGATAAAGGTTAATTGGGTGAAATATTTAGAGATCACCTGCAGATATGTCTTGCAGTCTAGAGAGGAGCAGTCAAATAAATGACATTTAGAAATGTATTTTAATGATGTGTGGGACAGCCTTTGGAATGGGAGCCAAGACTGTAATATCAATAAGCTCCAACTTTATTAGCTCTGCCCTTCATACTGAAGAAAATCTATTGAATTTTTCCCTATTCTTACTCCAGAACAGCTTTTTTTTCTCTCACAGCCTTTGTACTGCTAAGCTGTCTCTTTGACGCTCTTCAAAATATCCTAGCACAAACACACACATCAAGCTCTTAATGACAATGGCGAAGAGAAGTATGAGGAAGAGTAGTACAACTGCTTAAATCTTGACGATACCTACATGACATCTACATGATGTTAGATTAACCCTTTCACTTATCATTCTACTTTAACAATGCATTTGACTGAAAAGCAGTACCTGTGGTACCAGAGCCTTCACACATCTGTCAGCTCCTCTCTGTTGTTCAAAACAAAAAAAACAAATGTTTAGATTAGCAGCTCTACATTGTGTACTGGTACTTTAAGGTGTCCTTGGGAGTTTTGAAAGCATAGTTTTCAAGTATATATACATTTTTCTTTGTGATTTATCCATTCTTGCCTTTGATGAGTCTTGTTGATTACAGTTGAATTTTTTATTGATTAGAAGTGAAATTTGATTTAAACTGGATTGCATAAGAAATGAGTCATTGTCCTGATTTAGAGGGCAACAAATCAGTGGCTGGTATGAAGAAATGTATTAAAAATGTTAATGGAGAGAAAGTGTTAAAGGCAAATTTGAGTTTCAAGACAACATTCAGGCAGATTTTGTAGGAATACTCATGATGATGTGACGATTGTTTTCTTTTTTCCCCTCTCTCGCTCCCTCTTAAAGGACTGTGTTCAACTCAACCAGTACAAGCTGAAAGATGAGATTGGAAAGGTACCATGAGAGACAGCTCACTGATTGCTCCCTTTCACTGACTCTTCCATTTTCTCCTCCCGTCCGCCTACTGCATGTCTGTCAAGTAGCACACATCATCAAGGACAGTCTCTGATATCCTCCTTCCCGGCTGTCCTCATTTCCCAAACTCTGTGTAAACCACGAGGCCATGGGAGAGTTGGAAGATGGATGAGAGGCTGGTAAAAATAGCGCTCTCTAAGGGTTGTGCAAGGCTTAGAGTGTGTGTGTGTGTGTGTATGTGTGTATGAGTGAGTGGGTGTGTGTGTGTGTATGAGTGGGTGTGTGTGTGTGCCTATATGAATGTTTTAGATTGTGGGCATTGTTAAGGCAGAATGTGTGTGTATTTCCGTATGTAGGTAGACATTTTAATGTGTGCGCTTTTGAGCACAGTGGAGACAGTTAAAGCCTTTTGGAATTGTTGGATAGACTTGTGTTATCAGTTTATCTCCGGGACTGTAGGATGAGCTGTGTGCTGTCTCTCCAATCTGCAATCTGCTCCCCCAGCAGGAACCGACACTGCCCTCTCTCTCTCTCTGTTTGTTTTTGTTCGTACACACAGGCTTGTAATTAGGCCTACTTTTTATCCTGAATTTCCTGTGTGTGGGCAGGGAAGCTTGATAGCATAAACCAGATCCAGTTTCCTTTATTAGCCTGAAATCAAAAATGAAAGAGAGAGAGGAGCGATGATTTGAATTTCTCTGTTCTCATTTTGAAGCAGCTGCTAATCATTCAGTGTACGCTGTCAGCCCACTCAATTCCCTTGTGTGTTTGTGTTTGTGTATTTATTCCTGTGTGTATCTATGTATTCCTTTGTGTTTGCGTTACACTTTGAGTGTCACATTTAAGAACTAACTGCTTAATATATATATTAGTGCTGTCAGCGTTAATCTCGTTAAAATGACGGGACAATCCGCGCTAACTCGCTAATGGAGATTTGCTGCGTTAATGCGGTTATGACGTTAACGTCATTTTAACGAGATTAACGCTGACAACACTAATATATATATAGTCAGATTTTTCCCTCATGTTTTCTTTTTTGCTTGTTTCCGGACAGGGCTCCTATGGTGTTGTCAAGTTGGCTTACAATGAGGATGACAACACATACTATGTGAGTTTATAATGCACATGCGAGTCCAGATGTGATTTATTTCCTTATCACAGGCCAGGCGACCACTGGTTAACTTTGCAATAATCAACCCCTCTTGTAATATTTACTGGTGTGATTTGATGTGGATCCTCTGCATGTGAAAATGTCTCCAGATAATTGAGCTCATCGACTAATGTAATAACACATCATTTCAGGCTTTTGTGTTTTTGCCGTTCTTGATTATTGCTGCAGTTCACATTAAGCTGCATGATAGCGATTGACAACGACAAAGGGATTATTTTAATATTCCTCCCGAGTGACAAAGGCCTCGTGTCGCATTCGGTGATTATATCATTGACATAATAACTGAGGGCATTGAAGTTATTAAAGAATAGGGAAAATATTCACCAAACAATGCCGCTGTTACACACCATGCTTTCTCTTCAAGTCTGATACAAATTCCTGTCAACTTTGGCAGTTTTTGAAGACATAATCTGGTGGAGAGAGAGAGACATTGGTCAGAAAGATCTGTCTAGACCAGGGGTAGATACAGTTGTATCAGTGTCTGCACAGTCAAGAACTGGCTCTCAAATAAAAGAAAAAGAAAGTACAATTCAACAGTATGTCAACAATGTTTACGCAAGGGAAATCACAAGAAACTGTTGGTCCACTTCCACACGTCTTGGAATGCAGACATGGATAAGAGATCCCAAAGCTCACAGGTGGGAGACTTGCATGTATCCGCATCGCAGGGCATCTCTCAGCTGTTCTGCTCTTATCGTCTGCCCAACTTGTAGTCAGCTTTCTTCCCTTCCTCTGGGTCAGAGAGGTTGCGCTCTCAATCGCTATCGGGTCAGCTGAGGCACACGACTCCACCCTGCCACCCAGACTTCTCGTGAACCCCTGTCTGCACCTCCAGACGAAATTTGATGTTTGAAAACACTGTGTAGTGAATGGATTTGGGCTTTCTTTATCACATGTTACCACTTAAATACCAAACTTGATAGACGGTGTAGTGCAGTTGAAATGCTGTTTAATGTAAATGTGCAGAAAATGTTACGGCTCATATTTCAATCATTTCACACCACGATTGAGGAAAGCTGTCTACAGTGACAGCAGTGACAAACACACCAAGCATTTTCAAGCTACAGAATTTCTAGGTTTAGGTTGTAAGTGTAAGAAACCTGTAAGCATGCTGCTGTTTATCTTTTCTTTGGCTTTCTTGGCTGCTGGACTCTTTCTGTTTCTCTTAACCTGTTGCAATCCAACTAAGTTTCCCTCTCTGTGCTGTAGGCGATGAAGGTGCTTTCCAAGAAGAGGCTGATGAGGCAGGCAGGTTTCCCACGTAAGTTTGGAGTCAGGGCCATATTTCTGTGTAAGGTCTCAGTCATCCGGTTTATGGTAGTAAATGGTAAATGGTAAATGGCCTGCATTTGTATAGCGCTTTTCTAGTCCTTAAGGACCCCAAAGCGCTTTACACTACATTCAGTCATTCACCCAGTCACACTCACATTCACACACTGGTCTAAAGAACATTAGTCTAAAGAGCTTGGAAAGAATAGCGACTGGACTTCTTTAAGTTTCTTGAAGATGTGTCACTTCTCATCTGAGGAGCTTCTTCAGTTCTCAAAACCAATGGTGGAGCGTCCCAGGTATTTAAACCCGAGTGGAAGTTCTCCCTTAAGGGGGTTGTTGACCCGCTGTTGATCATGTGTCTCATCACATGGCCAAGGTGTTAAAAAGCTTCTCGGATGAGAGATGAAACATCTTCAAAAAGTCAGCTTCTTTCCAAGTTTCTTAGATTCAGGGCCAATGGTTAACACAGCAGAGCATCTGTAATGTCTGTAATGATAATGTTAATGTTAACAGCACATACCAATACTTAGGATTTGACTCTGTCTTTATCCTGTTCCTCTACTCTTCCCATATTGTCCCCTGTTTCCTCCATCAGGGAGACCTCCTCCTCGTGGGGCAAGAGCCGCTCCCGAGGGGCCTGCCCAACCTAAAGGGCCGCTGGAGCGAGTCTATCAAGAGATTGCCATCCTTAAAAAGCTTGACCACCCCAATGTAGTCAAACTAGTAGAAGTGAGTAATCTTGTAAAACATGTGGATATTTTCATTTGATCTCTTAAGGATTACTTATTGGTATTACGCTAATTTTAAATAAGTCAACAAAGGAAAGGAAACAGCAATGGCATTTTGAAGAACCTTAAAATGTACATAAATTGTGTTAGACTGTAAAGCTATCTTTCTACTCTATGTATACTTATTAGAAATTCCACTGAAGGTATATTTAACTTTGCCTGGTACAAAAGATCAAAAGATGATCTGTTGTGTATCTGTGTTCACACATTTCCATTCCTCTTCAATGTGTTGCCAGGTTTTGGATGACCCCGGTGAGGACCATCTGTACATGGGTATGTTGTGGCCAGACAACAACACATCACAGCAAGCATAAAACAAAGTCAATTTTAACCTCATCTTTAAAAGATGTGTTTTGTTTTTTTTTAGTTGGCTTGTCCTCACTAACCTCCTTTGTTTTCTGTTACAGTGTTTGAGCTGGTGAAGCAAGGGTAAGCTAAGCCTCTTATATGGTAATGATTGTGACACTGGAATGAGCCCAGTCTCATTAGTTATGATTGGTAATTGAGTGTGTTTGTGTGTGTACCTGTTGATGTTGTACCGTGTGTATCTAGGGCTGTGATGGAGGTGCCGACCGATAAGCCTTTCAGCGAGGACCAGGCACGTTTTTACTTCCAGGATCTTCTCAGGGGAATCGAGTACTGTGAGTTTTCAAAACCTCCTGCTACTCTTCCACCTACCCTGTGACTACATTAGTGTTTATTACGCATGTGTAGATAGATTTAATCTGACTTGCAAAGTGAATTCATTTTACTCAACAGATTTTATGTTGTTAACCCACCAAGTTTGCCAGCACTGTGTACAACATCAAAATGACTCATTAAACAAGTTTACCTTGGTCACGCCGACTGTGACAGTTGTTCTAGTCTTGAAATGTTGTTTTTTTCAGTTTGTACAAAATAAAGCACTCAGTGGACACTTTATTAGGTACGCCTTACTAATACTTGGTTGGACCCCTTCATGCCTTCAGAACTAATCTTATTCTTCATGACATAGATTCAACAAGGCGATTAATAAAGGTGTGTGGAAGAAATCCAAGTAGATCATTAGTTTCTGAAATTATTTAGACCAGCCCATCTGGCACCAACGACCATGCCACATTTAAACTCACTCAGATCACTTTTCGTCTCCGGACTCCATTCTTTGGCTGGACCTTCAGCAGGCCGTCTTGACCATTTCTACATTGCTAAACGGTACTGGGTTGCTGCCATCGGCTGATTAAATATTTGTGTTAACGAGCAGATTATCAGGTGTACCTAACAAAGTGGTTGGTGAGTGTATATTTGTCAGATTTAGAGGCACCAATTTCAAAAGCTGAATATCCTTTTCATTATTGTTTGGACAAAATTCTGAGATTCAGTTTTTCATTTTAATTTTTCCTTGGTCATATAACTTTGTATATATTCATATGACATCACCTTTGCATTCTGGTAGCCCAGGTTTTCCTGACCAGGTGAACTAATAATAGCACAAATACAGCTTAGACCATAGATTCTGAAATTGTGTTGCGTCATTTCTTTAATTCAGTCTTTTGGAGAAAAATATCAGCCAGAGATGTTTTTCCCATACTAATAGTTTTGTTTAAAAATTAGCTCATTACAGTGATGTTGCATAGTATCAGCATGTCCTTATAGAGATAAAAGTCTGCTAATGCTTTCCATTAGAATTATGATTGTAGTAAGAAGATGAAGCTCTGATTGTATAATCAAGTGCTGTCCTCCTACAGCTCTTCCCTGCCATTTACACAAGGCCTTCGTCTGAGCTGCTCTTGACTCTAGCAACACTCCACAAAGTTCATTTCACATAATTTCAGCGGCTCTTAATGCATATCAGTGCAAGCAGGGATGGACACAAAAACAGTCTGGAGTCATTTGGAAAGGAAAGTAGGCTTGTTTTTGTCATGGTGCAGGTAGATTAGTTAAAAACAGTTTAAATAATTAAGGCACACTTAACTCTCATTTTCACATCTTAACCAGGTAGTGTGGACATAATTTATCATCATTTACCAAACGTCTACCTGGTTGTCTAACTACACTACCAGAGATTTTTCTTCACGAGTCCAAGCCATTAAAAAAAATGGTCAAGCCGTTTTTCACCATTAGAACATCTTAATTCTGCCATAAACTGAATACTACAAATGTGACCCGATTGCGATAATAAAGTTTGTTCGCTTTTTCTGTTAATAGTACATTACCAGAGGATCATCCACAGAGACGTCAAACCGTCGAATCTGCTGGTGGGAGAAGATGGACACATCAAGATTGCAGACTTTGGAGTTAGTAACCAGTTTGAAGGAGCTGACGCCCTGTTGACCAGCACAGTTGGAACTCCTGCTTTTCTTGCTCCTGAAACGCTCTCTGAGACCAGAAAGAACTTCTCTGGAAAGGTGAAGCAGTATTCGGCTAACTAGTGCCCTCTTGGGATGACTTTCAGAAATGCAAGAACTTTTGTTTTTGATTTTTTTTTTCCATTCGAATGTTCCCCCTTTCCAAACATTTATGAAATTTTGAATTTCAGCTACCCAACAAGCATTTTCACATCAAATTAAACCTGTTTTGCTTTTCTGCTAAGGCTTTGGATGTTTGGGCCATGGGAGTGACGCTGTATTGCTTCGTCTTTGGAGAGGTGAGTTGGGGAATGGTAAAAACATTAACATTTTTTTGGTACTAGTGATCCTGCTAAAATCGACACATTTTTTTGTATTCACAGTGTCCATTTATGGATGAGCGCATTCTCAGTCTTCATCAAAAAATCAAGACACAACCCGTGGTGTTACCAGAACAGTAAGTTCTGCCTTGCTCTTTTAACAGATTGCTGTTCCCAGTGTTTATTGTTTAAATAGCATATTTATTAAATTAAATACACAATTTTGGCACTTTCTCAATAACATATTTACTCAGTTGTCTAATTTGTTTTTGTTACAACAGTGCCGACATATCAGATGATCTCAAGGATTTGTTATTGAAAATGCTGGACAAGAATCCAGAGACCAGGATAACGATCCCACAGATTAAGGTAAACACACAGGTAGCTGCCGGTGGCCGTGTGTCATGTTTAAATATCACACACACACAAAATGTCAAAAGAATTATTGTTCTTTTGTTTGGACATTATTTTATGTCATTAAATTCATAAATCAACTGTTTGTGAAGTATAATCTATAGCATTTTACATATATTTATATATATGAATGAATAGCTTACATTGATCTAACAAATATAATTTTGCACTTAGATTCAGCCTGAGTAAATTTTTACTGTTGTGCCTCCAAAGACACTGTCTAAGTTTATATGTGTGGCACATAATCTGATTACTCAAAGAACTCCTTTGTTTGCCTTGTGCTTGTGTCCAGGTACACACATGGGTGACAAGGCATGGTGCTGAGCCACTTCCCCCTGAAGACGATAATTGCTGTATGCTTATTGAAGTAACCGAGGAGGAAGTGGAGAATTCTGTTAAACACATCCCCAGCCTGGCAACAGTGGTGAGTTTGTGAACAATTTTTGTCTCACAAAAGCAATAAAAAACATTACAATCACTTCAGACCCTAATTTGCTTTTCTCTTGGTGTCATAACAGGAAATATCACATTTGGGTATCATTTATGGGCAACTCGGCTACAATGAAAGAGTAATAAAAAGTACCAGAGAGAACAAATGCTCCATCAGGAGCAAAAGATGATTTCTTAGCAAATTTGCATTAGTATAAATTAGCTTAATTACTTAGTACAACAGAGTGTTTTAGCAACTTATGAAATAGAACCCAGCAAAGTTGCAAAGAGTAGAGGTAGTGAAGGTAGATAAGTTTAAATACTTGGGGTCAACCATCTAAAGTGCAGGCGAAGAAGACCGTGCAGGCAGGGTGATGTGGGAGATAAATATCATGGGTGATTTGTGACAGAAAGACAGCAGCAGGAGGGAAAGGGCAGGTTTATAAGACGTTAGTGAGACCTGCTATGATGTATGGTTTGCAGAGTTAATTTCGAGATTTGCAGAGCTCAGGTTGGGTGGTTTGGAGACGGAGTTAGAGAGGAAAGGCTGGGATGGTTTGGACACGTGCAGAGGGGGGATAGTGAATATATTGGGCAAAGGATGTTAAAGATGGAGCTGCCAGGCAGGAGGAAAAGCGGAAGACCTCAGGGAAGGTTTATGGATGTAATGTAGGAGGACATGTTGAGCGTTGGTGTGACAGAAGAGGAAGCTAGGGATAGGGTGAGATGGAGGCAGATGATCCGCTGTGGCGACCCCTAAGGGGAGCAGCCGAAAGACGAAAAAGAATTTCAGTCACATTGCACCATCCCACAGCTGAGGCACTGCACCTACTCAGTTCCTCTTTCAACACTTTGAGCTACAGCAGATGCATGACTCATTTTTTCAAAAAAATGATTTTCTTTAGCTGCATTAATTAATGTTGTTTAACATTTTCGTTTGACTTTTAACTTAAAAAAAGTTAAAAGTCAGAAATGCAGAATACATCTGACTTCCAAATTCATCAGATCTACCACGACATTGCCATCTGTTATCACAGCAGAAACATTTTCTTAAATATGAATTACATATAAATGATATAGTGGTTTTTGATGAGTACTGCATACTGTTTTGTAGGACAATAACATCTAGGAGAAATCAGTTCTTTAGCTGTGTTCTCATTGTTGGGGCTCTAAAATGAAGGAAAATTTTAAAATGTTTAAAATTGAAGCTTTTCATCTTTACATTACTAAGTACTGTTTACTTTTTTGAAGATCCTGGTAAGAACTATGCTCAGGAAGCGATCCTTCGGAAACCCCTTTGACTGGGGCCGGAAAGAGGACCGCAGCAGTTTGTGTCCTCCAGGGCAAACCCTCACGTAAGCACTGTTTACAAAAACACTACAGTTTCTAAACTCTTTAGAAAAAGGCAGCAGCAGAGCCAGCCGAGGCTTGCCGAGTAGTTTGTCTGAAAGACTGTTGGTAGCCTGTTGTTATTTCTCTCCCCCTTCTCCTGCCCTGTAGGAAAGGCAGAGCAGGCAGTGTGAGATACTGCTACATTCATTGTAACCAAAAAAGGTAAATAATGCTGGCATAGTTCTTGCCTGCTGTAATGCTGTTTAAGTGGTCAAGAGAATATTTTAAGACCCGCTGGCATGATATAAGCAGCTGTCTCCCAGTATGGTGGTGATGGTCAAATACTCCTGTGCATCACATTTGTTAACTAACCTCTGGTGGTTTGGGGGTGTCTGGAGAAGCCTTGTTAGGGAATGTTGAGCTTCACTTAAGAACCTTCAGTACCTGCAATCCAATTTCCTCTCGTTATCTGTGTCTGAGGGTGCTTTTGGTGTAGTATGAACTGTGTAGCGGGGAAATACTGTAAATATGTCATTCAATTAGGCATTCATATAGTGGAAGATAAATTAGGACGCACATAAGCTACTGAGTGTAAACAAAACTACACGAACAGCGGGTGACCAGCTGATACACAGAACAATGTCCTTTATCACAGAGGGTTCATTAGGTTATTAGGTTTTTTTTCTGGGTTGACCCACAAAACAAAAACAAATTAAAGAAGCATTTTAAAAGTCAAGTCAAAATAAAAAGCATTTTTGTCCACACTCAGTTCATCATGGGCCAAGAGCATCCATTTATCTTCATGTGTTTTTACTTTCCCTTGCATGAAGCAGTTTTGACATTTAATTAAAGGACATGTCTGTAAATTAATGCCATCTTTACTTTTTTAAGATATTGTTTCCCTGCTTTCACCAGTTTTTATTTTTTTTAACCTTTCCTGGGGCTCTCCTTCACCGTATCTGCTGTAGAAATGAACTCGGTGTACTCTGCCATGTAACAGCTAAATGGTTGCTTTGACTTAGTAAACAGGGCTTAATAGTATCTGATTATTTTCTCTGTTCAGTGAAATAGGAATGACAGCGAGCCTACAGCACTGCTATAACTAACGCTGCCTCTCTGCTGTGTTACTTAGGAAACAGGAAAGCGGTGACGGGATGAGAAGTATGAACCTGCCCTACGTGGGAGAGGATGAGACTCTTTCCTGATGCGGAAGGTTTAATATGCACGCTGGCATCTGGCTGCCTGCAATCACACAGCACAAAACCCCTTTACTCACAGTTTTATACTTGCAGCCCACACATCATTTCTTGGGAGGTGGTCGAGTGTGGCAGACACTAACAAAAGGGAGGAAATAAGGCTCTAAGGCACTTTGATGATCACTTTCTAAGCTTGTATTCTGTCCTGTCCTCTTACACAGTTTAATTTAAGGTTATGGGACTTAAACTGTAACATGGAAACCATCCAAGGGTGGAGCATCCTCCTTTACTTTCAACCTTCGCCCCTTTTGCCTGGCCCACTCCTTCTCCTACCCTGCATGCTCTTATAGTCCTAGCATGCTTTGTCTCAGGCTTCAGCTGTACAGTTTCGGGTTTTATCATAGTCTAGCCACTTGTGTTTCAGGTATACGGGACGAAGGAATAATCTGTTTTGGGCGGGGGGGCGGGATGGTTGTCTTCACCATCACCACCAACTTTTAAATAAGCAGTGTTCTTAAAAACGATTGTCTGGTTCACTCTGCTTCGTGGTAGCAGTGCCCAGTTTGGTAACACATTTTAGAGTGAAGTATCTATAGAATTTACCCAAAATGGAAAAAACGGGAGAGTGAAAAAATGTTTACTTCACCGAATGCATGTGTTTACTTTCCCAATGCAAACACTGTATAAGCTATTTCTAAACAGTTACATTGTTGTACAGCATTACTTTTGTTTTTTTTCTCACTACAATCAATAGCTTTCAGAAAGCTTTAATACAGTTGATATAGTGTTTTGTGAATAATAACATTCATTGCTGCATACAAGAGGGCATAAAAAAGTCATCCTTCCTCTTTCCTTGTTTTAAAGATCTAGTGCTTCTGGTGAATCTTTTTAAGATGTACAATTATGTGATTTTTAGGTGTTTGCTATAAATCCTGCGTGAAGGTGAAGGTGAGGTACTACCTGATGCATGTGGGGGAAAACACAATGTGTTAGTTCAAAATGATTCTGTAGGTTAAACGTGTTGTTGAAGCTGTAAATCGGTCTGTTTAGACAAAATCGGGCTTTGTGGTCGGATCCCGAGTGTCACATGATTTCACTGTGTTCACGTATTTGTTTCACTTCTCCAAGTTGAGGTCTGTATGCAGACAAATTAAACAGAAAATCACAATTGAACCTCAAGCTTAAAACAACAACAACAAAAAACTTGTGAATGTTTTTACTAGTTTTGTTTGTTTTTGTATTGTAGGAGGTACCGATATTATGTTAAAACTGCACATTTCAGAGCACCAAAAAAAAGTCCTTTTGTAAACTTTGATAAATTGAAATAAATAAATAATGCTGATCTATTAGAAACGGCTGCTGAAGTGAGTTTAAAATGGAAGCATAGTGCAAATGCAGACTTTTTGTACAAATCTATGCATGACATATTGTCGAAGTGTTGAACTTAGAAACATTTCTCATGTTTGGTCTGGGCTGTAGACAACTCTGCAAATATTTCAACTTTTAAAGTTTTTTTTTTTTTATTAACGAGCTTCATTTTCGGTCCTAAAGTTATTTATGCCTCAGCAGTAAAAGGCTGACGGGGGTTGTCGTCACCCTGCCAGGACGCTCAAGTTTATTAATGCAATAACTTGAGAATGAAGCGATGTAGGCGTTTCAAATTGTAGCTACTAAAACTCTCTGACGGGTTTAAATCTCAGTGATCTTGACCTCAAGGTCAGAGGTCAAGTTTTCTGAAATGTAAATGTGATAACTCGAGAACAAGATGACATAGGATTTTGAAATTCAGACCACAGGTGCATCTAGTAGGAGGCTGAGGGGTACCACTGGCCACTGCCAGTATTTCTTTTTCCTCCCACACTTTTGTACATTTTGTTGAGCCATCATTGTTTCCCTCATCAGTGTGTCTTTAGCTAACTTAGCGTATTAGCACGATATTGAAAGTAGTTATTACATTCAATGCTTCCACACACTAATTACTTCAGCACTAACGTGTTGAATGTATGAGAAAGGGACTGGAATTTTTTTGTACTTACTTCTTCTTGCATGTCACTCTGAACTGTACTGTATGTCTGTTTTTTAAGACGAGTACTATGCACATGGTGTAACTTTATGGTGCAACGGTACGCCCTGTCAGATACCTGTCATGTACACCATCCACACCCACTGAGCTGAATCTAGAGGGCTGTATGTGGTTAATTATTTTTGCTCATGTATCTTTTTTTTTTTCTTCCCCCAAAAAAGATATCCACCTTAGAGCGTAGGGACATGCACTTTGGTTTTAGACTTCCAATAAGGTTAAAATTAGTTTTGAAGTGTAATTTCGGTGAAGATATCCAACAAATAATAACGTTTATCTTCAGTTTGCTCTGGATTGTGGACTGTTACCACATAGTTGTAACATAGTGCACCTACTGTAAGTTGCTGTTAACTGTCAGATTAATTTGTTGTCATGAACATAAGAAGACAGATGCATTTCCTTTGGTGTGAATATTTCCATAACCAACAAGAGTAAAGTGAGCTACTGTTTGAGTGTGAATGTGGGGTGCAAGCCACAAAAACAACTGTATGATAAATATTTTATACAGTATTTAAACATGTAGTTGGTTTCAATAGACCTGCCCGTTGTTGCCAGAATGGTCAGGCTAAGTGATTAACCTTTATTGTTCACACAATTTTGCATTCTGTAGTGTAATCAATTTTATTAAGAGCTTTTGGGGGGGCGGGCTCTTTTCCTCCTAAATGCATGCTAACTACTGAACACATACCACTGTATTGTCATAGCATGAGAGGTCCTTTACATCAAATGGGACCTTTAAAGTAAATATTCTCTACATACCTGTACCTTGTTCATAATTTGAATAAAGTATAATTGCCTTTCTGTGATGTTGTCGATTGAGTTATTGATGCAGTTGCGGAGGTAGACCACTAGTCTGTGCTGTGCACCAGAACATACTGTGATTCTTGAGAGGCTTAATATCACATTGTGCTCTTTGTATGTGTGTAATGCACAGCGGGAGCAACATTTCTGCATCTACCATATCCTTACAAACACTTAAACACTGTCGTGCTTTAATTCAGCAATTCATGTATACACATTTCATGTGCTCAGCACGCTCGTGGACGGTTATTTTTCAAAAATGGGGTTTAGTTAATAGAAAATCTGCATGTGAATCCTGAAAGTAATTTGTCCTGCTTTATTTGTCAAAAAAAGACTAAAAATGTGTGCAGATAAAACAACACAAATCTGACCTTGTAAAGAACATGTCAACAAAAAATGCTAAATGATCAAATGGCACTTCTTCAGGAATTCTATGCAGGATTTATGGTTTAAAAGTGTCCAAGACAGTTTACAAAACATTTTAATTGACTGTAATGCTAGATGACAGACGAAGAAGTCACTTTGATGATTGATTTTCTCTATACACCACCACCAAAGCATATTTCAGATCAAAAAATCAAGATGTGAACGTTAATTTGAGGCATTAAATTAAAGATTAGATTAAATCATGTTTAGTTTTTTATACGCAGTCCTTCATTTCAGAGCTTCGAAAGTAATGGAACAATTGACTGACAAGCAGTTCCATGGCCTAGCGAAGCCAGCCGCCTTGATATTTCATGAGAAATTAAGAGGCTAAAAGACCTGCAGTTGATTCCAAGTATTGAACTTCCCTTTCTGTCTATGGTAACTCCAATTAGAGTCAGTGCACGTGAAGGGATTGTTTTCCACTAGTGTTTATTGATGATGTGAATGTTGATAGAAGTAACAGGATGAACTGTGAAGTGTACAGAGCTATACTCTCTGCTCAGATTCAGTCACTTGCTGCAAAACTGATCTGACAGTGGAATGGATAATGACCCAAAGCAAACTGCAAAAGAGTGTCTAAAGGCAAAGGAAATGGAACATTTTTCAACAGACAAATCAGTCACCTGATTGAGCCCACAAACAAGCAGCAACCAAGTATACCTTAACCAACTATAACCAAGTAACCAACTATACTTATATTTAAAATGATGTTTGTTAGCCTCTAAAAATTGGGAGTCTTTGTATAGAAATGGATACAATTCCTCAACAGTGAATGCTTTTGTTCAGTCTGATTTACAATCCTCTAGTTGTTCACAGTGGTAAAATTAGCTGCTGGACTTAACCATGCTTGGAGACCAGCGTCCATTTAGAAAATGTCCAGTGTGAAAATATGATATCTTTTACAGATTTACAAATGCATCATTCATATGATTAATGAATAACTCTGATTTCAGAATTCAGATATGCCCAAACCTGCAGTTCTTGTGAGACTTTTTTAGTTATGTTTCCATTACAGATCATAAACCTGACATTGACTTAGTTGTTGTTACTGACCCTTGTTTCACTATTGTGTAAACTCACCTTCAGAATCTAAACTCCAGTGGAGACTTTAAAACATTTAGGGAAATAAAGTGTCACACTGACCTCTTGTGTGAATTTAATCACATTGCAGTGCACCTGCCCACGTGAAAAGACAAACTTTATTTTGGAAAGTTGTTTGTCATGACTGACGTGGTGGTGAAAATTCATTCATGAGGGAGGTTTCTATTAAACGCTCATCTCTGATTTTGTTGATGTTTATACTCAGATCAATGTTAGCTAAAAGTCTCAATTTAACATTAAAAATACAAAATATTAAACTAGAACAACAGAAGAATCAATTGTTTCTGCTTATACTATGATTAGAAAACATTTTACTGTTGATATCAAAAGAAGAAAGAAATGTGAAACTTTGACCATTCTACAAGCAGTCGTGAACTTCAAAACATAAATACATAAGTATCCAAAGGATTTGAAATGGATCACAAATTCGCTGCAGCACAGTATAATGCTTGCTGTATGACATACTGTGTAAATGCAGCTTCGAGGCTTTTGCAGGTCTTGAACTGGTTGGTGTGTTGCACTCCCCACGGGGGCACATAAGGAAGCCTGAAACGCCTATATCAGCAAATGAGAAGTGCTGAATGAGACAGAATCTGGGGCTTCGCTTTACTGTGAGTAGCACTCTGTTAATGGTTAACATGCTGGAGGTAAAAGAAAAACACCAACGAACAAAACACTCAATACAATAAAGGCATTCATAAGAAACCTACTTCTCCATGAGAGATGTTTGTTCCCAACCTCTTTGTTCACTTTCTTTAGTTTCCTAAATTGAAGCTGGCTGCAATCTCTGCATCTCTGGCTCCAAAAAGAGAAATAGCACACCAACTGAATTGAACAACTCTTGGAAAGATTAAAGGACTGTTTGAATCGTGCCATAAAACACTGTTTCTCAACATGATGTCAGGGGTTCCCTAGGGCTCCAGGACCCTTATCTAAGTGGTCCAAAGAAAAATGTGCTATAAATTATAGAATTGTGCTGCAATATTAAAAGGTGCATGTCTGAAGATTACAACAACACAAAAATACTGTGCTACATTATCTTTGGGGCAATACAAACTTATATGATCATGAGACATCTGTGTTATGCCTTTTTTAATAAACCGACCGTAAAAGTAAAAGGGAAATATGTGAAAGGCAGGGCTGGCCTGGGAAAGAAGTGGACTTTTAGACTGGTGCTACATAGGTTGTTGAGTATTAGTTGTCTGTGATGTTTGCAAACCCTGTTTTGCATATCAAACTCAATGCAAATGCTCCACTCAAGCTCAAAGAGTGCGAAGAAAAAGAGAGAAGTGGAAAAGCAGTGTACAGAAGGCAGATTGTATTAAAGGCAAGATTAGGGACCCGAGGTGTTTCAGGAACTGGGAGATAAACTACCTTAAAACTTCTTTTTGAGAGTGAGGAATACCTTATCTGCAATTTTGTGCGTGTTGAACTTGTAGACAAAATAATTCAGCTTTTGCGGTATGTCTACACAAAATTTATTTTTCCACTTCAAAACACATACTAATCAGGCACTGACGCTGAAGTGATAGCAAGGCTTGTTTGGGAGCTACATTTAGAACAGCAGGGCTTTTTTATGGCATACCTTTTGGACAGCAAACTTCATTGACTGAGTTTTAACTTTCAAAGCTACTCAGACTTTGACTTTTATTTTCTCTTCCCCATTTGCCACCAATTAGTTTTCACTTTTGATGCCTTGATTTTGCTGTTGGATTCTTTTTTTGTAGTGTGAAGTGCAAAGACAAGAGCTACTGCTTTTACAGTTAGCCTTTAGTTCCTTATATATTTTGTACTTTGACAGTGGCTTGCTTTTTCAGGCCAGGAAACTCCTCCTGCTTCCCTCCAAGTACTCTGGTTCATTGATTTAATTGGTGGAAGTTAGTCGATGATACAGTGATAGACAGATGGTTCATCTAATCACCTGTCATTGCTCTGTTTTTGCCAAGGAATTTCCAAATGGAGATTTCCTGGCGCTCCCATGTAACAACCCATCTGCATGTCATGCAGGCCATGTCATTTTTTTCTCTATTATACTTGGATTTTCCATTAATCAGTCTACAGCATAGAAAGAAAACTGACTCCATTTGGGCTGAGTGTTTTATATTAATCTTGGTCTCGAGGCATTTCACTGAAACTTTTTCCCACATAATCCTACTTTATCTCCTATGAAGTTAACTTCTAATCTTCTTCTTTCAGCTACTTCCCTCAGGGTTCGTCGCAGCATCCCCTCATCTGTCTCCATCTCAGCCTATCCCTAGCATCCTCGCCCTGTCACAATAACAGCTCTGCATGTCTTCCTTCACTCCATCCATGAACCTCCTCCGTGATCTTTTTATCTTTCACATCTGTTGCCAGTATATCCCTTATCCCTCCTCTGCACATGGTCAAACAATCTGAGCCTTGCCTCTCAACCTTTGTCTCGCTAAAAATAACCTGACCATTCATTCACACTCATTTTCAACCTGAAAATCTGATCATCTTCAACTCTGATAACTCCAGCCTCCTTTTGTTTTCAGAGCCATGATTTCCAAAACATACATCATTGCAAGTCTGTCATCTTTTAAACCTTCCTTTTCACTCTTACTGTCCCTCTGTCATAAATCACCCCCAACACTCATCTCCATCTCCTCCGCCATGCCTGCACTCTATTTTTCACCTCTCGTGCACTGTCCATTGCTTTACATGATTGACCCCAGTTATATAAACTTATCCACCAGCACTACTTCTGCTCCTTCTGTCCAGCTGTCCATGTCTCATTCACACTTTCATTCCTCTTCTTTCCAGAACATACCGCCACCTCTCCAGGCTCTCTTCCATTCGCCCCCTAATCTCACTCATCACAATGTCTTCTGCAAATGTGATAGTCCAGTGACGTTGACACTGTGAAGTTTAAGGATTATAAATGGGATTGAAATCCTGGATTGTGTTTGTGAGACACCATCACAAGAAACACGGCTGTATTATTTGTTTTAGATTTAGGAGCCTTTAAATAACTATTGAATATCTTTCTGCCGAAGTATCTATCAAAAAAGGCAAACAGTGCATCACAAGTAGACACATTTGCATCTTTAATTAGATTTCTGGTGAAATGTTAGTTTTTGTTCATTTATTTGTTTGTTTGAAAGCAGAGGAAAGTGCTCTCAAACTCCTGAGTCAGAGTTCAGTGAATTCAGAATATTTTAAATTATAGTGATATTTTTCTTTTTTGCTTTGGTGTTTTTGAATTCACCCATCAAATAATATTCCATTAAACCCTAGAGCTGTTTAGGACAACTTCTCCAAGAATTTGGCAGCGTAATGCTTTTGCTGGAATTAAAAATGGCTCAGGAAAATGACAGGTTGCATAAGTGTGGAATTTTATATCTGTAGTGAAAACATGTACTGCGTGACTCAGGCTGAGAGAGCACTTGTCTGTGCCAGACAAACTGTAGGCCAGCATTTCGAAGTCAGAGAGGGCAAATGCAAATAAAAACCAATGTTAAGCCTGTAAAAAGCACTCCAGTGAGATTGGTTGAGTTTAACACACACAAAAAAATAGTTCTGCTCACAATGCTCAAATATTAACACAAATAAATGACAAATGGAAAAGTATTTACCACACACTGATGTAGAAAAGCTTTGCCTGGCGTGTGTTTATTTGTATGTGTCTGTGTTACGCAGGGCTAGGACCACTTGACCACTCTAAGCTGAAAGGTTTCACCGTGCTGACTGCAATTTTTCTACACCTACACTCAGCGACCAGTCTTGAAGTTCCACTGTTTCAATCACTTAGAATTCTCGCCGTTCTGGAGCTGAACGGTGATCTGTGACTTGACAGCACATCGTGTAGCACCTTCGAGATCGTGAACACATTCGCAACAATCACTTCCTCTGATGCAGCACTCAGGAAGCACAAAACCTCAATATTCTGAGCCTTTTGCAAAATCTACCTGCTTTAAATGGCAAAAAATAAAAATAAAAATTGGGAATTGAGAGTTTTGTGCTTTGCAAGAGTTGCTGCTTTTTATTATGTAAAGCTGCTATGGGAAACGTAGATTTTAGGGGCTTGGGCACTTAACAGACTGAGATTAAATCAGCTGTTTTTAATACATTTTTAAAGTCTGTCAACCTTTGGAATGACCACGACTTCTGAACTGATTACTTCAAACATGTGTTTGATCTTCATTCATGCCCAAACACCCTGAATCCTACACTTCCCCTAACACAGCTTTGCTCTCTATTCAAACTCCCACAGCAGCACCAGTTTGTAATGCAAGCTTTCTCATATAAGCTTCTTTCTAAAAATGTTCCCCCTGAGCCACAGAAGACATAAAATATTTTCACAGGAGCACTCCTCCTCATTACGAGCGAACTGACCTTCAGATGTGGTACTGTATCTGTGGAATGGCTTTTTAACTTAGTCCTGATTTAATGGTTTCTTAAACTACTGTCCCAGCCCTAGCATTTGTGTGTGTGTGTACTGTATTTTTATGTGAGTGCTTTGACCCTCCTTAATCTGTTTGAGACTGCTCAGGTCACTCGGGCCAGCCTTAGAAATTCACTGGCACCTGGAAGGAGAAGCAAATAGATGTTAACAATTTAAACTCCTGGCAAATTCGGGAAAGCTCCGGTCCTCGGACTGGATCACAGCCCAGCGAAGCGAGAGGCAGCGGAAGCCTGGTTGGCTGCCATTAAGAGAAGCCAAGTGTGTTTGGCAGATAGCGAGTGCAGCCAGCACTGTTGACAAGGGCCCGCTAAGTGGCCCGAACCTTCTGCAAATGAGCAGGAAGGATCAATAGGAAAACTCCTACACTACAGCGGTAGGAGCACTTGCATGGCTCTTACATCCCTCTTGACATCATGAAGGATACTAGACTGTCTTTGTGTTTGGATTTATGTGACAGAAAGATAATTGAGGGAATGATATTTTTTCCTTTACCGGATGAACAGTAAGAGAAAATACACACATCTGCATGTTTTTTTGTTTTGTTTTTGTTTTACAAGGAAAACACCCACACACCCACACGATGTTCGAACATTGTACTTTCCCCCCAATGAGAATAGTTCCTCAAACCAAAGACGCATCTCTGGAGAGATAATACATTCATTCCAAGCAATGGCGATGAAGATTACAATATCTTGATAGACAAACAGGTTAATTACTTCATGGCTAAAACCTGAGTTATTCCAAAGTATTTCCATATGAAATTGCACAACAATGCACATCAAAAATAAATGATGCATCATTTCTCTTGTAATAGAGTAATTTGCATGACTGAAGCTATGCTAATATATTAATGTGATATATACACACATCAACGTATGGTTTATTTAGTATTTTACTCTGGGGTCTGAGATTATTTGGGAGGTCCAGTCAAAACACAGAACCACAGTATGACAGAATGAATTTCAGGAAGTTTTCTGACGCGCATCATCAGCTTCAAAAATGAAGTCCTTGCAACAGAGGAGTGTGACTCTAATGGTATTTCTTTTGTACACATTTGACATATGGATTTTGCTTTCAAACTCAAGAGGCAGACAGATTTGTTTGCCATGATGCAAACAAATCCAGCTCTCTCTCGCTTCCCCCCCTTTTATGTTGATTTGGCCTTTTTTTCCCTGTTAGTCAGTGACCTTTCTTTTTGAAAACGAGGAAGAGCAGAGGAACAGCATAATTTGATTCATCTTCAGCCCCTTGGTCTACTATTGCCTTCCCTCTTCTCCCAGCCTCTCAAGGGTGAAAGCGGGTATGACTGTTTGTGTCGAGTCGACGGGCCGAGCACTACAGCTGAGCAATGTTCAAATGCTGGATCAGTTTTAACAGGTTCCTCGTGGCACTGGAGGGCTCCGCTGCACCATTGATCCAGATGTCTTTGTCACAAAAAATCCTCATAGTCCAACAGCTTGGAGTGTTGCCTCGTCTTCCAAAGGCGGTAGAGGCGGAAGTCAAAGTACGTCTCGATCATCTCTTTGCCTGAGTAGATAGGATAGGATCATTAAAACAAACACATGAAGTTTAACATACTATAAGAAATATATCTGTTTTGGGGTTAGAAAATTGGGTTCCCGGTATCTTTATGGGGTCCATCTGGATAGAATAAGGTGTGGGTTTTACAGCTGTAGTGGTAAATGTTTAGACAACAAAAGTCCTCTGCAAAGATAGTCCAACAATGATTGTGTGGATGTGTATCAACAGTATTGTGCAAATACCCCTCCTCATTTTTTCATATTCTTGATGGAAAATAGGAAATAGGTGGATTGCGTGTTTCTCTAGCCAGATATGCTTTGACAGTATCTGCAGTGTGTGCGGGGCCACGGTCATGCTGAGAAAGGAAGCTGCTGCCATTCATATGGAAGTGCGTGGTGGATCAAATGCTACCTTTTCCCATTCATATTTCTATCAATTATGACAAAATCCCCAACAGCACTGGCTGAAAAGTCGGTTCAAACCATGACGGTGCCTCCACCGTGTTTTTATAGATCGCTGTAGACGCTCACTGTTGTACCTCGTCTAACCTCCTCTTTACTGTTAATGACAATCTGAAACAAAAATTTCACATTTGGATTTATCACTCCACTGACTTTTCGATCCAGTGCTTGTGTAATTTTGCATACTTCAATCTTTTGTGTTGTTCCTCCTTCTGTAAGTATGGCAGTCCTACTTCCATTAAGCCACTTCTAATGAGGCTTTTGCAAATAGTAGGAATAACTGAAAAGCCAGAGATGTCTCTCAAGAATTATTGCTCAAGGCCACTTTAAAAATGACAAGAAAGTCTGGCTCCTTGGAAGTAAAATAGGAGGAAATGAGGGAAAGCTCACGACTTCTGCACAGCATTATACTACCAGTACTCTAGAAATGAACCTTAGCCAGAAAAGCAAATCCTGTTTGATAAATGAGAGGTGTGGGTTTTCAGAGCAGTGGGCTTTAAGGAGGCAGGAGAAGTGTAATGACAGATGCTTTCATTGATTTTGATTTGTTTAGATAAAGAGAATCTATATCTCCGCCTTTGTTTGTTGCTGATTTTCTTGCTATCAGTAAATGTGGTAAATAACAATCTGAAAAGAATTTGCTGCTCTTAGACATTAAAACTTGAAGTTTAAGAGTTTGCTAATAATCAAAATGCAATCAAGGACACAACTTTGATTTCTGCTGTATTACCATTTCTTTGTCTTTGCTTTAGGGTACTCTACTTGTATATGTCGATGCTGATGCCTTTTTAGAGCAAATGTAAAGGAAATCTGGAACTGGGTGTAAGTAAAATGCTCTAAATGTTCCTGGAGATGAGAACAGGCTTGTTTTTAATACTGATTGTGATACTGAATACTGTACATCCCTACTCCCACGTGAGGCTAGAAAGGAGATGTGCAGGTCTCCAAGTGCTCAGTAACAGCACTGGACTGGGTGCTGTGCAAAGTTTGGAGTAGGAAATCTAAAAAATGAGTGTCAATAAACATCACTTTAACACCAAAACATCAAGAAGCCACCCTAACAGAAGAGGATGATTATAAATAAAAAGCAAGTGATTATTAAAGAAGAAATTAAACAAAGGAGATGACTGTGAAAATAAACCAGATTTCTAAAATGAGGGAACAGCTGTTTGAGTAAATTCCTTGTGCAGTTGTTAAAGCAGGACAGATGGCACGTGTCCATATCATTTCATATTTACCGGACGTATCGCACACTTCTGTGTGTGCGCAAGTCCCTCTACAGCACACGTTTGAGTGCGTTGGGATGTTTGTGTGGACCTACCCTGTGCAGACAGCTCCAGCGGTGACTCGAACTCAACAGAATAAGGCCTCATCAGATTCTTCAGCTTCTGGAACAGCTGTTGGGTTGAGATAAGAGAGCAAACACCAATTAATCACATTTCACTTGACTACACTTGCAGAGGGGTCGTCTGCATCGGCTGACAAGCTCACAAACACAGAAAAACAACAGAAGGATTGCAATAAATTCAGCTTCATATGGCCAAAGACACAAATGCACACTCAGAAAGACAGAAACATCAATTCCCAGCTTTAAATTTAGATGAGATTTTTGAATTTTTGATCATGTAACTGATGGTTTACTGAACAAGAAAACAATCACTAGTCACCACCTTAATTACCTTATAGCACCAATGTGCTGCTGTCTGTTTCAGAAAAAGAGAATCTCTTAAGTTTCTTGCCTGAATTTGGTCATGAAGGATCTCCCGTGTTAGAAAAAGAAAGGGCAAGAAAAGCATTTCTTTTCCACTTTACTCCTGCCCAATCATGCAAATCCTGTGTTGTGGCTAATCGAAGCCATGCGGTGTATTTATGTGTTACAAATACTTCTGTTTTTTTTCTAAGTGTTTGCCTTGTGCAGTCTGGAGTGAAGCATCTGGGGGCATATGTAGCTGTTTACGAAGGGACTGAAACGGGAGCAAAGATAATTCCATTAAAACTTTGGATAAACAGGCAGCATGGATGATGTGCTGTTCAGTGGCTACAAAACAGTAAACAGTAAATGAGATGTTAATTCTGATTCGCCAAACATATGAACAGTTTTGTGTGGAAAAACTTGACCACCTTCCCATCAACCATCATCACTGCACAATGTTTTTGTGTCAGCGAATCCATGCTGCTAGGTTCTGCATTACTGTGGAAGGCCTTTCCAGACGAGTGGAGGCTCTCATAGCATCATAGAGCATAATGAATAAAAGTGTTCAACTGATGTTGGCAGTGTTTAAACAGAGAAACACTGAGACAGGAAGCAAATGCAGATCTCAAGACTATACCAAACCCCTGGAAAAAAAGGACTTTAATTGTGTTGTTTTGGATTCACACACTCGTGAAAGCAATGTTCATATTTGTCTGTTTGTTTGTCAGGGTGTATATTTCACTGCTGTGCAGACTGTCCAACACTGGAGAGATCCACTAAGCACTTTGGCAGACATGACTGGAACAGACAGTTAGGTCAGACTAACACCGCTGGCTAGAGTTTATGTCTGTGTCTGCATCTGTGCATGCCAACATGTTTGTATTTGTGTGTGTGTGTGTGTGTGTAAATAATTATTTATGTGATTATTTATTAGGGAGGAGGAGATGTGTGTGTATATGGCTGGCTTTGTGTCTTAGTTGTTCACATCAGCTAGAGGGGTGCAGTATCATTCAGCATTTGTGTTATTCAGCTCTATCCATTAACATTACTCAGAATGAGATAATAGCTGCACAGGTGGAAGAGGAGACAAGGAGAAAACAAGAAAGCCAGCGGGGCTTCACACTGATCAGACAAAGAGGCATATAAACAGACACAAGGAGCAGATATGAAAGCAGTGGGCGGCAAACAGAAAATGAGTACCGAGAGAGGGAGAAGAGACAAAATTGGGGAGGAGTGACTGTAATGGTAAGAAACAAACCATCCCAAGTTATGAAATCAGTGCTATTTATATATAGAACTCATTTATATATAACTATGATCGGTTCTACTTTAAAACAATGTGCCTGGGATTTACTGATGAGCACTGCATCTTACGCATTTCTTTTCACCAAAATTCACACTAACAGAAGCGTTGTGCATTATCACATCATTCGTATATTGATACCATTAATAGCTTGATAGCTATATATAATAGAGCTGACTCATATATCGTCCGATATTTGCTGTTTGCCGATTTTTACTGATGTTGCAATCATGCGATGAGTGTCGTTGTTGCATAGTTTTTATCTTATACCAGAAGGCATTCTGCAACATCCTTGATGTCGACAAGTGGTGATTGGGCTGAACTAGTTCTTAGAACTTTCACTTTATCTTCACAGACTCCTTCAATACTCTTGGCATGTATTTAAATACACAAAAGGACTAGACCTCACATATTAGTGACTAAGTAATGTTGTGTTTTTTAAGGTGCTTTTTGTATAACTAACTGTTTGATCGCATTAGACATTAGTTACTAAGCTAACAGCCCATGTGCTTTAAGAAGCAAGAATTTCACTTTATTTCAGTAAAACTTTAAGCTGACTAGTAAGACTACTAACTACCTGCTAGTAGCAAGAGTATTCACTCAATAACTAACAATGTGAAATATTAATTTATTCAACATTTCTATCTACTATCTACTGTCTGTAAATCATAAAGAAGACCACCTGACCAAAGTTCAATAAAAGTTAATGTTGCTAGAGAGCTGATGAACTTCCTCCAATAGCGTCTCCAATCATCTGTTCTTCTAAAAATCAGCATTGTCAGTGGAGATTGCTATCGCTCAGTAGTAAAATTTTACATATTCAAATAAATGTAATTTACATTCACATAAATTTAAATGATACATTTGTAAGTGCTGTTGTGATGGATTCCAATACAAATTATTAAAACTGTGACTGAGTATCAGATTAATATTTGGGCGTTTCTACAGTATTCTAGCCTATACGAGTAAACCTGCTAATTAGAAGTAAGGAAAGCATGGATAATATTGATTTGTTTCTACAATTACTGCACTCGTTTTGCTGTGAGTTTGTGTAGTAGTGATCTAAATACCTTCTCGCCATTGGGGTTACCCAGGACATAGCATCCCATTATGTGGATCAGGTTTGGTTCTGGATTGACTTTACTCATGAAGCGACTGAGTCTCCTCCAGAATCTGAACAAATTCAAAGGGTACAGTTACATGGGATAATGTTTTAATAAAGAACACAGACAGGCTGAAAAATGCAAAGTAAAATGGGCCTGCAAGCATTTAAAATGAAGCGACTGAGTCTCCTCCAGAATCTGAACAAATTCAAAGGGTACTGGCTTGTCTGAAATGCAACATTCAGACAAGCCAGATTCAAGACATGATTTGTATAACAAACAAATGTGATCAAGTCAAAATGTTCCCCTGTACAAGAAGAATAACAATAGATAGTGCACATAAATGCAGAAAATTGTAGAGATAGTGCTGCATGGTCCCAGAGGAACATCGCTGATTTGATCAAGTGGGAGAGCATTCAAAGAAAGAGTGTTAAAAGAGCAAAGAGCATTTACATGATACTTTTTCTATGAACCTTAAACACACAATGAAAGTTATTAACTTATTATTAGCTCTATGTGCTTTTTTCATTTGCATTGCTTAAGAGCAATGGCAATGGTTAGCTGTTTTTCATGTTTTCTGTATTTATGTAAGTGCAGTTAGGCCCATCATTTGTTGGAACAGTCATTATAGTTTTGCCACTGTATTCAGTGGAGTACGATTTTAAATCAAACAGTCAATGTAATTGAAGTACAAGCTTTACAGCTTTAATTTAAGGGTTTTTACAAATGTATTGCATTAACTATTTAGAAATTACATTTTTATACACAGTGCCTCCATTTTCAGAGGCTCAACATTAATTGGAAAATTAATTGACAACCAGTTTCATAGCCAGGACTTGTCACTGCCTTCATGAATGGAAATACAGAGGGTTTACAACAAGGTGTCAACTACTGGTTACGTTCAAGAGCCGGATAAGTTTTGGCCAGAAACCTCTGGAAAGAGCTCGCACAGTGGTTCTTTGGACAGATTAAAAACAAGATTAACTTCTAGCAGAATGATGGGAAGTGAAAAGTATGTAGAAGCAAGGAATAACTTATGATCCAGAGCATACCACATTATCTGTCAAACATGGAGGAGGCAATTATATGGCATATATGGCTGCCAGTGGAGCCGGGCCAACAGTGTTTATTGATGATGTGACTGCTGACAGAAGCAGCGGGATAAATTCTGAAGTATACAGGCCTATACTCTCTGATCAGATGGTGCTTCACATTGCAAATGGATAATGACCCAAAATATACTGCAAAGGCAACGCAAAAGTTTCCCAAAGCTATCAGATATTCTTCAATCGCCAAATCAGTCACCTGATCTCTACTCAATAGCAGGTTTTCAGTTATAAGATACAAACCTGAAGGCAAAGAGACCCACAAACATGCAACAAGTAACAGAACAAATCGAAGTGAGGAAACAGTATTTGGTGATGTCCTGTACACTGTCTGAGAGACAATCAATGACTTCCCGTCAAAGCACTGAAAACAATCCTTATATTAGAAATTATGTTGGTTTGTCCCGTTAATTTTGATCCTCTGAAAACGGAGAACAAATTCCTAAAAATTGAATACGTTTTTTGGATAAAAACTCCTGAATTAAACTTAATTGTTGTCGTGTACAGAGGCAAAACTAAAGAAACTGTTCCTTTGTTCAACAATTTATGGAGATAAAATGTATTTAACCATTAAATAAAGGTTAAAAGAAAAAAAAAGCATGCACTGGCTTATAAGATGTGGTAAATAAATAGGAATTGTTGCACTATTCTACATTACTGTGGCATAAACTAATATTCATTAACGAGAGATGGGCCCTAATGTCCAGAATTAGCTTACTGGCTCATGTCCTCCTCTTTTTCCACCTTAGCAAACGTTGCCACTTTATTCTTCAGTAAATATAGATGACCAGGGCCTCCCTGCAAAAAAAGTATACAGTATGTTATATATCCTCAAACCGAAGCAAAGCTAAACCAAATACATGCATATTATTCATCGTCCCTTTACTATCCATGAAATTCATTTTCAGAAATAATTTCATTCAAAAAGGGACATCGTTTGTGAAAAATACACTATTCACAATACATTAATGTGTGCTTTAGGGTAGGACAGTTAATAAGTAAAATATTCAATTTTAATAGGAATAAAATTCTTGTTCCTCACTTGACAAAAGATGAGCATCCTCCAGAACTTGCTTCCTCTCCTGTAAGCTGTGAGCTTCTTGTCTATTTCCTCTGTGAGCAAGAGGGGGAAAAGGGAGCGATTGATGTGAATGACAGGGACCGAGAGAGGGAGAGAAAAAAGAAAAGCGAAGCGACGTGTAAGAATGTAGGAAGAGAGGAAGAACACAAAGAAAATCCCAGGAGGGTGAGTTCAACTACAGGTGTAGTAATAGACAGCGGAGACACAAACAGAAGATGTAATTTAAATTGAACTCAACACTCTGTTCTTCAGGCGTCAGAAAGTGTCATCGTAAAATAAAACAGCTCGATGGATTTCAAATGAAAATCTGTATGTATCTGCAAAAACATCCTTGTACCTTCTATATGAGAGCTCTAATCAATGCAGCGCTCATTATTACATTAGGGAACTCTGGAGAATGTGACTGTAAATGCCTCAGTGTTCAGAGGGGAGAAATCAATTGCAGCACTAAACAGTTTCTAAATAAATAAGCCACATTGGCCAAATCTAAGTTAATTTCTAGAGATTTGAAAGCAAGTAAGGTTTATCCACAAGATATTTGTGTGACCTTTAACTCCACAGGCGACACTATAAAGTAAAGATGCCTGTTTTCTATTTCACAGGAAGGAATTGACCTCATGTTTTATTCTGTTTATTTTGACAGGATGTTATGTAAGTCTTTTGTATCTATACAAATTTCATTATTCATCATGTCACTTGTTAAACATTTACTTTCAGGCTCAAAAATGTTTGGCAGTAGATGTATTTCATAGATATTCACACATAGTTTTATATTCCATTAGTGAAGTTTTGATTGTAGAAAAAAAGTGTGAATTAAAAAATAATAAAGAAGAAATAGTGAAGGTGAAAATGGCAGAGAAGAACATGCACTCCACAGAAATACTCACCCAAAATATCGTCAAACGTTGCATGTTCATGGTCCTGAAGAAAATGAAAATTATACAAAACATTTTAGCAAAGGCAGTTTGTATGGTTGATATATGTGTATATTTTAGTGTGACTTTCTGTAGTTCTTGTCTACTGTATGTTTCGGTGCATTCCACTCACATAGAGGATGGGAATGATGGAGGGGTCGTCCCTACGGATTATGGTGGGAATGTACTCGGCCTTGGGAACCTTAGAAGAGATCAGCTGAACATGAAGCAGAAACAGCAGAGGAGCGGAAACTTGTTAGTTTCGATGTAAGATGGAAAAGGACAAGAATTAATACAAAGAGAAAAGGGGAAAAGGCAGAATTTCTTATCGTACGCTTATATTTTATTACAACTATGTCCTAGGTAATATTCTACAGATGTAATAAAGATGTAGATTTTGTATATGTCTTAATTACTAGAGAATAAAAACAAAACAAGAATGATTATAATAATTTTACTCACTCAATGGCTACTTTGTATACCTCTTCAATTGCTTGTTAATACAAGTTTCTAATCAGCCAATCACATGGCAGGCCAATCAGCCTATCTGATTATTGTTGCTGACCATAGCCATCACTTTATGACCAAGGTGTACTCATGTTGATGATGGCTACAGCTCAAATCATCAACCCAAATAAACACATTTGGGATGTGGTGGCGATATGGGAGATTTGCATCAAAGATGTGCAGCCATTCAATCTACAGCAACATTGTGATGTGATCATGTCAACACTGACCAAACTATCAAAGAAAAGTTTCAAACGGCTTGTTGTTTCAGTACCAATAAGCATGTAGACAGTTACATGGTTAAAATAACTAATTCAGTTCCTTGTGAAAAAAACCAACAGGACAGAAAACAATAACCAAGGATGATGCACCTATATAACATTCCCTTATGGATCTCTTACCATGATTTTGGGAGGTACAAAGTCATCTCCCTCACATGCCAGCCTCTCCATCTCCCTTTCCTCCTCCCAGTCTATATTGTCATCGAGACCTCCTTCATCCAGAGTGCCACAAGAGGCCTGCAGGTCTCCACCTGCAGAAAATGTAAGATAAAGAAGGTCTGAGATAATAGAGTGTAAGCAAAGATGTTGGAAGTTGGGTGGGAGGCAAGAAAGGTGACAGAGAAAGAGAAACTCGGGGAATGAAGGATGGATGTGTCCAGGAAGTGAAGCAAGGTGAGTGCGGGGGAGAGAGAAAGGATGGAGTTGTTAATGATGGCAATGGCATACAAAAATGACAGGTGGAATAGGAAAAAGCAGAGAGTAGCAAAAACAATGGGGAAAAAAAGAAAATGACTGATGGGAAGCATAGCAGCAAGATTTCAGGTGTCAACTAAAAAAAATGTGCTAGAAAAATTGAACTTAGTCTGGAGACCGGTTATTGTAAAGCAGGGATATGTTACAGGACACATATCGAGTACAATAATTATCCATATGTTTAATTAGTTCTAAAACCTTTGACTAAATATTCATGTACAAATGTTTGGTGGCCAGTGCTGTTACATGTCTCTTCTGATCATTGTCCAAAAATGAGCATATCAACCTTTCATTCTATTAAATTCAATATTGGATCTGTGTTACCACTGAAATGTGAAACACAGTATTGAATAATGCAATGCTGTAATGTTTGTTAGCCAAATAATTACCTGCCTGTTCACAAACAGAGGGATTTATTTATGCGATTTCAGATTATACTATAGTAACAAGGGGTTTTTGATTTGTTAAAACCTCTGAAGTTAATAACTGTAATGATGCTCACTCACATCTTTTCTCGGAAGGTTAAAATCTTCCATATTTATTAATACAGAAACACTTAGGCTCATTCACACTGATCCACCCATGTTGTGGCTGAAACCTTTGTAGATCCCAATATTTGACTTGGTTTATTACATCTGAGATTTTTGTACCAGTGGACATTTGTTGGACATCAAGTCAGGCTTGTGTGTGTCTTGATATTTTCTTATAACTTTGTCTATGTTGCTTGTTGTTTTGTTGACATGGTTTGATGTGAAATTTACGTTAACTGCACTAATGAGAGACACGAATATGCTCGCTCCTGAGCCGTGTTTCTTTGATGTGTGACCAGCTGGTATGGTATGAGACTATTGAAATGAAACAGCATGAAAACTGAGGAAATGATAAACAAGACTGACATCAAAGTCTCCAGGAAACCTCCTGTGATTTAACACCACTCTTCCCCACAACAAAAAAAAGAAAAAAATATGGGCTCAACCACACTTTTAAGCTGCAATAAACAACTCGTTAATCTTTCATTAGACTATGGAAGACAGAAAGACGATGAATGCAGTTTAGCATGATTCAAGCTTCCAAAAGCCTTCCAGAAACACTGAGACACATACGCCTACAACAGTCAGCTGACAGGGTTTGACTTAAGACACACACCATTTTGGAGGACGTACTCACAGAAAGAGAGAGCATCACAAAGTTGAAAAAGACCCACGGTCATACGCAGACAGATGAACAGGGTCAGAGTCGACAGCAGAGACAGTCAGTTTGTACGTGTGAACGTGCGATTCATCTACGAGTGTCCACAGATTCTGATTTTCCTGTGTTAGTTGGCCTTGAACTGCCAAAATCAGGAAGTGAGCTGTAAGACTGCAGCAACAAAATGTCATCTTATTTCAAGGGAGAGAGAGAGAGCGCGACAGCACTGTGACACGTACTGTCCATGAAATGTGACTTTAATTTTCAACTGACTACAAACAATGAAACAATGATAACCTTATGTGGATCTTATTAGGTCTCTTTTCAGTTCTGAATACTGGAAATCTTGAGATGATTGTGGTAAAAATGATCACCTTATTTTGGGGATTTTTATAAAGACTTTAATACTGTAATATCATTTAGTAGTGTCTTATTATTTATTTCTCTACATTTTATTGCAAATGCAAAGTCTCTGACTCACCACTGCATTCTTAATGATTTGGTGGGTTGGCCATCACTGACCACTCAAAGAAAGCAGCCCTGGTTTATTTTCTGTTAAAGCTGTTTTAGCTCTATATTGGTGTGTCAAACATAAGGCAAAGGGCCTAGAATTGGCCCAGCAAAAGCTCCAATTCGGCCCATTGCATGGACTTACAATTGTATTTTCTTTGGTTTTACAGCTTTTACAACATTCATACTAAAGAGATACTAGTCAAAGGAGCTTGCAAAGAAAAGCGTCTGGACTTCTTTAAGTTACTTGAAGACGTTTCACCTCTCATCCGAGAGGCTTCTTCAGTTCTAAGGTCAAATGGTGGAGAGTCCCAGTTCCACACCTTTGCTCAGGCGATTAGAGGATCATCAGGGGGTCCTTTTGTCCCTCTGTGGGGGGACACTCCCACCAGGTTTATATCTGGGACTCTCCACCATTTGACCTTAGAACTGAAGAAGCCTCTCGGATGAGAGGTGAAACGTCTTCAAGTAACTCAAAGAAGTCCAGACGCTTTTCTTTGCAAGCTCCTTTGACTACGATGACCTGGATGACTGAGAACCTTCACAGACATAAAGAGATACTACTACTAAAGAAAGAGAAGTTTCACTGCTATTAAATAGCAGCTACTCTCCTTTAGATGCTTGCTTTTTGATGACATCTGGCAGATCTGGGAAAAACAGCGTTTCGTTCCTATGCACCTTGTACAGGGAATACTTTACAGAAAGACCTCCATTTAACATGCCACTACCTATTGATGCATTCAAAAACATAATAAGGAAAGCAGTGAAGAAGACTTGTGGGCGTTTCTTTTGAGAAGCCATTTACTGTTTTATGTTATGGGTATTTTGACATTATGGATAATGTTGTGGATTTATATTTTATGTTTTATTTGTAGAATTATTATTTAGATGTTTTGGGTTGAGAGATTGTGAGATTGTGATCTCAATGGGACTTCCTAATAAAATACAAGTAACACAAGGATACGTCTGATTTAGCTTCAGTCAACTCATACTCTTATGTCAAAGCGTTGAATAGCAGACCTTTAGTGTTCCATGAGAAATGCTAAGTGGCTTTCAACTTCTTGTGAGTCACCTGAGTGTGGAAATTCATTAATGACAGGGCACGACGCCAACTCAAGCTGTAATCAATCTGACAGTCAAAATGTGATTGCTCAAAGGGACGCATGGATGATTTCTGACTGCACACGTAGTGCACTGACCGAAATTTATTCTCACAATTTTCATTTTTGTTGTCCTGTCAGACTTAATTTGTGGTTAACATCTGTAATAGACACTCTTGCATATGGATGTCAGGTTGATATTTAATTTATGTTGTTGCCAGCTGATGGTGCTGGGAAGCAGCGTGACTTAATTTAAAATATGGACTCTTACAGAACCAGGTCAGCCTTTGTTTTGTTTTGTTTTGTAAATACTAGAAATAGAAACGGACAAAATTTATCAAACAAAACATTCGCTGCTTGCAAGTATGTGCTAATAATATTCGTCTACGAGGTTTAAAACCTTTTTAAAAGGGAATGTTTTTGTGCTCATCTCACTTTGCTTAAATGCAAAGTTTTATGTTAACGTCCCAACATTCACGACTGCAAATTTTGCTACATACAAATTAAAAGTCACCTATTAGGTTTGTCCTTATTTTTCTTATAACTACAAGGTGGATGTCCATATTAAATGTTACTTAAATGTAGTATATGCAGAAGTAATCTCTGTGACCCAAAGGTTCAGAATTGAAGCTACGCTGAAAGCTTGGTTTGCAAAGGTTTTTTCCCCCCTATTATCAAGTTGGGGTAAGTAATTTTAGCACAGATTTCCTTATATGTTAAAAAACTTGACTCTGGAAGCCCGATGAGAGAATGTTAAAACCTCCCTATTTAAGTGTTTGTAATCTGGTTAGCTTGAAATACAACGTTTCCTCTCTAACTATTTGCGTCTGCTCTCTGCAGCTGTCAGCAACTCTTTGTTGGTGTCTGTTTGTTTGTCGTTGTGTGCACATGTGTGAGACTGCGTAAACTCACTCTCTCTGGGTTCATGAGGAGAGTCATTCTTGACAGGGGTGGGATCACTCCAGGAACGGCTGAAACTCTTCGATCTACGTTCAGCGAATGCTAGTGCAGGCGGGGAGAGAGAAACCTGCAAACTGGCTGTTTCTGCTATACACTCACCATCTTCAACACATGAAAGCGCAAAGGTGGATGGAGGAAGTGCACAAATGTAGTGTAAATACGATGGCATCTCTCCTCTGCACAAACTGCCTACATGTACAAACGAACAAACACGTACTGTACAGTAGACAAACAGTCATCCTCTCCTCGCTCCAGTTTCTATATCATTGATATGGATTTAGACAGACTTGGTACTACCAGCTTCACTGAGCTACTCTGCGATAAAATCTGTTCTGCTTTGAACAGTAATCACTGTGCTCTTAGAATATTTTTAGACTACTTGAAAGTGTTTGATACAGTTAATCAACAGTGGTCCTCAGGGCATCATATTTTTTGGCTTGTGCGGATTTTTCCGGACAATGGATCCTGACTTTGTTCACGTTGCTTCTCGCATCAACGTCTTCAACTTTTCTTTTATGAGGAAATTCAGAGGCTCAACTTTTTTAATGTAATGATTTAAACGTGTCCTATTTTATATTCTTAGCACAACAAATACAGCTTTGTGTGTTTTTTAAGTCAGAACCAAACTGCAGGTTAACTTACTATGCTCAGGTTAGCTTGGCCCTAACAAAACACTCATGTGTCCATGAAGACAGAGAACTTGAGCCACCCTACATTTATTTATCTTTTGCTTCCATTGTTAATCTGTGTGAAGGAAGTGAGGGGTTGTTGGGGAAAATTGATGGAGCTATGAACACCGAAAAGTATGATGATCAGATTGTGAGCCAACATGGAGTACAATCCGGGAAGCATCTCACTGGCAACAGCTTCATTTTTCAGCATGATAGCGATCTAAAACACACTGCCAGTGCGGTAAAAGCATAACTAGTTAGAAAAACACACACAGTGGAATAGTATCAGCCCGGATGTCAACGTTATTGAAGCAGTGTGGGATCAACTTGATAGAGAATGGAACAAAAGCAAACCAACATCCAAAGAAAAGCTTTGAATGTCCTTTGTGAAAGCTGGAGAACTATTGAAGACTACTTAAAGAAATTACAAGAAAGTTTTCCTAAGCAGCTCACTATGTGTTGAAGAATAAAGGTGGTCACACCAAATACTCTGTTTTTGCCTTATATATAAATGGAAACACATTTGCACATATTTCAATAAATCGTTGTGCCTTTTTCCTATTTTCTGAGCAAAATATAAAGAAATGAGGGATAGCTCAAGACTTTTGCACAATACTGTAGTAATGTGAGATCACTTTCCATTACAGACATCAGCATCAAGATTTGGGGATGTCATATATTTCTACAGTGAAAGAATCAGGAGACTGTGTCATGTTTAGGTTTTAAGTAATGGCTTCAACAGAGACTTTAAAGATTCTTTGATTTTCATTTAAGAAAGCTGGCTGTATTCATTTTGAACGTTCACATGGATTTATGAGTGCTGACAGAAATAAAAAGATCACAATTTTTAGCAGAGCATGCTGTACGTGTTTTCTTTGTACTTCCATATTTTCTAAAACCATAAAAGACAATAAAACTCTGGATGAGTCAATCCAATCTATCAAGTTTCTTGAAAGGTTGCAGTCACAGGACTCTATGATCTCATTTGTCTCACAGACCCGTCTCAGTGATGCCCCGGTCATTATTTTAAAAAGAAAAACACATTTTTCAATCACCGCAACTCATTGCCTCATTTTTTGCCTTTTTAAAAGTATGTAATTTATTTTTCTTTGTGCTTTACGACAAAAACAACCAAAAAAACAAACATTTAAAGTGCTGCTACTAAAAAGCACGTACTGTGCACAGAGACACACACACATAAATACACATGCACAGTCATATCGCTGACTTATCAAACACACACTGATCAATATATAATCTTCAAAGAGAGACAATATGCTGATTTAAAAATAAAAAAAAATCCCAGCAAAGCAGCAGCAGTGCTTGGTGCCACACATACAGGCGAGAACACGCCAAAATAAACAGGAAAACAAAACACTTGTGATGGCGGGGTGAAGAACATCACAGTCAATTTGAGCAAACATATCAACCACACACATCTGACTCACTCTGTGCTTTAAGCCTTCTGCTGCCCACCATCCGAAGATGCTTCCGGAAGTTCCTGTGGGTAGCAAAATCAAAGCGGAGGAGGGATAACAGAGGACAGAGGAAGGACCAAAATGTAAAGAAGAGAAAGGGGAAGCGGTGGGTGGGGAGAAAAAAAGTCAGGCAACACACAAAAACACACACATTAGTGTCACAAATCTATTTATAGCAGAGGTTTTAAAAAAGAGCTAATTAGGTAAATATATATTCATTTACTTGTCAGCGTGAGTGGTCAAAACAGTGCTGTGGGAGTAATGTGGGCTACCACATGGTGACAATACCTCTTTTTATGCTTTTTTTTAGATTGTTGAAACACACAAGATTATAATGCAACAGCAGCCAGAAGGGCAACCCTGCTCAGCTCTCATCTGAACAAGACATTAAAGCTTCAGAAGTAGCTTTTCTTTTGTCAAATTAGCATAGACCTAGTGAACAATTCATGGAATAATACCACTATTAAGTCCATGACATATACTGACCATGTCTAAAGTCTTTAGGAAATATTCCTCCTCTGCAACCAGTGTGTGATTGGTGCAAAAATGGTTTTTACTCAGTCCGGTTTATCAATATTAGTGGTGGAGTTGTTAACAAGTTTAAAAAACAAACAAACACACAAATCAGACTAAAATTATAGCACATGAAAAGACAAGAAACTCAGATATTTCAGGTAATACTGAACTAAATGGGCAACACACTTGCATAGTGCACACAGCAGGGACATTGCTAACCCTAACACTGAAAAGGAAGAAGGATGATAGTTATGTATCTATTTTAAAAGGTTCACCATAAAATGCTTAAAAAGGTACATACTTTCATGAAACTATTGATAAAGGACATAAACGTGTGCTTTATATATTATAAAAACTGTGGTATGAGTCAGAGTGTGGCTTATCGCCAAAATTTCAAAGAATTTGCCAAATGAGTTATCAATCAAATGTCATATTAAATAACATTTTTAAACATATTTGATATTTAAACTGTCTTGTACACTGGAACATAATGTGTGACTGGTGTTGGTTTCGACCCATCTAAAACCAGATCACACACATAAATGTTCATACTAGCCTATGAGTAAGTAAATATTGGAGATGTTGCATTACCATGCACCGTTTGGAAGCAGTTACTCTTCTTAATAGCAGCAAAGTATTATGGTTTGTGTAGTCTTTGTGGGTGACTTGCTGCCTGATCTCGACATAATGTTCTATGCAAGAGTCCCAGATAAACATCCTTTCATCTTTCTGAGCTCCTCCCATGTCCCCTCTACACTCAGTGTCGATTCACTAAGCTACCAGTCAACACTCATTATTAATGGTCTCAGCGTGTGGTCATGTGGGGAAATATATGCGTGATTGTCTGCTGGTAAAGCCTATAAATATAGAAGCAGCAGAAAGGGGAAAGAAGTCTTTAGAGTCTTCTTTCCCTTGATTTACTTCTTTAATAATGTCAGGAGAATAACTTATTCATGGTTTGATTTTGCATGTTTTACAGCTAACTTCATCATCTAGATCTAGCGAAACATGGTCTAAAATAGAAAGTAAATATAGTGCATATACTTATCACAGAAAAACTATTTTGTTTCCTTTAGTCCTAGATTATTAAAATGATACGTGGTTCATTATTGCAGTAGTAAACTGTAACATTTGCAGACTAAATTGCTGATTAAACGAGCAGAAACATATAATCACACCACCTAGTTAAATAAGTGGAAAATGAATAGATGCCATCACACCTGCAGTGTCTTAATTTTGAGCAGACAACAGGGATGAAAATCACAGATAAAGTGAACACTTTTTTTAGTACTGATTATGGAAAGGACTTCCTGGCTTTGTTTTTCCCTGTATTTTGGAAGTAACACTAGATTCTTATGGCATTTTAACGTCTATATATTTTTGATATTTTTGCTAGAACACATAATAATGATGCAGTTTTAGTTCAGTCAATAGTGAAAGTGAATGTGGAGAATTTCACGCAGAAAAAATCTGATTAACTGTCTCTTATAAAAAGAACAGCAGTTTTTAACAGAAGCCCTGCGTGAAAATTGCCTTGTTATACGAATAATTCTTTTGTGCTGTGGTAGAGACCAGATTTACCCTAATGTGAATACATTTTTAAATTCTGTTTATATCAGCAGACTGTGATATGGATGATTATTTAGAGTTCACCGTGGAGAATAAATGGCAAGAAAATACAATAAAGTTCATTCTTAAGCCAGCACCTTAAGCCTGCAACATCTGAGCTGTTTCTGAGTTACAGAAAGGAAATGATGAAGAACAAAGTCCATCACAAAGAGTATTGTGTCATCAAGAGATTTCATGTCTCATTTATAAAATATATAATGTTCCCTGTCCACAAAGCAGACATTTTCTAATGCATTCACTTTGAGGTTGGTTTTGTTTTTGATCTGTTTCTGTTGTTCAAATACCCAGTTAGTGTGGATAAAAAGCCACAATGGAGAAAGAAAAATAAACATGCATTTTAAAATTTTGACAGCCTTAGGGTAAAGAAAGCCTCAATGTGCTAAAATCCATATTTTTAGAATAACAGTTTGAGACAGACACGGGATGGATTTTTGTGTGTTTTAGAGGTAAACTGCCCCCAAAAGTTTGTTCTGCAGTTTATTTTCCCTTGTGCTCAAATCACACATTTCGATGAAACAACACGCAGCTTTAATGACATTGGCACTGCAGATGGATAACACTCAGATGTCAAAGGAATCGAGATGTACTGCCTCGTGTCACAGATACCATCTGCCCCTATGTGACAGAGTATCAGGGCCCGGGTGAAACAGGTTCTGAACTTGCAACTAAAGTCATTTCTCCATGTTGCAGAATCAAAAACATTTTTTGAGGTAAATAAACACATATTTATAAAAACAATATCATCATATTTAAAATGTAGCTCTAATAAAGAGTTGTGCTGTACTACAGATTTAAATGCTTAGGTGCTTGCAACTATACAAAATATTTCTCAAATTAATTCAGACAAATTGCATACAACTTATCTACAAAAACAAAAATAAGTTATCCATGTAGCATATCTTCAATTTTCCAGCCTTACACTGGAATAAAAGTTTCATTCTGGCCTTGAAATTGGGGCATTGTGAGGCGATCCTTTTCTGGTTCTTTTAAAACCTGATGTCCTCACACCTCATGTGCCATGTTCCAACTATTTGGCTTACACAGATTAGATATGGCTGTAAATAAGCAATAACAGAACCATAGCCAGAAATGAGTGCCAACAGCACTCTGGCAAAGGGGGGGGGGGGGGGGGGAATGCTTCGTACCTCTGGATGACTTCTGCTGACTCCTGCTCCCTCTCTCTCCTTTTTCTCTGCACAAATCCCCGGAAAGCCCTGCCATGATGTGGCACAGTATTAAAGGGATGAGAGAGGGAGAATGCTGGCATAGTGAGGGGTAGGACAGTGCAGGGAGGCTGATGCCACGGCTTTGAGCTGCAGGGGTTTTTGGGCTATAAAGAGGATGCTGTTGTAGGTAGACAGCAGATAGCTTTGACTAAAAAGACCAGCAAGTTAAATAACCCCATGTGCCAGTTTGCATCTATAATAATCCATCATCCCATAGAAATGAGTAGCTTGTCACCTTAAGTGACTTTTCAAGTGTTACACTTTTCAATTCTTAAAGAAATAGTTTGTTTTGGGGGGAATTTTATACTTTTTTTTCTTTTTATACCATCCCAGAATCAGTCCCGCTTTACTTCTAGTGCACCCTTCTTTGCATTTTAATGTCACGTTGAGTTTGGAGTATACACTATACTTCAATCAGCTCTTGCAGGTATGTGAACTCAAGAAGCAGCTACACTCAAATACATGCACGTTCTTCAGTACTTTGGGTATTTATTCACAGCATGAGGTACATCAATTTTTAATGGAAACATTTCTTGACATTAAAACTATCTTCCCCTAGCAAGACTTCTTAGAAAAGATGGATTTTTCTTTTTGCGGAGGCCTGCCATTTGTTCATATGAACTACTGAGAAACTTGAGTGTGTTCTGACTAGCAGAAAGTCATACCACTGGGCTCACACTGGACTTCCATGTGTCAAAGTACAAACATGGTGTGAAATGCACCACTTTCAATGTGCGATTATGTCTTCAACAGTCTTAATTGTCATTTGAAAGTGTGACTCAACAATTCTGTGAAACTGATTAACATTTGTCCAAATCAGAGTTTTAGCTAGACTACCTTTAACCAGTGATACCCCACTGTGGGCACTTCACATTCTGCTCGAGTAAATAGAAATGAATGAGTAAAATTGCCCATTTAATGAAGAGGTGCGGCTTTACTTTCTATGTTTGGGAAAGAAATCCCATTTTAAGAAAACAAAAAAACAAACCCCCAAACAATATTGTGTTAATCCACTTCCACCAGACTGGCACTTCATGGCACCTCAGCCATAAAACTGGTCAGAAGTATCTCCAAATTTAGCTAGTTTACCTAGTCAAGTATTGATAATACAAAACAACAGAGTTGATCTTGGATATGTTATTTACAGGTTTTTAGAAATAGCATAGAGTCACATGAAAATTTAAGTTTTCAAAGGTCTCTATGCTGCCCTTTTAAAAGCTAAGTACACCCCAATGATTCAATAGCTTGTAGAGCTGCAATGACTCAAAGGAGTTGTGGAGGAATTTTGGCCCGTTCTTCTTTGCAAGGTTGCTTTAGTTCATTATGGTTACCAGCCATTTGTTTTTGCACAGCTCTCTAAAGTGCTACCACAACATTGCTACTTACTTTGCCTGGGATGATTATCTTGTTACATGAACTAAATTTGGCTAAGGTTTAGCTCTAGGACACGTGGCCTAACATCTAGAACACTGGTTTACTGATGAGTTCATGGTCAACTCAGTGAGTGCAAGATGCCCAGATCCTGTTGCAAAAATCATCTTCCCTGCACCACCATGCTTGACAGTTGCTATGAGGTGTTTTTGCTGGTATGTTGTGTTTGGTTTTCACCAACATGTGCCACGTGCCACTGTGCATTATGGCAAAACATCTCAAGAAGTCTTGTGCGTTGTTCCTGAGTCAAACCTAGGCCTGCTGCCATGGCAACTCTTCCAACAAGCCATACTAGTTCAATTTTTTTCTAATTGTACTTTCATGAACTTTGACATGTAACACGCTAACTGAAGCCTGTAGAGTTGTAGAGATGTAGCTCTTTAGGTTGATCTTTGCTAATTTGCTAAGGCGTCCAAGTAGCATTGTGTTATAACGCCTGAATGCCCCAGACCAGCAAAGTGCCAAAGCTTCTGCTTTTATAGAGGTGATCAGATTTATGATGATCAATTAATCAGCTGCAAGTCTAATTAACTGATTAATCTAATTGTGATTAACAGTACTTTCTTGCTACTTACCTCCTTGATTTCTATGGAAACAGTAAGGGTGTACATAGATTTTCATAGACTACACGGATATCTTTGAAAACTTTATTTCTCAAATGATGATATATTTAATCATACATACTGTTTAGTACAATCAGTTAATTTGGGGTTTTTATATTTATATAACAAATACTGACATCAGGACTGAATACCTTTGTGCTTACAACTGAAGAGTGGACTGTTTAATAAAAACCTGACTTGTTTTCAGTGTTAAGTAGCAGCTCGGGTTAGCTGGGCTTAGTTAGTCACAGTGTGTTGCAGCAGGAGGGGGTATGTAGTGAAATGTTAAGGTTCTGGCTTGGTTAAGCAGTGTTAATATGTTAGCATTTATCTTATCGCTGAAGCTAGTTAGGAAGCTTTTGCACACAGCACATTTCTTACAGGCTATTTATCTATCAAAGTTTTATGGAACTTACTGAATACAGCCAAAAGTTGCATTTTACTGGAAGACACTTGGATTGCATTTTAGCACTATAAATACTTGTTCTTGTACTTATGAAATCTCTCAGACACATTTAGTTCCAAACATGGCTGAAGTCAGCCAGCACAGATTTAGTGATAATTAGGAAGGCTGTGAAGAAGGATTAGAGCACCAACATAACTAACACAAATATCTTAAATGGCCAAAGTCCCTCTATTGCTGTGACCTAGACGAGTGTGTAGGTGCCAAGCTGGTAAAACTGCAGGGCGCATGTGAGCTGCCAGGCTTTAGGTCAGCCAACACACAGACATTTTCTGTACTTGAGCTTGGCAGGCTTACTCAGCAGCACTGGATTACACCGGACTTCCCTTCTGTCACATTTTTAGCCATTTTGAGTTTTTACATGTTTGTGCTGACTGCGCTTTATAGCTATTCAGAGAGCTAAACACACAATATTAAATGTATTTCAGTTTTCATATTATTTGAGAGCACTGCGCTACATCCTGCTTGGTTCTCTCTTGTAATGATTTATTTTCTTTAACTCAGCGCTACAAGCAGCCCGATGATGAAGGTTAAATGATAGCATCTAAGTTAAGGAACAGCAGTTAAGGACGAGGGATTTAGATGAGGAAAAAAAGAAATCAGGCAGGGAACAATACTCACGAGATCCTGTTTGATGGTCCCAAGATTAATTAGCATGCAAGAAGAGAAGCAAGAAAGAAGAAGAAACGGTTAAGGCACCAGAGAGCACTGAGTCTCAGAGAGGCAAAGAACCGAATCAGAATGAGACAGAGGACGTTTATGTTTCATCTCCATGTGTAAAAACTAATAAAGTAAAGCCATATTAGTGCCGTAGGTTTGCATTTAATTATAGAATCAAACAGCTTTTACGGGATATGTGGTTAAGTGTGACTTTGGGCTCCACAGATGGTGCAACAAGCATCTAATACAAGATGAAAGGCGAAAACACAAAGTGAATGACTTAAAAAAAGGGGTAAAATGACAGTGAAGGAGAGAAACAGTTTGCTGGAAACCGTGGGAGATTCTGCATATTTTAATCAGAAGTTGTGACAGTAGAAATATTCTGCAACTGCAGGTGTTTTTGAGAGATAAATTCATCCACTTAAACAAATAGGTGCACACATTTTTATTCAAACGCGCTGACTAATATTCCAGCTCGAATGCACATGCAGCATTGATTTTACGGCCCTCAAAATGGGCGTTTTCAGGTTTTCGTGTAGACTAGTAATATGGACAACAATAAATATGATGATGCATATGAGATGAGAGTGATCAGTCTAAGCATTTCTTTTATTCTTCTTTGAAGAAAAACTTAGCTGCGTTGCCATGCAGCAGTTATTACATTTTAACCAAAAGAAAATGTGAGAATTAACAAAATAGTCACTATGATGGATGCCCACCTTAAGCAAAACGTATAATAGTTTGCAAGTTGATTTTTAAACTTGCTCAAGGGGAAGTCAATGGCAGACTAGAAGATAATATATCAATTAGAAAATGTTAAGTGTTAAGTATGCCAGTAATGGTCTGTTTCTAGGCAGTTGTATAAAACATTGACATGGTACGTTTACTTTGACCTTTCAAACAGCAGATCTGGCATAATTGTGACTGTGTATGTTTGTGTGCGTGTGTGCACAGGAACTGGACACTCACGCCTGCATGGTTGTTGTAGCAGTTTGAAAGCTGAACATATTTTCCTTGGGGAACCAGTTGGTGTCCTCTGCAATTAGAGAGAAAAATGAGGTTTCCGAGTTTAATAGACAGAGAAAAATAGACCACATTGGCAAATGTCGTAGTAAATTTATTGGAAATATGAAATCACAAAACCAGCACCAGCACTTCACAGTCCACCACTCCACAAATGGAGAGAGGGAGACACAAAGGAAGAGACAGCAGAGGAAAGAGACGGGCAGACAAAGAGTCAAAAATACAGATCACCACGTTACAACATCAAACTCTCGATCCTCTCCAGACCTGAGAAGAAATAGATTTGAAGTAGTAAATATAATATTAGCTCATTTTAATGCAGGCATCCGTTATTTTATTTTATTTATTTTTTTTGTTTCCTTAGACTGATAAACACTGATAGTAATAAGAGCAAAACTCAAGTGTTATTTCTTGTCATTTTATGAAGGGCTTATTTGTTACTTGTTTTATACTCAGGTATTATAAATAAAGTTTATATGGAATCTTAAGTTTTTAAAAAAAGTAATCTAATGGAGAAGATTTTCGTGAAATCTACCAAAGGTGTGTTTTACTAGTGATTTTTTAACCTACATTTGCACTATTTTTCATCGCTATAACATCCTTCATTCACTCATCCATTTTCTTAACTATTCATCAAACCACACACTCAAGCTGGAATCACCAATTAACTTAACAAGCATGTCTTTGGACTTTGGATACAAACCCATGTAGGCACAGGGGGAACATCAAATCTCTACATGAAAGGGAAGACAAGAAGCTTCTTACTGTGAGGCCACAGTGCTAACCGCTGCACCACTGTGCTGTCCTTTAAACATCATGAATTAAAAAGATGAATTTTTGTGGAGAAGTCTCGAGCCAATCCTCATTTTCTTTATATTTTGCTTCCAAGAATTTGTTGTAATTTTTAGAGTGGTCTTGAACAATAGTTCTCTCTTTTTTCAGTCCAGTGCTTATACTTGATCATTTCAGAGGAATGCTTTATTGTTGTTTGTTAAGCCACTTAACATTGATCTATTCATCACCCCAACATTAAAAGGCACATAAGTAATGAACCAGAGCTGCACATAAGAGACAATTTTATTCAGATAACTTTAAATTCAATCTTTTAGGCACTTTATTACAAGAAGCCTGCCCAAAAGACCATGTTAGTTTCCATTTCTTTAGCTGGATCTACAAATAGTATTTTGTACACCGAGACAAGTGTAATTTGTTGAAAATTTGCAGCGTGTCATTGAAAATTTAAGAAACTGGACAAGTGGAGAACATCATAGGCAATAGGAGGCCTAAAAAAAGAAAAGCCCTATCTAAATCAGATCAACAGTATTTTAAAGTCATGGAAACAGGCAGGGGAAAAAAGTTAAAATCAGACAGAAGAGGAGTGTCTACAGCCATCTGCAAAACACGGTGGGGGCTCTGTCATGGTTTGGGGCTTCATTTCAGCCAGTGTTGGAGATCTTATCAAAATTGATGGAATTCTGAAATCCAGTACATTTTTAGCCACAGTGCAATACCATCTGGAAAGCTAATTGGCATTGGCCTCATTGTTCCGCATGACAGTGATCCCAAGCACACTGCCAACACCCTGCAAACTGTATACCTGAATGTCTGGATAGAAAAGCACACAATGAAACACTATCAGTCATGGATTGCCCCCTGGAGCTCAGACCTCAACATTATTGACACACAGTGGGATCATCTTGACAGAGAACGGAACAAAAGGCAGCTGACATCCAAAGAAGAGCTTTGAATGTCTTTCAAGAAGCCTGGAGAACTTTTCCTGAAGACTGCTTAAAGAATTCAAAGAAGGCTTTCCCAAGAGAGTTCAGGTTATGTTGAAGAATAAAGGCGGTCATATCAAGAATTGTACAAACATTGTTGCCTTATATACCATATTGCCATGTATGTTTGCACATGTTTCTATAACTTGTTGCACCAATTTTATATTTTCCCTAGCAAAATATTAAGGAATAAGGAGTGGCTCAAGAGTTTTGCACTGTACTGTAGTTTCTTTTTTTATTATGATTTTTTCTGCTTCTTTGTACTAATAAAGACGCTTTAACTTTCAGCATAAAGTGCCTTGAAGCAACTGTTGTTGTGATTTGGTGCTATACAAATAAAACTGAATTGAATTGAAATGAATGTTTAAGTAGCTATTCTTATTGGTTTATATACAAAACATCATCACTGTTAAAGTTTACTAAAAATGTAAAATATTAATAATTACTATTATTTGCTTCACAGAGAAAATATACTCTTCTATTGATTCTGTTAGTTTGACTTAATTATATACATCGTATGTCAAATTAAAAGTGTATTTAGCAGCTTGGACAGTAAACATAAGAAATAACTACATGAAACTGAAAAAAGATCTAAAAAATCTATTTCATCTCTGGTCCCATACCCATTCCAGCCACAGGGCTTTATGGAGAACCTTACACTACCCTCCCCCCCACTTGTTTGTGCCTTTTGAGCCTCTACCTTCCTTTGTGTCCTGAACCCTCTCACCTCTCTCCAGCCCAGTCATCCGGTCCACACTCCACATCCGCTCTAGGCGTCGGTGCTGCTTGCCTGCCTCTCTCGATGCACTCTCCAGGTCCAGGGAACCCTGGCTTCGAGAGGGAGCAGTACTGCACGACTCACAAGCCAACCCGCTACACTCCGCCTCCCCTTTTCCACCTTCGCCCCAGCTACGAATGTTGTGGGCGCTGACCGAGGTCTGCAGTGGAGGCTGAGACAGGTGATGATGATGGTGGGTGTGGTGGTGTGATGCATGATGAGAGTGAGAGCCTGCAGCGGTTAGCTGCGGCTGCTGGTTGCTACTGCTGCTTCCACTTGCCGCACTACTTCCTCCGCTGCTGGAAGGTGGATTCATGCTCGAGATATTGTGGTGGTGGTGGTTTCCATGATGGTGCATACTATGGTGATGGTTGCTGTGATGGTGGCTGCCACAGCTGCTGGCACCACGGCCACTGCTTGCGCGATGGTACTGGGTTGGAGACGATGAGGCGGAGGAAGGGGAATTGGAAGGCTGGATCGAACCACCCCTAGATCCTACCCCACTGCTCCCCGACTTCTCCTTTAGGACGTCCAGTTCGAGGCTCTCCTTGCTGCCCTGGCCGGCGCTCATCAGCATACCGTGCTGGGTGGTGATGGTGTACACACGTGAAGGCTGCAGTGTACACTCCACACACTTCTGCTGGTCTTCCTCCACTGAGAAGCTGCGTTCAAGGGACAATCGTGCTGGTGCCTTGTTAGAAAGTGTGATAGAAGATGGGGTTGGCTGGAGTAAGCCCAGTGGCTGTGTCACTAGGCTGGTCTCCTGTTTGTCCTCACAGCCCTTAGTTTCGGAGCAGGGATGGAGGTGGTTGTTGTTGTTGGGGCCAAATGTGTCACTTGGCGACTCCGGGTCAGGACCCACCAAGGTTTCACACAGAAGATGAGCTAGAATTTGAAAAACGAAGATGGTTATAAAGACAACTAAAAGTGCTAAAGAATGAGAAATATACCAAGGTGCTAAAGAGCAAGAAAACAGAAAAAGTGGGAAAAAATGACAAGCTGGCACAGTGGATAATCATCTTTCTTTGGTTATCAGCTGTCATCGTGACACACCAATGAGTGCTTCCTGGCATTTCAGCAGAGGATGAGGTGAGAAAAGAACTAAAAGCATAAAGGAATACACACAGGGGAGATAGAGGGATGGACAAATGACAGGATGGCAGAGACGCTGACCTGATCCGTTTCGGTTTTCAGGGTGTGTGTGGGACAGGTACTCTCCAAATGCTCGCGCTGCTCTGTGGGGACACACACACATACGCGACACACATAAAGACATTAAATCATGGGTGGAAAGGAGGTATGAGTGGGAAAGAAGAGAAAGGGGAGAGAGAGGAGAGAAGGGCAAGGGAATTGTAAATTATAATCCTAATTGCCTTCTTTGTAGGCTTGTGCCACCCACAGATTAAGATGGAGCTGTTTTATCTCCTCGCTCCAGGCAACCCCAGCCTGAGGGAGACAGAGTTTGAGACAACAGGAGGAGAGAGAGTGAAGGACTGTTTTAGGGCGACTTAATTTCTCAGTGGGTCCTCAGTTTGCATTGATAGGTGTAATTGCAGACGGCAGACTGTGGATGTGCTGGGATTTTTTTGTTACACTGTGGCTGCACTTACTATATCTGTGAATACTTGACCTTGACAGCAACAGACGAAGATTGTTAATGTGCTGGTAGAAGCAAAAATAGATGCTAACAGGTTCATCTTTTACTCACAACTCTTTGCAGGTTACAACACTCTACAGATACCCATTTAGCCACATATAGCAAAAATTAAATACCAAGGAGGGCTTCCCTTTAAAAATAATAGTCCCAGATCTCACGGTTGATTGACACTGACCTGCTAATGTTCCTCTAGTGATTCTGTGTAACGGAAAAGGGATGAGAGAGACAAAGATGTTCTTTCAGTGTCAGTAAAGGTACTCTGGAGAAATGTACTGCAGTGATAACTACAAGGAATGACAGAGGAGAGGACATGAGAAGTGAGTTAAAGACTGTATGCTTACAATGAGTTACTGTGTAAGAAGAAAATACCACTGTAGTAGTTTTTACTATACGAGCAAACCACCGGCTAAGCTCTTGAAATATGCTGTTTATAGTTTCAGCTTTCCAACAGCAAGCCTGATGAAAAAGACACCACCTACTGCTCTATTAAGGGATCTATAATTCAGCCCATTTAAGTGCTTAATGTTTTTAATGTATTGATTTTACTTGAACACTGTCAGCTGACTGTATGCAGACTTTAAATGCGGAGTTTATCTCTAAAATGGAAGCATTATGCATATTATATTCTACTTTTTAAATAATAATCTGATGTGTTCACAATATCAATATCAGTTATACTATCATACTAGTTACTTATACTAGCACTAATTGAACAATGCAGCCCAAATGCTCCTAGTGGTTATGCTTTCCCAATACAGCTAACTGCTGACGTATCTGTGCTGAAGAATTCCTTGTATGCAGGAGAATCTGTGGGTGTACACCTCCACCCGGCACCACCGTCAATTATTAAAGCCTGTCCAGCACAGTAAGCATACACACACATACACAAACTGACTCACACAATCTCCATCACAGAAAGAGCCGGAGTGCAGTGAAAACACTTCTCTCACACAGTTTCTTATTGAGACACAGCTCTGTATTCTTAGTGCACTCTGTGCTCTTTCACTCCTTTAACCCTCAAGGCTCCTCTTGAGACAATGCACAAAAACAAACCTGTCTGACAAACCTGACTTTTCCATTTAATGATAAAACCTGACCTGTTTATAGCTGTTCTATATAGGCATATTCTAGGGCCTGCCATACTGAAATGTAAGCAATGTAAGTGAAATAACTTGCAGTCCAGTAAGAGAAGTTAATATTCCTGTACATATTCTCACCTCTAGATATCTGTAAACCTTAAAAACTATAAAACAATTTTGTCCTTAAGTTTGACCCGAGCATAGAACCATATAATTGTGATAATATGTGTTCTGATCCACATCCCTTCAGCCTCCTTCCATTGCTGTGATGTGCAAAAACTGGAATAAATAAAGAAATAGAAAGCGTGGTTGTACAAATTAATGCACATTTTCCACATACAGTGGGTTTTGATAGTACTCTATTATATTGCTAATAGAACAGTGCAAAAGAAGAAGATTGTGTTATTAAATGGCCAAACTTCACATGATAGAAGGGAAATACAACATTTGTGTTCATTACCTCATTACTCATTGATCAGCACAAGATTGGGAGCCTCAATTAAAAAACTGGGAGCAGAAAACAACATATAATCCCATCTTTAACCAAAGTGACATAAGTGATCTTCCTAATGGTTATGTTTAACCCAATCCCCTGTACTGGGATATTGTCTTTCAAATAGATCACTTATCTCCTTGGTCCTTGGGTGCTATGAACTAAATCCTCTTCTGTGCTGGTAACATATAAGAAAAACAGACATGTTTTAATGCTGAGCATCTTTTTTGAACCAAATGTAAGTAGTACACTATTTGGAATTGCATAGGTTTCTGAGTGTTAATCTGAGAAAATGTTTAAATATATTATATCATCATTATTTCATATATTTATCTTATGATATAAGAATATTGGAGGCAGCCCCTACTAATGTGACATTCAGTCACTAAAGGTGAGCATGGACCAAAAGTAAATGTAAGAAATTTAATTGAAGTTAATTCAATTCAATTTAATTCAACATCAAAGTACTTTATACTGTTTAGGTCTAACAATTAGACAACCCTCTAAGAGCAAGCACTTGGTGACAGTGGGAAGGAAAAACTCCCCTTCAACAGGAACAAAACTCGGGCTTCCACACACTGCGGAAGAGAGTCAGAGATTAATAATAACTAACAATTAAAAAAAAAAATCAGTTCAGTTTTATTTATATAATGTCAAATCACAACAGTTGCCTCAAGGTGTTGTATATTGTAAGGTAAAGACCCTACAATAATACAAAGACAACAGAGAAAAGCCCAACAATCATATGACCCCCTATGAGCAAGCACTTTGGCGACAGTGGGAAAGAAAAACTTCCTTTTAACAGGAAGAAACCTCCAGCAGAACCAGGCTCGGGGATGGTGAGGGGGGGAAGACAGGACTAGGTCATGCTGTGGAAGAGAGCCAGAGATGAATAATAACTTGTTTTAATTTAATGCAGAGTGGCATATAAACACACAGAGACTGAAAAGAGTTAAGTGAAGAAGAAACAGTCAGTGCATCATGGGTAACCTCCAGCAGCCTAGGCCTATTGCAGCATAACTGAGGGCTGTCTCAGGGTCAGGTAATTTATATGATAAGAGTTTGCAGATGCTGTAGTGCTGATCTTTATCTCAATTAAATTCACACTAGATGTTTTTGTATTGGTCACTGCTAAATAATTTTGAAGCGTGAACTTTTTATCAGCTTGATGAGGGCTCAGTAGTATGTGTATGCCTCTGACCCAGGCCTTTCCTCGCTGGGGATTTGGAGAAAGGTGGTGCGGTTGTTAGCACTGTATTTGAATCCAGCTGTTTGTAGTTTCCCTGTTCTCCCTGTGCCACGTGCCTGTCTGCACTATGACAGCTGGGATAAGCTCTAGCACAAACCAAAACCCTGAATTGCATAAATGGAAGAAATGATGAATGGATGGATGAACAGACCTCAGTTCAACAAGTTTTTACTGCAAAACAAAACCTCACACAGAACAAATTAACCGGTAATTTCAAATGTTTCTTCTGTGACCGCAGAGTCTTTTGGCTTCTACACTGTTTACTGTCAATGGTTAAAACTGCAGCTAATGTAAACCAAACCTTTGAGAGTTTGGGGGTGTTGTTGAGGATTAAGGCTCTGCACGTGCTGTGTCACCAACCAGCTCCTTTCACTACATTTCTAAAAATAGCTCACCATGCCGCTGCAGTTCTGCTACAGCAACTTCTTCTCAGAAACCCCCGACTTCTTCAGTTGTAATGGGCATAAAGCTGCGTGTGCATGTGCTTGCATACGGACATGTGAGTCTAATGGTACTTAAGGGCATTAAGAAAAAGAAATGTTTTAGTTTGTGTGTGCCTGCAGTAACAGCAATCACAATTAAGGACACTTGTGATAAATGTAGTCTATACTTTAATCAGCAGGTGTCCCTCAGAACCTCTGATACATTTTCATTTGGCCCACCTGTTTTATAATTCAACAGGCTGGGCACTCTGATTAGAATCAGCAAACAATGGTGCAAGAGGCACGCATCATCCATTATACATGAGAGGAAACAGAGCTGGAAATGGATAGAGCAGAACGTCTCTCAATCATCCACTACACAAAACCTTTCTCTGTACAGTGCCGTCTTATATTCACATTTTTGCACCAGCTTCATATGTGATACGTGAGCACAGCATGGGGGCAGTGAGGTAGCAACTGATAAATAGTCTCCGGCGAAAAATGATGAAGGGAAGGGAAAGGAAGAGCTTGACAGTTAGATATGAAATTCGTCCTGCATGCTCTCAGCCATGTGACCGGGTTTTGGGGAAAGAGACAAGTTAGGGAGGGGAGATTCTGAGGAGCAGGGAAGTGATTACAGCTGAGAGGAAGAGCAGTGTAGAAAAATTTGACCATATTAAAAATGAAAGAAGACTAAACCTGAGGAAAGACAGGTGGATAGAAAGACAGGACTGTGAGAGACTGAAAGATGAAAAAGGATGGCAGACTCAGTTTGAAGGTGCAGCCACAAAACTAAACATCTTTTGTGTGATTTCATTTCTTAAGGGGCAGCTTAAGTATGCAATAAAATAAAGTAGCAAGGATGGCACGGGTTCAATCCAATGTCCTGGACTGACTCCAATCAGGTTAATTTGTCTGACAGTGATGGACTGCTTGAGGTGACATTAAACCCAAGAGGTCGAGTAGAAATTTGTGCCTGGCAAGGCAATGTTTGTGAATTGGCCCATTATATCAGTTTTGCAGGACATATTATATATTATTAGGAAACTAAATGTTTCATTTGGCAGTTCATTTGTTTTTAATTCTAGGTGTCCTTCCTGGTTTATTTTGCCTCTGAGTGGAAATGAACCAGCAACTTTTGGTTTGCCAAAACATGTAAACCATATGCTATCTAATATATGTCCACATAACTATGCATTTACAAAACATGATTCAGAAAATGAGGCTTGATTTAAAAATGGTGCCATCACATTTCACTGTCAGTGCTCTCTGGAGCACATGTAGCAGAGTATGCATCACAGCTCCATACTAAGCATCTAATTAGTTTGCAAAACACACACAGTAGCTGAAAAGTCATGAAACAATGACATCAGTGTTTTTTATTTACAATAAAACTCTTTCAATTTCAACAATTGTCATACTAACTAATGTAGTACGCTACTGTGTGTGCAGATGCTTAAGGTAGGCGTCAGAGCATCTGTTTTCATTGACTCTGCAGCTTAGGAGACAACAACATGAAAATGGTTGACATCCTGCTATGTTGTTGCCTGCTTGGTGAGATGCAATGCTGAAAAGTAAGCAAAAAGCATCACTTGTGTCTGTTTTCCCTGTTGCATCAACCATGTCTTGCATACTTATGCACATCACCGTTTGGTACCTTAAGCTGTGATTATGGTTGATGCACTTGCAATTGTTTGTCCAAATTATCACACCAAGACAGCCCTGTAACCATTGACTGGCAACTCAGAGAAAGAAATCCTTACTTGGGTGGGAATAGCAAAAATTGAAACAGAAATCAAAGTGATTGCAGAGATTTTCTTCAAAGTTTTCTACTGAATCTCTTATATCTTCAGCCTGTTGCAGTATTTCTCTCAGTACCACCTGCAAATCTCTGTGCTCCTGCACTATTGCATCACCGAAACAGCTACAAAGATTGACCCACTCATACAATCATGTCACCAATCAGGCCGTGTGGCTGCCCCCTCACACCAGGCTAGAGAAATCAAGGGGCACACTGCAAGCCGAAATGACACCAGAAAGCAGCACCCGTCAGTCAGCTATGACTGACTGTCATACACTGAATCTAGATACCTGAAAATGCAGCATCGCCTGGACTAATGGGCCATTCTTTTGTGTCTGTTCAATATTTTCAGCTCTTTAAGTACTTGTTGTCCATGTTGTTTGAAAGATGATGTTGGAAACCGCATTTTCAAAGGTCAAATTATGTTTAATAAGATGACCATGCATCCTTGAACACGACACCAACTCCTGTCTTCAGCTGTCCTCAATTGTAAATGACTAAATCGCCTTGTTTGCACCCCGCCAGTACTCTGATCTCATTATTCAATTCTTCTGTTCAGTAGAACAATAAATCTTTTTCATAATACAACTGCACTAAAAATAAATACTTAGCTTGGATTGTTTAAACATGTTGGTTTGGGTTAAAATGACTACTTTGGTGAGAAAAAGGGACATTTGTTGTCATGGTTCCTGTAACATTACGTAGGGAATGAGAGGCAAACCGTAATCTCCTTTGTTAAGGTCTGACATTTTGCTGATCCATTCATCAAAATCTCTTTCATATGCACCCTTAATGACTTAGGGAGGCTGTTGTAAGGACTTTTTGGGGCCATTTTCTGAATTAAAAAGGGCACAATTCCAAGAGCAGCTTTATTCCTGTTATGTAAACTTCTGTGGGTACAACATGAAACCTTAAGGTGCTGCATATTATCTGGTCATCTTTTCAGTTTCTTCTGAGTGAGCAGGTCAGACTGAATCTGAGCATTTTTTTTTGTACTTTGTGTCTAGAAATAAGCAGGTCATGTGTAGTGTACGTATTACACCAGATGAATGAGTCAGACACCACTTACACACACTCCACTTCTTGAATACATTTTGTCAGAAACTCCACTAACCACTTCAGGCACATAAAAGGACTCTCAACAACAGGAAGATACACCTCAGCACTTTTCATGGATCTAGAGAGAACAATGTGTAATCACTTACTAATGGGTGCAGCTGGAGGAGCAGTACTGCCTATATTAGACCTACGTTATCCACTTGTTGTTTGACTTTTCTTTTCTCGGCTCGTTTCTTTTTGTTCAGGGTGCACTTACACCTACGCGATGAAGACTGTCAGTCAAATGTTTTCCTGCTTCGGTTCCTCCTGTCAATAGTTAAAATGTCCACTCACTCTTGGATAGGCGCCAAACAAGCAATCCACACTCTTCCAAGTAACTGGCTGTATTTCAGTAATATAATTAAATAAACAGATTGTGTGGAACAGAGAGAGTTTTTGTAATCTCTAATGTAACACTTGCAAAAACAGTGTTACATTAGAGTGCAGTGCAAAACTCTTGAGTCACCCCTATTTTTCTATATTTTACTAGGAAAATGGGAAAAAGGTGCAGAAATTTGTTAAAACGTGTGCAAGCATACATGGAAATACAGTATACAAGACAGAAATTGAGTCTGTACAGCGCTAATGAGCTTGAAAGTCAATATTTCGTATGACCACCTTTATTCTTCAACACAGCATGAATTTTCTAAGGCAACCTTTCTTCTAATTTCTTCAAGCAATCTTGAAGAATAGTTCTGCAGGCTTCTTGAAGGACATTCCAAACACTTCTTTGGATGTTGGCTGCCTCTTGCTTCGTTATCTTTGAAAATGACGCGACACTGATTCAATAACGTTCAGGTCTGGGCTCTGGGGAGGCCAATCCATGACTGATAGTGTGTCAATGTGATCGTACTGGGTTGGCAGTGTGTCTGGGATCACCGGCATGAAGAAAAAAGTAGCCTTTGGCAATCAGATGCTTTCTAGGAGGTATTTCATGGTGGATCACTTCTTAATTTTGACAATATCCCCAGTATCACTGACTGTTGTACCTCTCTTCTGACGTCCTCTGTACATTTCGATGATAATTTGAATCAGAAATCCCAAATTTGGATTCACTATAACATCTGCTGCCACTGATTTAGTCCAGTTCTTGTGTAACCCAGCATACCTAAGCCTTTCCTCCCTGTTTCCCTTCCTTAAGAATAGCTTCTGGAGAGAAGTATCCTTGCATCTAGACCATTTCTGATGAGGCTTCAATGAACAATATCTGGATTAGCTACAGCGACAGATGCATTACTCAGGTTCAGTGTCAGGTGTTTGGTGGATTGTTTCCTACTTCTTGAGGACATGACTCTCAGATGCTATTACTCTGTATCTGACAGTCAGATACAGATGAACAGTGGGTAATTTTTTTTAGGCCTATCACGTTTTCTTTTATCCAACATTGTTCCAGTTTCCTCAGTTTTGTTAAGGACACACTGCACACCATGCTAAGAAATGCCAAGTTTTCAACTAAGAGCTCATTGGGAATCACCTTGCTGATTCAAACATATTATTTTATGCCTGTCACATGTGTTATCCTTGCCATTTTTGTGGATTCAGAAAAAGTCTGGCTCCCTGGAAACAAAATATTAAAAAAAATGAGGGGTGGCCCAGACTTCTGGATATTACTACCATCCTTAGGGAGTTTTTCCCAAATACATGTTCTCAATCAGCCAATTACTCACCTGTGTATACTATCTACACCACAGCTTCTCTTTCTTGCTTGCCAGATCACTTTGGCCTTACTGTAGTAACTAAGTGTTCTCCAGTTTCCGCTTGTTTCTATTTTTTTATTTTTTGCTGACATTTTTTTGTGATCTCAGCTTATATTAAATATTTGGATTTCGACTTTTCAACTTTTACTGTGCGTACTTTGTCATGTGTTTGGGTCCTCTACTTCTGAGTCTTCATATATCTGTTACAAACTGTTTTCAAATGGTCCAATTAATTGTTTAGAAACATAATGCTAGCTTTTTAATGAGATTTATTTAATGCTTTGAAGGATAGAATGAATATTGAGAGATATCCCTAACCTTCTTACACTTCTTATGTGCTTTGTTCTTTAATAAAATGGCTTTTCTCATTTTTCCATCTTGAAATGACATCGATATGAAGGGTTAAATTAATACAACCAACAAAAATCCAAAACAAAAATGATAAATAGAAGAAAATAAATCTGTGATCATTCACTGAAACAATTTCCTTCAATTGTGTTCTTTCTCATATTTAAGCTATAACCCTGACCTTTATCTGCAGGGCTATAAAATGGATCCCTAAGGACCTACAAGATTAAAGAACTTGCTTACAGTTCTTTACAGCAATGATGCAGCATTTCATTCATATTATTGACCCATATCTAATGTGCCTCGTTCCTCTGTGGACTCTGACATCATTTAACACAGTGACCATATCCCCTGCCATGGCTGAAAGGTCTCCCCTGGCAGTGTTCCCACTGGTCTGAATATCATCAGAGCTGATGTCTCCTCTGGGTGTCTCTCCATCCACCGTAAGCAATCGGCTGCCAAGGAAACAGATTCCTTAATGCCTCTTAATCAAATCCTCCTCTCAGATGCACTAATTGAATTGTTTCACAGAACACACATGCAGGATAGCATGCACACACACACACACACACACACACACACACACACACACACACACACACACACACGAGGTGATGAGAACCTGTTGAGGAACTTGTTGCACATTCCCATGTCCCTATTGAAGGGACATGGGAATGTTAATTGCAGTCTTAAAGGTGCAATGCTTTATGGGACAGGTGGGAACCAAGCATTGAGGAGGGATCTGATTAAAATGTCAGTACACTAGAGGCTGAAGCACCACAACCACATACGGTGTTGAATGATGACACTGATTCCCACACAGCAGTGTTTTTCTGCAGCAGCTAACACATATTTAACGCTGACCTTTTTTTACAGAGCGGGCACAGAGAGCTTATTCCCACTGTATATTTTCACTTGTGACAGTAGAAAAACAAAGTATAATAATAAAAAGACAAAAAAAACCCCCATCACCAGAAGCTTATGTTATGTTTCGGTATCTCATTTAGCCATGACATTAAGAGGAAATTTGAACAGAAATGGGGAAAAAACAAGTAAATAAATAATCACAATTCAACTAAAATCATCTTCTGCTAAGCGAAAAAGACAAAATCAGAAGTCTCTTATAAAATAGTCCCAGGATTATCACGTGAACATCAATCATATGATTACCTCCAACAGTGTATTTACATCTTATTCATAACAGACATTGAGCACAGAAAAACCCTTGCTCACGCACGTTCCATTTGTATCTCGTTTATCTGCAATCTATCAATCATAAATAGTTTAATTTGACGGCACCTCTCTTCCAACTTCCACTTACATGAATACATCCAACACCAAACAAAGATTGATCAAGAATAGCTGTGAACCAAAATAAAAATATAAATGTTTTGAAAGAAAGGTTCACCACAGCATGGGATGGATAAGACCTGAGTTCCTCACTCAGAAGTAGAGGACCCAAACACATGACAAAGTACGCACAGTAAAAGCTTGAAATCCAGATCTTTAATATAAGCTGCTGTGGAACAGGCAGAGCATTGAGAATGGGGCAAATTTTTCAAAATAGAACTGCATTTTCTTTCACAAAATTTCTGGAAATTCTGTTGAAATCTGTTCTAGATTGCATGACATTAAGCAGGCATGCTCAAACACAATTCCCTACTACAATCTATTCCCATACTGAACAATTTTCACTTGAGGTCAATTTACAGTACAAACTTGTTGTGGTGCTATTCCCCTGTAACCTGTAACCTTGATAATAAGCAAATTAAGCTTCCTAATTTATTAAGATATATTAAATACGGAATGGCAGTCACAGACCACACACAGCATTGCTGGAGTGCGTATGATTATTCAGACTGTAATGAATAAAATGGGAATCATTCAGCATATTTAATGAACAAATAACACAAATTGAACAAAGCAGGAGTGAAAGGAGGTCAAGATACAGTGGATATTATAGCGATTTCTTTCACTCAAATGAGTATGAATAAAGTAGTAAGAATACATTTAAAACACGGAGTGCATAATTTATAGCAGATGAGAAAAACATAAGCAAAAGCACAACGAAGCATGATTTTGCCCAAAACACAATCAGATTTATAAAACTTAGGAGGCAGTCTTTCCACGGCGTTTGAATAAATCGAAATTTTAAAAAAAATAAATTTCTAACAGTTATGCAACATCGCTGGCCCCCAATAACAGAGTGACTGCAGGCCACCTGACTGTCCTCCACAAACTAAGACACAATGTTTCATTTGCATCAGTCTGGAAAAAGAAAAAAAAAAAGGTCTTTCATCTTTCAGTCCATTTTCCACACTCTCAGAGCTCTGTGAAAGCTGTTGTCCACTGCCCTTCAGCCGAACCACAGCACAGCCTTCCTCTTAGGCTGATCGACAGATCAAAGCATTTCTTTCCTCGCTCAGTGTCGCAGAATTCTGGTGTGTACATAGGAGGTAATCTGTCCCCCTCTCTCTTTCCCTCCTCACTCTCTGTCACTAGCTACCTCACCGAAGCTGCTGGAGAGGAGAGTGTGACCTGTTTCATAACAGAAACCCATAAGCATGCACAAGATGACACAGGCACTGTCGAGCATCGGGTACAAGAAGCCAGTGTCTCTTCAGTAGCGTTCAGACCTCTAACGCCTCCTCATATCTCAAGACAAAAGAGATCACTTGAGGAAAATATCTTCGTGCATGCTTTCCAATCAGGCACACCTATTAACAGATTAAAAACTCACCATATTTTTCTTCTTTTTAGCTATGCTAATGGCATGGCTGTGAGGACACGAATGCCAGTCTGTCCACCACTTTGGTACAGACTAAAATGTCTTAACAGTTGTTGCACTGACTGCCAAGAAACACACTGCAAACATCTATTGTTTGTTAAGGATAACTGTAACTGATTTCTGGTGCTATGAGTTTGAAATTTGTAGGTTTTTATTACAATGTGATTCTCCAAAAATCACAAATGAGTTCATAAGTCATAAGGAATGAATAACATGAAAATAACATATGATCTTTAAGCATTACAGATTTCGCCATAGTTACACATTATCAGCTCCACTTAGGTATCACAGCCAATGGATTCTTTTGTTTTTTTATTTTGGATATTGTAAATGTTTTGTATTGTGGTTCCTTGCAACATTTGTCATCACTCTTGTGTCCTTCTGTTATCACCACGTCACCTTTTAATTTGGCCAGTCCTTTGGAAGGCATTCCTAGTTAAAGGGAACAATGTAAAGCACTAGCAGAGTGACAGGTTTTGCCAAGAAGAAATAATTAAGTTAGAGAAAAATCCCTTTCTTGGTTTTAATAAAAGGGGCCATGGGAAATTGTCTTACTGTCAACCAAGCTCACACTTGTTATTAGTTAACAAGTGTGAGCTTAAAGTTAAAGTCCAGAACTTTCGCTGCTTGTCTATGGCATTTCATATTCTTCCATCAGACTGATGCTGTATGCAAGAAAGGATAAAAAACAATAAATAATTATGTGTATTACAAAAAGTGTGTGAGTTTGCTAGATGTTTAAGTAAGCTTGACATTTATACCTGGCTCTTAAAAGGCCCCTGGAGGTTTCATTTAATGAATTTAATGTTTTAATGAAGTTAAAATAGACTGGCTGGCATCTGGGATGGTTTGGAAATAGTAAAAGGAAAAGTGGGGGATATTTATAATTCAGAAAGATGTGTGGGGGAGTGTATAAGAGCTGGAGAAAGAGAAAAAAATAAGCATATTTAAAGTTACTTTTTCCACTCTGTGCTGGCGAAGGATAATGACTCAGACTTTAGTTTAGATGTATTGTCATTTGCCTATAAGGTTCTGAAAACCATAAAGAATCAGCATCACTTGATTTAAGGTAAGGGTGGGTCTGCAGGAAATTAAGAATAGTTAGTGCACCTAGCCCAGGGGTGGGCATCTCCAGGCCTCGAGGGCCGGTGTCCTGCAGGTTTTAGATGTGTCCTTGATCCAACACAGCTGATTCAAATGGCTAAATTACCTCCTCAACATGTCTTGAAGTTCTCCAGACGCCTGGTAATGAACTAATCATTTGATTCAGGTGTGTTGACCCAGGGTGAGATCTAAAACCTGCAGGACACCAGCCCTCGAGGCCTGGAGTTGCCCACACCTGACCTAGCCTCACTACTAGCATCATTTCCAGCATGTAGGAACATGAAGGCATGCCATATGGTTGATTCCAACTCCAGGTTACCATGTCTGATTTGCTGTAATTTAAAATGTATAAGCAAAGTCTCCTTCCTTCATGTTGCTATAAATTAACAATAAACAGATTTTAGTGGGAGAAAGTATTAAATCCCACTCACGGTTACAAATCTGCATCTCGCTGCTTAACTTTCCCTTATTCTGGCATGGCACATGATACAAGATCAGCACAAAATGCACAAAAGATAACCTTAAAAACAGACAAGCAAACAAACAAACAAACAAAAAAAGAAAAGCTGTATGAAGAGACACACATAGGATCCATGTAACCATGTGCAAGTAGAGAGATGGAAATGGGCCGCTTTTATTAAATTCTGTTAAATTCTCACTTCCTCATGCATGAGGTTATGTGCAGGTGAAAGACTGATAAATATTGGATGTGAATCAACTCTGTTTCCCATATACTGGAGGCGAGGTGGATTCTTCTATTAGTCAAAATAAATAAATAAATAAGCTCTGAAATTGAGTGTTTGTGCTTATGTGAGTGAAGAAGGAGGGGAGCATGTGTGTGGTGTGTGGTGTGGCTACCAGTTGAGTTAGACATGTAACAGTTTGTGCAGTCCCTTTGTGGACGCAAAGGGGGGGAAAGAAAAAGAGTGGCAGCCCTGCGTTGGGCACGCTATCTTTTCCTCACACAGGGTCTCACAGTGGAACACCTGCTCAGGATCTCCTCTGGGCCCATTTTCTAATCGTGCAGGAGGATCACATTCTCATCTTCGTTTTAAGGCAGCACACAGACACAAAAACACACTGCGCTAAAAGCAACATCGCTAAAAGCATGGTTGTGTAATGTAAAGAAGGCACACACACCCTGAGAGAATGACGTAACAACACATCAGCCCACATCTGTGAATGCTATAGTCTGAACAAGTCAAGGTCATTCATGGACTGAATTAAAAACACTGGGCCCTGCTGTGAGGCACCCTCTGAAGCAGAGAGCTGCTTTGTATTCCGAGCTCATGTGGGACTGTAGCGTCCTGTCTGCGCTTGATGCCTGGACACATGAAACACACAGGCACACGTGCTTTCCAGCGAACTGCAGCCTCGCAGATGTGAGGAAGAAGGCAGCATCGTTGATACAGCCTCCTTACTCCCCCTGCGTAGTGCTGCAACAGCTGGATGCGGTTCTGGCTGTTTAAAACACGCACGGCTCTCAGACTGAGTCCCTAATAGGTTTTAAAGGGCTGGACTCGTGCCAAACAGTCTGAGTCTTGTTTTTCCACCCTGCAAAAAAACCGACGTTTTCCCGTGATGCCCTCTGTGATTGACCCAATGACTGGTCGTGATAGGTGATTAGTGCAACGACAGAATCGATTGCCGTGACTGATTAATCGACAGCTGGCTCATTTGCCCACCCCGGAGTGAAGGCTGCCGCCTCATTGCTGTACTGTTTTCTCGATTCTCTGCGGCCAGACAGAAAGGCAGTTTTTGGTTAAACTGAAGTAACAATCAAATAGCAGGATTAAAAAAAAAAAAAAAAATAGCGGCTAATAAGAGGTGGCAAACTGGGAAAATGTATCAGGGACACTCTGAGTCACGGCAGTCCCATTTTGCCTCTGCATGACTTTGGTTATACAATGATGCTTCATTCACAACATCCAGAAACACTCCGACGCGCCAGGAGCAAACATCTTGCAGCAGGTTTACATTACATAAAACACAGATATGGGGAAATTGCATGAAGCCATCCTAATCACGTAATCAATTTTTGATTACAGGTTCAGTTTTGGGAGATCTTTAATCGATATTTGCCCCAGTGCACGTTCCGAGCTAGACGCGGGACAACCACCAAAAGCAACCACCAAAAGCGCAAAGAGCCTCTCTGCGCATTACAAGGCAGACTGGCTATATCCAGGATAGCGCAGTGGTAATCCATCAAAACGCAAAACTGTCACACCTGGGAACTTCGTGTCGCTCGCACCTGAAGGCTAAAACACCTGCCAAGACTTCCTAAGGGTACTATAACACTGAGATATAAGCCGAGAGCTCCGAGTGTCACTCACCTAACTTTTGCTGCCACAGAAGAAATCGCATCGTTTCTTAAATTCTTCCTCTTGGACACAGCAGTTCCCATGCTGGCATGGAAACGATGCAGGCAGGAAAACAGTTCATTCCAAAGGAAGGAGGAATGCGACGATGAAAACAGTATAAAAATCGCAAGAAAAACAAAAAGTTGCAGGGAAATCCGGGAGCAGATAGGTCACGCACGCGTCTGCAGAGCAAAAAAAGAAGGAAGTCAGTCTTCTCTCTCTCTTTCTCTCTCTTACTCTGTCTGTCTCTCTCCGGATATGAGCATGTACGTGGGGTAGCTGCACAGCTGCCAGAGTGAGGCTGAAAATACCCAAACCTCCCTCTCTCTCTCTCTCTCCCTCCCTCCCTCCCCCTTTCTCTCTCTCTTTCTCATTGATCAAAAAAATGCAATGGGAGGATTGTTGGGTTGGCGATATCACCATCGTCCTCATCGTGCTCACAAAGGTGGAGGCGGGGAGCCGTGTATCTACAACAGTGGTGTCATCCACCTCCACCTCTGGCATTCATCTAATGCTCCTTTTTGGGGACTGTGATCTCTGTATCTTTACTTATTTATTTCCTGGTGTTACATAAACGGTCATTTTGGTGAAAGCCCCATCCACCCCCTCTAACACACACATACACAAACGCTGTAACTGGCTCCTACTCAACCAAAGACAGGATGAGGCACTGCAGCGCTCTGTAAATATTTCTTCAATTAATAATACCACTGGAGCTTTAGCGTGTGCTTTGTTCTATTTCTTCTTATTCTGTTTTTACATTTAGATGACTTTGAAATTCAGCAGTTGAATTGTGTTGACCATTGGACTCGTATATACCCCAAATACTTTATTTATCCCATTTTCGCTAAATTCTTTTGTTACACCAGTTGAAATAATAACAATAATAGTAAAAATAATAATGATAATATTATCTGCCCCCATAGACAACAGCAAAGTACACTGCACTTGCCACAAGTCCTGAAGTCCTGAATGACTGAAAATCTCCATCATTTACTGTAGACATTGATGGATGTCAGCTTGCTTTTTTTGCATACACTTCACTTACTGTGTTGGTCTTCCAGTTCAACGTGGATGCCATACTACCTCACCATATCAACATGCTTTCTCAGGATAGCCGTTGTCTTCCCTCTGAAGACGATCACCATGTCTCTGGTCTCATTCACATTCAGAAGCAGATGATTCCTTCCAGACCACCATCCATCACTAATACATCTAATCTAATACTGCAGAATATTATCATATTTCTGACCTGGAGTTACACTGAAAGTCTGAGGTGTACAGGGTGTAGCTTCTCTCATGATGAATGGAAATATTAGATATAGAATGTATAGATTTGATAATATACCAGCAATTAAGAATCTTACTTTGTTCATATATACTATTGGCCTTTTTGTCACGGTTCTGGGTCAGTTTGACCCAGTATTTTGAGTTGTTATGGTTTGGTTTATTTTTGAATGATGGATTGTTCTTTGTTTCTCTGGTGCTTTGTTGGGTTTTATGATGAATCTGTGTTTCAGTTATTTTGGTGTGTTTTTGCATTATGGATTGTTTTCTTATTCTCTTGTAGTGCTTGTGGTGGTGGTGGTGATGATGATAGATTATTATTAGTTTCATGTTTCTGTTTATCCATGTTTAAGGATTTGTTGTTTCATGTATTGTTTGAGTTGCATGTGTTGTATTCTGTCTGCGTCTTTGTCTAGTGGGTTCTTGTTTCCTGTTTTATTGTGAAGGTCTGTGTCTCATGTGAGTGTGTTCAGTTCTACTGTTCCCCTGTCTCGTTAGTCCAATTTCTCCCAGCTGTGTCTCCCTCCTGTGTCTCATTCCCCGATTACCTCACTGTCTATATAAGCCCTGTGTGTTCCTGTGCTCTCTGTCGTGTCATACCATCAGATCATGCCTCTGTTTCTGGTTCTCAGTGTTTGTTGTTCTGTTCAGTGCTTTGCCAGCAATAAAGCTGTGGTTTTCTGTTGAAATTTGGCTTCATGAGTCCTGCGTTTGGATCCTCACCTCCGCCTGCCGCACACAGAGCCCTGACACTTTGTCCATCTTTAAGAACTGTCTAAAAAACACAATATTCTAAGATTAAATGTTAACCTGTGATATAATGACATGGCCATGAAGTCAAGGTTTAAGATGCAAAGAGAGAGAAACATACAAAAATCTGTGTCTCACTGATATGCAGATCAACTGAAAATAGATTTGAACTTAGTCTAAATTGTAAAGCACATAGACATAGAGGCAGGGTCTCTGGACAACAACCTCTGTGGAAGACAATTGCACAATCCTGCTATAAACTATAAAACTGTATTGAGATTCCTTTCTGTGAGATGATTGTAGGATGGCAACAGTTCAGTGCAACATAAATCGGATGACAAACAATATAAGACCAACAAGCTGGCATCTCCTCCTGAATGCAATTCTTTTCACAGTAGGTTGCAATATTATATGGGAACCAGGAAATATTTAACAGAGTAGAAAATACCTATCTCACACTATGGCCCTGTGAGTATTTCTTACAGCAGTTTGTCACAGTGTATGCACGCATGCATGCATAGTGTGGGACATGCATACTGTAAATTACGTAAACAGGCAGAGGCACAGGCAGCAGATGAATCACCAAGCAGCCTAACAGCCGATTAGCCTTCAAACATCAACTCAATCAATCTTTCAATCCACGGGCCATTTCGCCAGTAGCTCAGATGTACAGGACGTCCTTGGGCTTTTTATCTATTTGTTGTGGACTTGTCCTGCACACAGCACACGCAACCACTCTCGGGAACAGCACACAGTAAGACAAAAGGAATGAAAATCGATAAATAAAGGAAAGCACCTCTGGGCTTGTGTGAGCTGCTGTAGGCCATTAAGCAGTAAATAATTCCAGGCAGCTCTGACTCTTGGAGCTTATGTGGGAAGACTGCAAATGACCATGAGAGAAAGAGGAGTGAATGAATGAAAATAGAACAAACGTATGAGAAACTCATTTGTTCTTTTGCTCCCTTTTCATTCATTGAGGCCATTAAGCAGAAAATAATTCCAGGTAGTTCTAATGACAGTCTTGGAGCTCATGTGGGACGACTGCAAATGGCCTACAGCACCTCACACAAGCCAAGAGGTGCTTTTCTTTATGGAGGCGATCGTGGCTCAAGAGTTGGGCGTTCGCCTTGTAATCATGAAGGTTGCCGGTTTGAGCCCCGGCTTGGACAGTCTTGGTCGTTGTGTCCTTGGGCACCCGTTGACTACTGGTGGTGGTCAGAGGGCCCGGTGGCGCCAGTGTCCGGCAGCCTTGCCTCTGTCAGTGCGCCCCAGGGTGGCTGTGGCTACAATGTAGCTTGCCATCACCAGTGTGTGAATGTGTGTGTGAATGGGTGGATGACTGGATGTGTAAAGCGCTTTGGGGTCCTTAGGGACTAGTAAAGCGCTATACAAATACAAGCCATTTATTTATCGAAGGAGTGAATGAATGAAAAAAGAACAAATGAGAAAAAAGATGGCAAAGGTGGTAAGAAGACGATGGGAAATGGACGCAGGGATTTTCCAAGGGGTGCAGCTATGAGTCTAACACAGCGGGATACCAAATATGTTGAAAAACAAAAAAGAGAGGGGCGACAAATCAATGATGGGGGGGGACACGCAAACCATAAATCCAGATCTGTGCTAGATATTAGTGTCTCCTCTGACCCTGACAAGCACTCGCCGTTTGATTGATTGTAAAGCAGATCGATATTTGACTCTGCAATGTTTATAACAGCAGTCAGCCAAGTGGTCCAATAGTCCCTTTGTGTGGGCTGAACGTACGTTCCAGTCTCAAATTAGATTTTTCACAAGTGCACATTTTGTTAAATAGAAACAGCCTGGCAATATCAGCCGTTCAGTTCAGTTGACTGAAATAGATCAATGACTAATATATTGATTGACAAGAAATTTTGCACAGGGTCACAGAAGTTGAATCTTAATGACTTTGCTGATTCTCTCCAGCACTTTCATAAAGTTGATAACTGTGATTGATGGTAAAATATATATAACTACATGGTGTGTACCCATGAAAAACAGCACGCACAATTCCACAGCCACAATATTAAAAGAATCTCTCTAATATTGTGAATTTCCTCTCGTTGCCTCGAAAACGCCTCTAACTCCTCAAGACATCAACCTCATAATGTGTCCTGTGTGCCTAAAGCTCCTTTTGGGTTTGTGTTCTTCTTATAGATTTTAAGGTGGGGAGTCCATCGATCAAGCTTGTTTTGTTCCACGTACATCCCAAAGATGCTTGATCTTGTCAAGTGAATGTTAACCACCACAGTATGGAGCTGCTAGGATTAGATAGGTGGTAATGTCAAAGGAAAGTCAACAAAGTGTTCCCAAGGAGAACTGCCAAGAGCGTCAAGCTGTTCTCCTTCTCCACCCTTCAAGTGCATTTTGCTGCCATCAGCTAATGATGCACATGCACCTGGCCAGGAGATACAAGAAAAACTGATGCATGTATTTTGTTATGAGTCACATTTTGAGGCCATATTTTCCATTTCTTCACAGGCCAGCTCTGACACATGTGACACTGAGTTATAGTAGCTGTGGTGCAACCCATAGGTCAAAAAATACATTTTTTTTAAAACACTTGTTTTATATTTAAATACCTCCTACATGATGAAATCCCAGTCAGCTTCAGCTGCTAAACTACCATTGTCAGCTGGATATACTTTATGCCCACTAAAAGTGCTGTAGCTGGCCTCAAAGGGCCATCAGCATTACTGTATGCTCGTTGTCTTGTTACATTCTGGTGGATCACAGAAGCTTTCAAAGGCAATAAAATTCGGTTTCGCTTCATTTTATCATGATCAAAGTTACACAGTCCAAGCGTATTAAACTGTCACATGCTATCAGTCCTTTAACTGAAACTTTATCAGTCCATCTGACAGTGAGGAAATGTGTGGAAAACAGATGATAAAAACACCAACAGGGAAAGCAGTTGGATCATTTACAGAGACTATAGAGCAAGTCTGAATAGTGATAATGAACCGAACTGTTCTGTATACATTGGTGCAAATTTCAAATCAGTATTGTGAAACACCATTTTTGGAGACACTGAGGACATTTTGAAGAAGGTGGAGGCATGTGTAGACAGCATAGCGTGATGTAGTAAAGCTTAAGAGTGGATTAAAACTCTAAAAGCTAGATGTGCTTTAACCGTCTAAGACCCAGGGAAAAAAATGTGTTGATATTTTGACCCTTTTAGATAACTGTAGGTACTGTGGATGAAAGAAACATCCTACAGCAATTTCTTTTATCAAAGCTCTTACTTTTATTTTTTTATCTTCTATCCCTTGCAGTAGATGTCGGGTCTACCTTGATGATGTGATCTAATGTGTTGGTTATCACCTTAAGCTAAGTCTATAGGTCACACCATCCATTTCACACACACGTGACCATGCGTGGTATGACAGAAGGCTGAGTGAGAAAGGATTTTGCTCAGTAATGTGTACAGGGAGTCATACTTTTTTTTTAGGATGGCCAGGTGAAAGGTCAACATACCAGCTTTTTTGGAACCTAAGGAGCCTGGAGCAGCTTTCGTAGGGCAAGAGGTGGGGCACACCCTGGACAGGTCTATCGCAGGGAGACAGACAACCATTTGCACCCACATTCACACTTCCTCTGCCTGTTTACATAGTTAGAATCATCAGTTAACCTAACCTAGAGACACACAAACACAGGGAAAACATGCAAACTCCAGACAGAAAGGCCCCGGCCAGTTGGTGGAATTGAACTCTTGCTGGGTGGCAACAGAGTAACCACCGCAGTTTGTTACAAAATGTTCTTTACATTTTTGTCCTTGACAGATTAAGCAACAATAAATGGCAAAAGCATACAGGTGGTGTATGTATACTTTTCTGCCTTTATAACCCCAGTGGTTTAAAATCTCACGTGATCTTGTGATATCGCCCACCACCACCCAGTTTCACTTTTTTGAGTCCAAGTCTTGGCAGATTGGGGCAGCCTGATTGCACACTGTTTAAGAGAGGTCTCACCATAGCTAATCTTCAAGAATCTTATTGAACTAGTGATAAGGTTCTACGAGGACCCAGTATCCACGGGTATCTGGGTCATGCTATGAGCAGATAGCTGAAAAATGTCTTCAGATCTGGTAGGGTTTCAGTTTTAGGGTTGCCTTCAGAGTGGAGCACCTGCCTCTGGTTAATGTGCTCTGAGATCTTCAAAAACCCGGTTACCTATTTTATGTTTGATGTAATCAGAGCACCTGCAGCCCCGCTGGTTGTGGGACGCACTAGCCTGTTTTCATGTTTCATGTTCAAAATAGCTTCAGCCAAGTTCAGCAGGTGGGGCTAAAGTTAATTAACAAAGACAAAGAGAGGCACGATTTAATGCAATTTTGGCAAATCTAATGTTAATTATAAATAAAACTGCATTAAGAGTTTAAGAAATTAAACTTTTACTTATTATGTATTCTATATATTTATATGTGTGTCTGTGTGTCTGTGTCTGTGTGTGAAAATTTTCATGGCTGAAAATGCTCTTTTTTTCCCTTTTTTTTTGCCTGTCCCATTTGGTTCTTTAGCCGTCAGAATTGTTGTCTGAAGACCAACAAGGATACCCAATGGATTTATTTTGCCAAATGAATCATCATGGCATTGCCGTATTGGTCCATTTGATCGACCTTTGTTTTTATTATTTATTTTATTTTATTTTCAGTTGTTACAGACGGGACAGACATGAGTGAGGGATAGGAAAGGGAGAAAGAAAGAGGAAGGAAAAGAAAAACAGAAGGGGAGAGGGACAGTGAGAAAGGGGGGGAAAATATCTCCTGGATCACCTGTTGAGAGAAAAAGAATAGAAAACAAGCAAAAAAAAACCAAAGCAACATACTAAACACAACACCATCGCATTAATCTAGCTAAGTGTAAACAGCAGTAAATACTAAATATTGAATGTTTTTGTGCAGCACGCAGGACAGACAGCGCACAATGTGCTTTGAAGTAGCAGCCAAGAAAGGTGTGATTTAAGTCTACAAACAGTGAACACCCGTGTGCACACCTGTGTGGATCGGCGCGCTTGTATTCAAATGGTTTCCCCATGTAATGGTCTGCAAGAGGATGTAGAGAGCCATAGCCCTGTCCCCCAGGGCATGAAGCAGGCATGGAGGAGATCCAGGCCCCAGACATCCAGAGGCCCCAGAGTGCAAGAGCCCAAGGAGGACCACCGGAGGGGCATCCGTGCCACCTTCATGGGAAGGGCTGAGGATCCCCAGACGAGGGGTCGCCCAGTAGCCACCGGGCAGAAGCTAGAGGGGGCTGCACCGGCGTGCCCGCCGGCTCTGCCGGCAGCCAGCTGTGCCAGAGTGGACTGAGCCGCAGGCACAGAGGCCGGAGGCCCGAGGGCCCCCCGCATCCCGGAAGAGGCCTGACCGAGTAACAGGCGCCAGGCCCCGCCAAGTAGCCACCGGGAGTGAGCTGGTACATACCTGAGCGCCCAGCCCCGGACACCAAGAACCACCAATGCACCAACCCCTGAGGGCATCAGTCACCGGCACGGAGTGTGGTGAGGGGAGATAGGCCTCCACACTTGGAGGGCCTGAGAGTTCCCAGAGAGGTGGAGTCTAAGACCCGACCTGACATATAGACACAGACAAACAGGCACACACAGACACAGACATGCATTCCCACCCTCATGCACACATATACAAACACTCAGCACTCACCCAACATAGGCATAAACATAAATGGACATGTACACACAATCACACTCCCCAAACATATTCTATACCCCGGGTCCAGGTATCCTCGCCCCCAGAGGGGGAAACGGCACCCAGACCCAAGAGATGTTACCCTTCCCTCCGGGGTGGAGGCAAGCGGACCGTACCAGGCTCCGCAGCAGCAGGGAGGCCAATTGGACAGCCAGCATCTCTTCCCAGCCCCCCCGCCCCAATGGCTAGCAGAGAACGGGAGGGAGGGGGGTGTTAAGACCCCATACTTCCCTCCTCCCGCTCATGTGTAGTGTTGCTGCGTGTTGCTCTAAAGTGCATTTAAAACAAGGGAGAGCATGGTGCTGCTGCCAGACAGCGGCAGGTGTTAGCACGGCCCCTCCCGAGAACCCTCAATGTCTACATGGATTTAAAATTGAGAGGTGGGCACCGGCGCCAGAGGTAGGTTTGAATACACAGACCGTCTACTGGACGCCGTTAACGTGCCCACCCTCAAGGCCCTATATATATATGTGTGTGTTATGAGAGTGTAAGTAATGTGGATGTCTAAGTTGTGAGATAAAATTGAGGCACAGGTGGCCAGAAGAGGACAGAGGGGGGGGAATGTCTCCCCTGCACCCTGGTGACACACCCGCACCCCAAGGCCCTACCTGTGTGGGTGGGTGTGGTGGAGCGGGAAGAGGGAGGTAGCCAGGGATGGGGAGGAAAAGAAGGGAGGGGAGGACGCCCCTCCCTAGGGCCAGCTCCCCCGCTGACCCCAGTAGGCACCCCCGTCCTCTGGTATCCACCAAGGCAAGGGAGCCCAGGCCCATCCAGACCGGGGCCTACGGCAGCAGCACCGCCAAGCCCCACAGGATCCGGGGCAGCCCACCCTACCCCACCGCAGAGGAAACTGTACCCACCCCAACATTCAATCATCTCCCAGACTACACAAGACAACAGACTACCCAAGGCCCAGCCAGAGCCCCAGCACGGAGGCGAAGCACCCCCGAACCCCAAACCCCCACGCCTGCCCCGGATCCGCTCAGGGGCAGCCAGGCCACCAGGCCAGTAACCTATGTCCGCCAGCACAGACCACAGCACGCAGCCACGAGGAGAACAACCTCTAAGAGCGACCAGAGCCACTAACCAGGTTATGAACACAACCCCCGGGTTAAGCCCTCCAGGGATAACGTCTCTAGGGGTCCTCCAGGTGCCCTAAGCCCGTCCCAGCCTCCACATCAACCACAATAGCTAAGGCGGGACCAAACCACGACCCCCTACCCCCGCTAGGTGATGGAGCCGATCAAAGGAGCCCAGAGGGATTGATCTAATGTGGTGGCAGAGGCTATATCGAGACTAATGTGATCTATTAGATAGTTTCTATATTGGCTAGAATTAAGATTATTTTTATTTTTCCAGTTCATGAGGACCGTTTTCTTGGCGATGCAAAGGGCAGTAAAAACCATGTGGACTGTATTAGTTTCTGTAGTGACATCATCCAAATTTCCCAACAAACATACTAAAGGGGAGGTTGGAATTTTACATTTCAGACACTTTGATAAGTCTTCACATATCTCGTGCCAAAACCTCTGCACTGGTGGACAGAACCAAAGAGCGTGGATGTAATTGTCTGGTGTATTGCCTTGACAGTGTGAGCAGTTGTTGGAAGATGTAAAGCCCATCTTGAACATTCGATGACCTGTATAGTGCACTCTATGTAGTATTTTGTATTGTATTAATTGCAGACTGGGATTTTTAATCAATTTAAAGGTTTTTAAGCAAATCTGAGACCAGACGTTTTGGTCTAAGCTGACTGATAAATCTGCTTCCCATTTTGCAATAGGAAGGGATATTGATTCATCCATTTTAGAAAGTGTTCTGTATATTTTAGATAATAATTTGGGGGATTTAAGAGTAGAAAATGTCTTGACTGAGGTTAAATTTATTTTTTACTATGGATTTAATTTGTTGATATTCTAAAAATCTTTTCTTGTTGATCCCATATTGTGTAACTAGTCTGTCAAATGGAATAAATTCTGTTCCGTCTAATATATGTTCTAAGTATTTAATTCCTTTACAACTCCATTCTGGGAAATTAATCATATTATTGTTTTGTAATATGTCAGGGTTATTCCAGATAGGTGTACGTTTGCATGGGATTAATGAAGACTCCGTTATTTTTAGAAACTCCCACCATGCTGTCAGAGAAAAGCTGATGTTGATGCTTTTAAAGCATTCATGTCTTTTGATGTTTGAGCTAATAAATGGTAGGTCTGAAATCTCTAGATCATTGCATAGTGCCTGTTCAACATCTAGCCAGGGCTCATCTAAGAGGGTACATTTTAACCATTCTGAGATGAACTGAAGCCTGTTGGCTAAGAAGTATTGGTGAAAATTAGGCAGATCTAATCCTCCTCTATCCCTGGTTCTTTGTAGCGTTTTTAAGCTGATACGTGGGGGGTTATCTTTCCAAAGGAATTTAGAAATATATGAATCCAGAGATCTGAACCAATCTTGTGATGGTTTGTTAGGGATCATTAAAAATAAGTAATTTATTTTTGCCAAGATCATCATTTTTATAGTGGCGACCCTTCCCATGAGTGATATGGGTAGAGATTTCCATCTAGTCAGATCGCCTTCTACTTTCTTTAGAAGTGGGATGTGGTTTAATTTAGTTAAGTCTGAAAGCTTAGGAGAAACATTAATACCTAAATATTTAATATTTCCAGATTGTAGTGGGGCAGAAGAAGAATTATGGAAGGAGCAGTAAATGGGAAGAACTGTAGATTTTGGCCAGTTAATTGAATAATCTGAAACTCTTGAAAACCAGTTTATTAGAGTAATTACCTCAGAGAGGTTGATTTGTGGGTTTTGCAGAAAAAGCAACACATCATCCGCATAGAGACTGATTTTATGTTCTACGTTCTTACATTTTATGCCCTTAATTGTTGTAGCCTGTCTAAATGCTGCTGCTAGAGGTTCGATAAAAATTGCAAAAAGTGAAGGGAAGAGTGGGCATCCCTGGGCATCCAGCCCCTCAGGAGACAAAAGCTGGAGGATGTCTGGTCATTTGTTCTGATACGAGCTGTTGGGGAATTGTATAATATTCTTATCCAGTTTATGAAAGAGTTTCCAAAACCAAATTTGTGTAAAGTTGCAAATAAAAATTTCCAGTTAACTCTGTCAAATGCTTTTTCTGCATCTAGAGATAATATTATGGTTTCAATGTTTTTATTGTATGAGTAGTCTATTAAATTAAGTAATCTACGAGTGTTTGTTGAGGAGTGCCGACCTTTTATGAAACCAGTTTGGTCAGGATGAATTAAGAGGGGGGTTATTTTCTCTAATCTCTTTGAGAGAGCTTTGCAGATTATTTTAAGGTCTACATTTAAAAGAAAAATTGGACGATAACTTGAGGGAAATAAAGGGTCTTTGCCTGGTTTTAGCAGGAGACTAATGTTGGAAGAATTCATATTTGGTGGTAGTCTGCCATTTTTCTCGATTTCCTGCAACATTCCATGGAATACTGGTGCCAAAATTGTCCAGAATTCTTTGTAGAATTCTGCAGGAAAGCCGTCTGGACCTGGAGCCTTATTATTGGGCATACTTATCAGGGCTTCCTGGATTTCAGCTGAAAATGCTCTTAATTCCTCTTCTACACATAAAAAAAAAAATTCAGCTAGCTTATACATTGGAAGTTGGTGCTGTCACTTTGTACCTGTTTAGTTTCCTCAGAAGCTGATATGTCCTCCTGTGAGCTATTCACCTTCAAACTCAAATGTCTGGCCTTCTTCCATCCCATTCCATGACATGGAAATACCAGGAAGTCCTCTTGACAGTACAGTAGGACTCAAATCAAATACACGGGATAAACTTGGCTTGCAGACTCATGTCTGATACAAATATATATTGCTTGGTCTTAGGCTAATCTGCACTCAGAGGAAAATTAATAACTCGTAAAATTCATATATCTTCACATACATTGTTTCATTTATTCAATTCACTTCTATTCTATTTATAATGCACCAAATCACCATAATAGTCATGCCAAGGTAATGTATATTGTAAGCTAAAGATCCTGCAAAAATACAGAGAAAGCCCGTACAATCAGACAAATTCCAGTGAGAAAACACTTGGTGATAGTGGGAAGGAAAAACTCCCTTTTAACAAGAAGAAAGCTCTGACAGGATCAGATTTGGGCAGGGGCCAGCCATCTACGGTGACTGGTTGAGGTGAGGAAAGGGAGAAAGGAGGGTACAGTTCACATTAAAGGACAGTATTGCCCAGTCATAATGAACTTTGATAGTGTATTTTGCTTACAGTATTCAATTATGTCATGTGCTCATTAGAGTGGACAGGTGCACAAACACTTATGACAAAGTAGTCCACAGCTTGTGTCACCCACCATTTCCTGTCCTAAATAAGTTGAATTACATCTGATTGTTTATAAATGTTAAATTGTAAAAACACAGGTGTCTGTGCACTAGAATACAACCGTGAAAGCTAAAATTTAGACCTCCTTCACACTTGACAAATTAATAATTTTTATTGAGCATTGCATTTTTTAAAACCCAAGCTGGATAAACAGTTAAAAAGATGGAAAAGATTTTTCAACTCTTAAAATGGCAATATTACTTTTTGTTTCCTTTCTGAGACTTTATGAGGCGATGAGGAAAGGTTTGAACACTGAGCCACCATCTTAGTCAGAACATGTTAAACCTGTTGCTAACGCTATGTGTTAATCTTTTTTGTAATAGTTTTCTATACTATATATCCAGATATTTAAACACAGGCATTTTAGTTATACTTTCAAGACATTTTTAATTACAAAGAAGAAAGGAAGGAAGGAAATACTGATCACCAACAAAGCTAATCCTATTTGTTTTGCAAGCTAATCCTACCATTATCCTATCATTAGAATCACTTCTGTATTTGCATGCTTTTTTGCTACATTTAGCTCTAGGTGTGGGAAAGTTGGTTTGTCATCTACTTTGGTCCAGACTGAAATTAGTACAAACATATATGGTCTGTGCTTCAGAGCAGCTTATCTATGAGCACTTATTTAAGAAAAATAAGCATATCAATAGAAAAAAAAATATTTTGGACTAGTTAGGTCCATCTATCCATCCATTCGGCCATCTAGCCTCGATATTTTTTATAGATTATTACTGGAATGGTTATATTGGTAGGCACGCTACTTTGCTCCTGTTTATTACTAGAATCAGAGGTTAAAGGGATCCTCTATTCTATTTCCTCTATCACTGTGAGGTTTGCATTTCCTTTTTATATCACCACCACATATCCAACAACATATGTGCAGACAGACAGAAATGAAAAACTCCTTCTAGCATTTCTACCATCTAGCATTTTCATCTAGCTCCTTGCATACCAGCACTTTGGAGGTATAAACAAAAGTACTGTCGTTTCCATCCACCTAATCAATTGTCAGTTATTGCTGATGTTGGCATCAATTTTAACATGCCGAGTATGTCGAAAACCAGCTAAATGTAGCATGCTAGCATTGTGATTCTGAGCGTGTAAGCATGCAGATGTAAGCTTGTACTTCAAAGGGACACTAGTTGCAGTATTCCAGAGCAGCTAGCATGAATGTAAGGTGTTTAACTCCTTTGAAGAATAATTGGTAAACAGGTGAATTATGGGACATTAAAAAGATGTAAATGATGATACTGCTAAAACCACCATTATTGCTGCTACCGCTCAGTTTAGCATAGACTAAGCTGCCTTGGGTTTCTTTGTTAAGGGAAGGTGCAGATGCCTTTGAAAACTCTTTAGGCTAATAGGCTTGCCCATAAATCTTGCCAATGCTTCTATGAAGACAAACTTTGTATCTCTCGGCATAATAACCTCAAAAGCTTTTACAGTAAGCCCTGTCTCTAGAGGAAGGCAGGATGTCTGTCTGGAGTCAAGGAAAAATAAAGATGGTGCTTAGGTGACAGCACACTGGAATGCAAAGGGAGAAAATGATGCCTCAGTGCTTACAATGATTTGCATGAACGATACTAATCAGACAAACAAAAGGGTTAATAAATACATGTGTGTCTGATATTTTTTTCTTTCTCTCTAGTCTACACATTTCCTAGTCTAGGGCATTGGAGAAGCTGCTGCATATATCTGTGATAGTGAGGACCTTGCTCACCTGATAAAGGGAGGGGATAAGGAGAGATGGATGGCAGCAGTAAAATGACAGGAAGTGTGGCATAGAAATGAAGCGTGCTGTGGAGGAGAAGAGATTTTCATGGGCAGATGATGGATAGTGCAATCCGTGGCCAGGGACTTTGCTCTTTGTGTGTGTGTGTGTGTGTGTGTGTGTGTGTGTGTGTGTGTGTGTATTAAGTTAAACTGGGAGCTCAGGTCTCAGTTCAGTCTGCCTATTATAAAATTAAGTGCTGTTGTATTTAAAATCTCCTGAATCAGTTACATTTTACCCTGAAGCCTCCACTTATATAAAAAGTGCTCTTGTAGCATGAAGTAACTATTTGTCCCCCAAGTCTGATATATTGTTCCACCACACAACAGGCATCACAGCCTTTCTGGAAAAACTCTGAATCACACATTTTGTCTGGTAGAGTATCTCATTTTTGTACCCGTTTTCACCTAACAGTCTACAGCTAACATAGACAAATAAACTGCCTAAATTTCCCCCCTCTGTGTCTGCCACAGAAACACATGTGAGAACATCATAATGGCAAGCATTAAAGCACTATGAGCACTTTCTCAGCTTCGCACAGTGTAAGCAGAAGAATTTTCACTTTTGCTGTGTGTTATCCTTGCATGCTAGACAGAAAAAACTGCCAGTAGCAGTAACTGAAGTGTGTAAATTATCTTAATGGCTTTTAAAAAAAAAGTTGTTCAATTTAAAGTGAGGATGTGGGACACTGTTTATATTAAATCATCCAGCAGAATAGCTTTAAAGTATGTGATTTTTACATTCTGTATTGCACAGTCATGAAACACAGTCTGACATCACTTTTGTGTGGACCGCACAGGTCAGACAATCTCTGCACTTTGAGGCTGGCTGAAACTGCAAACACAAAAGTAAATGAAAATAAGAAAATGCATCTTTTTTGGCTGACCAAGTCAGAGATACCACGTAACCAAGTTAAAATGCTGTGATTGCATCTCCTTTAAAAAGGTGAATCTTAAAATTCCAGAAACACACATGACTTCTTACTAAAAACTTACATGAATGATCACCAAAACTGCAAAAAAAATAAAGTTACATAAGATTTCTGGATATTAATGTTCTCATAATTTTCTTTTCCTAAATTTAGAAAATAAGTCTGTGCAGCTCTTCATACTGCTTACAGCAGACACTATCAAGACTTGAAGGAGAACTAACTGAGGAAAATGACTGCTGTGAATACTAATGTTCAGAATGACCTAGACAGAGCATTTGGCAGAGTCTGGGAAAAAGATGGCTGACCCTAAATGAGCCCAAGGAGAAAAACAGAAAAAAGAGAACAGACTTTAACCCTTTAAGACCTACCATAGAACCAAGTCCGCCAGAGCTTATATCATATTTTTACATGCTGTGGAGCCATTTTTGGGAGCATTTCAAGTTGCTATACATCAATACAACCATTACAGCCCAGATTTTAATAATATGTCTGCATTAAGTCCATAGTAACCACACTAATTGCAAAAAAGTGCAATAAACTACAAAAGATTTGAAAAACGTTTTTGTTTTTTTTACATATATTTCTACTTGGAGAAATTTAAGAGGCTTATCCCTCAAAACTGTAAATACAAAAAAGTTGCACAAAATAGTTTCCCACCACAGGAAATTTATTTTGAGTGTCTTCATAGTTTTATTTTTGAGATACAACAATTTTTATACACTGCAGGAAAAACGAAAAACAATCCTATGATGCAAATTTGCAAAAAAGCAGCATATGCATCAAAATAAACTATTTCCAGCAGTGCAATATGAGTCCTAAGCATCCCAGAAACCACACAGAAAGTCATAAAGTCAAACATGACTTATAAAAACACCAGTATAGGCTTTCGAGGCCTACAAGTAAAAAACTACATTTTCCGCGAAAATGACGTCACTTCCGGTTTCGGGCAGGAAATGGCGGACATGCGATCGTTCGCTCTGGCGTCTGTTTCAATGTAGGAAGTGTTATGAACAGCTGATCGGATCGGCAAAGCGTGTTTCTGGAATATTATGTTTTTGTTGCTGCAAGTGCTTTTTATGCAGTTTTTGCAAAGTTATATGTGGAAGGAAACTGTGACCGAGGACAAGCTGATGGCATAAGATGTAAGTACAACTCCTCCGGTTTCATATGCAAAAAAAATTATTGCGCTAGCTTACGTGGTTGCAGAGCTACCGGGATTTAAAAATAGTTACGCAAAACAGAGCGTGCCCGCTCCGACCGGCTTTAAAGGGTTAAAATAGAGGACAGTAAGTGGGCAGATGAGAGACGAGAATTTAATAGATAGAGGTAGATAGGACCAATGGGGGAAATGAAACTGACTGATGAAATAAGACATTAAATAAAAAGATAGAGAGACTCTTACTAGCTTTGACAAAGGAGATCTGTAAATCAGGTTCTTACATGTGTACACAGCATTTCAAAAAGCGAGCTTGCATCACACACAGAGCCCCCCCTCCACTTCCTCCTCAGGGAGTCAGGGCAAGCCCTTATTATCTATCACCAGTAGACATGAGCTTCATTAGAGGGCCGAACCGTGGTCTCTTTCCAAGTGACTCACCCACCATTTCTCAATGTCCTTTCTCTTCCATCACAGGATGGTAATTGCATTCACCATGAATAACGGGAATCCCGTGGACACATCATCCACCCACTCCCCTGTGACATTCACACTGCTGCAATAAATGAGCTATGGAATCCCGGATATGATGGGGAGGATTAAAGGCCTTTATTCAATCATATGACGCGAGGAACCACAACACAGGGAATGCCAAAATTTAAAACATGCTCCACCCGTCAGTTATGGTCTCGATGTGTTTTGTCAGTAGGCTACCCATCACCCACACCTACTAATGAGAAAGGATTGAGAATTTTGCACCAGTCATAGCTGCCATTCCTACAGGCAAGTCATAATTTTAAGTGTTTCAGAGATGCTGTGGACACTACACTTGCTGCATACAAAGATTTTCTTCCTTTCTTCTTTCTTGGTATAGTGAATCACTTTAGCAGCAGTGTGAGCACTGCATAGCGCAGCTCTAGATGGTGTTGACAGTGATGGCGTGGCTCTCTACCCTACTAAGGCGGCTATTACTATCAACCCTGTGATTTGTGTGTTCCAGAACTAAAACAGGCACTCTCTTTTTTTTTCAGACTGCAAAGCTCAGAAGTGTCAGAGCATTGCTCCGTCAGCTAGAAGGTCAAAGTGTCACACCATCCTCTGCAGTGGTCTTTGACAGCCTGTTAATTCATACATTTTGACTGGCAGTCATGTACCACTTTGATAGTCCTACTGACCACACTACAGTGCAAGCCACATGCACTCATTCATAAAAAGCTTTCAATCGAATTTAAAATTCTGCTCCTCCATACAAGGTCTTAAATAATCAGATAACCTTATCTTTAAGACCTCATAGTACTGTATCACCCCAATAGAGCACTTCATGCTGTCTTACCTCTGGTTTCTGGGGTATTTAAAAGTAGAATGGGAGGCAGAGCCTTCAGCTTTCAGGACCCTCTTCTATGGAACCAGTTTACAGTTTAGATTTGGTAGGTAGACACCCTCTCTACTTTTAAAATTAGGCTTAAGACTTTCCTTTTGATAAAGCTTATACTTAGGGCTGGATCAGCTATACTGCAATAGGTTTAGGCTGCTCGGGGCTCCCCATGATGCACGGTTTCCTTTTCACTCACCATGCTTTATACACCACTCTGCATTTAATCATAACTTAGTATTAATCTCTGTCTTTCTCCTACAGCATTACTTTTGTCTTGTCTTCGTCGCCTCCCCTGATTTGGCGCTATATAAATAAAACTGAATTGAATCTCAGAAACTGAGAAGGCCACTAAAACCAACATGTAGCAACAATAAAGGTATGCATTTTATTTGCCAGGTTATCGCCTCCAACAACTCTGCATGGCTATGGTTTCATCAGAAAGATCAGCATTTTCCTGTGAATAATCAGCAACCTCACAACTCTCATCCGATGGGGATTTAGATGTTGTTAAATCCCGTGCACAGAATTGCAGGATTTTCAGTGGACAAGTCAGTTGAAAAATAAATGGATCACTTTTATTCAGTCTGACTGTTGCAGTGTAAGCAGGGGGATTTACGGTGTTGTAAGGGGTGATATAACTCTAACAGGGCAGTCCTACAATCTCATTACTGGTCCAGAATCACCCCTGAGAATAATGGCATTCATGTCGACTCTTAAGATTCAACTACACTTTGTGTGGTTGTGTATGTGGTGTAGATACAAGAGAGAGAGAAGTGGGAAGTCCTTCTCCCTACGTGACACCCATGCCTATTTCCACCTTGTCTCACCTTGGAACTGCAGCACACCTTACTCATCCATTTCTCCTCTTCTCCACCCTTTCCTCTCTACTAAATCACTTCTAACACTGGTTCTCCGGTGACATATTTCCCATATGGAGCTTAATAGATTCCTGTGCTCTCCAGTTGGCTGAGGAGAGAGTGGTTTGATTCTCTGAGAGGTAAAGGAGAAGCAGGTTGAAGAAACGGTGTGGAGTAGGCCTGTGGATATGACTGCAAAACATGGGAAAACTGAAATATTTTAGGGTAATCACAAAAGACAACAGGTTGATGTATCATCTGTAGGAGCGGGTATGGGTTTTTTTCCCTTTAAAAGTCAGCGGATCACCAAACTCTTTAACTCCAACCATCCATTTATCCATGCACTTTTATCCATCCATGTGTTAAGTCCAGTTTTTAGAGCACTAACCCCAGGGAGACTTACTTAACTGCAGAGTTTGCAAGAGTTATGTAAACAATTCCAGTAGCATAGGGGTATACGTGAATGAATGGATGTCGTTCTGTTATTGTGGACTTTACGGCAGTTACATGAATGATTTGGCCGGCTTACACATTATCCTTCTAGAGGCTCAGTGATGAATGATAGAAGCCTGTTCATCTCCGTTTACCCAGACAAATTTCAGCATTTATTTGCAAAGAGAAAAGGAGAGGGAAATATTGAGGTTGTCAGTTTCAAGGTCAAGATATAACTACGCTTCTGCTGACAACAGATTTCCTTTTCATATTTGCAAACACACTATGGTTTATTCTATAAACTATGAACGTCAGGAACAATTGTCCTTTGCAGGAACAACAGAACAGTGTCACAGAACAGAACAGTGATTTACTGCAGCTTGGTGAAACTGAATGTGAAGCCAAAGTGCTAGACAGAGTCCGTCTGTCCCATAGACAGCACGGTCTGCCCTGTGCTGCAGCTTTCCATCATTTACTGCCTGTAACAGAGACAGATGGAGAGACAACATGAGAGAAAAGCAGATACAGAGGAATTTAAAATGACACAGAGAACACTCAAAAGATGACACGTTAACATACATATCACATTATACTGCATGTAGACGGCTTGTTGTTGAAAAAGAAATGAAAAACGCTTCTTGCATAATTTTTAGTAGACAAAGCATGCACTAACCACAGCAGTGTTTTTACTGTGTTTAAAATAATAATAATAATAATCTTTTAAAAAACAGAGTCTTTTATCATCACACATCAGTGTATCCAACCATCATTTCCTCATCGAATCCATTTATTCATTCATCCAGTTCGCGGTCACAGGGAGCTGGAGCCCTTCCCACCTGACATAGGACAAGAGGCAGGGTACCCCTGGGGTCTGAAGTCTTTCAACTGAGTTTTAAAAAACTTTTCAGTGGTGCCACCATGGGGTTGACATTTTTTAATTTAAGCAAACTAATGAGAGATGGACTCATCTCACTAGCAAGGTGCCTCAACTCTTTGTGGCACAGATTCAGATGGAAACATTCCTCAGAGATTTTGGTCCATGCTGACATGATGGCATCACACAGTTTCTGCAGATATGTTGACATTCATGATGTGACTCTCCAGTTGTTACGTTAAAGGAAACGGTTTGAAATGATTTGAGCTTTGTGACATGTGGTGTTATCCTTCTGTAAGCAGGGTAGTCAGGCAGGCTCTGGCTTGGTACCGAGGGGCCTAAACTGTGCCAAATAAATATCCCACATTGCCTCCAGGAGCCTCAATCACTGATATGAGGCAGAATGGATTCATATTGTTATGTTAATTATATAAAATTCTGACTCTACCATGCGAGTGTTGAAGTAGAAAAGAAGATTCTTTTCAGGATTCAATTGTCCAATTTTGGTGGAGCCTCAGTTTTCTGTTATTAGCTCATAGGAGAGGCACCCAGTGAGGTCTTATGCTGCTGTAGCCCATCTCCTTAAAGGTTCAACATGAACATTAAGTTACCGTTGCATTCCTATCAGCTTGATAGTCTGAAGTCTTGAAGTCTGGCCACTTTCCTCAGACCTCTGGCATCAACAAGTTGTTTTCTCTTGGGGAACACGCACCCTTTGGATATTTTCTCTTTTTCAGACCATTTTCTGTAAAGATTGGAGATGGTTGTAGGAAAATCAGCTGAAACACTTAAACTAGTCACTCTGACACAAACAGCCACATGCAGAGCCACTGAAAGCACCTTTCTTCCCTATTCCGATGCTCAGTTTGAAATTTCATCACATCATCTTGACCACATCTACATGCCTAAATGTACTGAGTTGCTGACATGTGATTGTCTGATGAGATATTTGCGTTAAAAAGCAGCTAATGAAGAGGGTAGCCAGTGTAAATAAGCATCCCCTTAGCCTGAACTGCAATAGCTGAGCCTCTGATTTTTATTAATTGAGCACTATTATCAGGCTAAATTAAACATTTGTGTCTTAATTAGCAAACATTAGATGTTTCATTGCGATTATGGGCATGCTGACAGTAGTATAAGGTCAAAGCAGCTTCACAGAGTTGCTACTCTTGTTGTAGACACTTCACATAAACTGCAGTTAAGATTTTACTGAAAACTGGAAATCAAATCAGTACTCGGTGAGTTTACCCTGTGCCTTTAAAACAGCAACAGTTCTGTTAGATAAAGGGCCACACCATCTGTTGCTGGACTCTATGTACAGGGTCGTTATCACATTGCAGAATAAATTTGAAATTAACATCTCCCTGGTGGCATTATGTGATGGATGTGACTGTAACCATTTAAAATCCTTAAAACCTTTGCACAATGCTGTATGTTGGCTGACTCATTTCAGAGCAGAGATACCAAAAACATTTTAAGATACCGTAGAAATTGGGCTGCTTTGACAGTTCTGGTTTCACAAGCAAAACAGATCCAACAAAATGAAAGACGGGCAGACAGACAGCCAGCAGATAGGCAGATGGATTATGCAGAGTAAATATAAACACTCAGCCAACAAACAACAAACGGGTAGACAGACACACAGACTGACAGGGCAGACAGCGAGATGACAAAGGGCACATTGATCCGATTAAACCCCTTTGCTTCCCAGCTCTCTGCTCTTTCCCTTTGCTCAGCGGAGAAAAGGTCATTACTTCCTGACTGGGTTTCTCACTCACTGTGGTCTAATGCCTCAGAGGGCAGACCTGGCAAAATGTCTCAAATCTTTCTGAGATGGCAAACAATAGATGACAGACTATTGCATGAAGGAAGGTTCTCCTGTGTCAAACCTATGATGGCATTTCAGGTTTGACACAGGTACAAATATAAAAGGGAAGAGCTGGGGTACTTAGTGAATGAGATTAAAACATCTTATATGGCAGCTTCCAGTGATGAAAGCAGGAAGCAGTGTAAAATCCAATGAGAAAGAGCTTTGCAAGTTCATAACTAAAAGAAAGAGTAGAGTTAGCTCATGATGAGAGCCCCGTCTGGAACTTCAATGAACCTGCAAGCTATCAAACAAAGAGGGAAGTGATAAATGAGTGGTCATGGGTAAGCTGGGTCTTTGAGCTATGGGAGACCCTGGTGTTGACAGACGATGCACTGCTGCCGACCCCGACACTGATGCACACACCAGGTTTGTGGAGATTGACATTGATGTGGTACCTGTGCTTGCTTTGTTCATTAAAGCCACATTCAATGATAGTGAGCATGTAGGAAATAATGGATGTAATACTGGACGTGACATTTTGAATCCGGGAGTTAATAACTTTTCTTCCTAATGGAGCAAAAACCCTGAACTTTTTTTTTTTTTTTGCATTAGTCACTTCCTGCTTTTTTCATATATCGTTTCCAGTCCAATTACTATAATGTACGCCTCCCCATTTCTGTGCCTTTACATGTTGAATTCACAGTTCTTGGTTAGTTTGGTGGCCTGATTAATTCACAGAAAGAACAGAGGGTGGGCTGATGATATGTATGATGCTTTTAGATGTGTTTCTTATGATTTCTGTTCAGACAGTATAAATTATGTGGATTAGATCTTCAAATCTGAGTGAAAGCAATGGACTACAGATCTGCCTGGGATTCTTTGCCATCAGTCCAAGATTAGTACAGAAAATCTGATCCCACTGTAAAAACAAATCCTCATGGGAAAAAAAGAGAACATAATAGCCTCTCTTTTAAACTTCTCCATGGTGGTCATGACGTCAGAGTACATGTCTCAAGATCTAAGTATTTTCAACTTACAGCAGTGAGCAGCTACGGTATAAAAAACGCTGTAAAAATACATTATTAACGTCACTGCTTTCTGCATTTGCTCTTTCGACTTATCAAATGCGTGGGAGCTTTTTTTATTGTGCCGAGAATACTTAAAACCCATGGCTGTGTTTCTATCTGGGGAAAAGTTCTTCTTCTTTTAGAATCTGCAAACCTCGCTGACGTGCGTGGACAGTGAGGTACTCTCACCTCGTGTTTCTAATCAGCAGCTTCAGCAGGATATTATTAGCCTGGCAGAACTGAGAGAAGCAGCAGACTCAGACCTTATGCTACATCAACCAACAGCTGTGACTGTGTATCTTTGTTTTCATCCTGACCTAGGATGCTTTGTGCTTGTTAACATATTGCACATATACAACACACAGGACCTGCGTTCTCACACAGTTTGCCAAAAGTGGATATTATTTGTGCTTGCACTTTCCTTTCTGCAAGTTGATTTTGATTGTCTCATGTTAGTTTTGGTGAGTCTATTGATTGATCTATGATCAATCAATATTGATCTATGATCTATTGATCTATGATTAAAGATCTTTGATTACTGGTGACAAATTTTGCATGAAAGTAATTAGAAATAATGGCTTAATGGCCCGTCACTTGTTCGCTGCTTGTTCATTTTTTATAAACATAGTTCTCCTGACTGTGGGTTCGTTTCAATGCCAAACAAATCGCGTGGCCAAAAAAATAAAAAATAAATAAATGAACAAAGCCTTGCGTCAAAGTTGTTTTTTGTTGTTATTTGCAAAAACAGAACAAATTTGTGCATGAATAAAAGATCATTTTTGACTCATTTGATCGTTCCAGCTTTGTATTTTCCATGATTATGAAGCAATTAATTCCATTGGTTAGTTTAATCTATTTGGCAGGAGTTAATCCTGGTCACTACCATTCAGAGTTTAATCAAAGTGTTGTATTAATTGGTGGCATCTTGATTAGAAATGTTGCCTCACAGCAAGAAGGAGTGGGATCAGGTTAACTGGGATCAGGTTAACTGGTAATTGGTGATTCTACATTGCCCATACGTGTGAATGGACGTTTACCTCTCTGTGTTAGCCCTGCGTCAGATTGGTCACCTGTCCAGGGTGTACTCCGCCTCTCGCCCTATCCTGGTAAGGATAACCAGAAGAGAACGGATGGATGGAAGTTTTATGTAGACTAATTTTTAATTAGTAGTTTAGTTTTTTAATCTTGTATTAATTTCAGTCAGTGATAAAACAAAAGCTTTCAGGATCTTTATTTTAAAAGCTCTGTGTTGTTTAATTTGTTTAATAAACATAACTTTAGTTACTGTAATCGGGCTAATGTTTTTTTTTCTTGTATTCATTTGACAAAAATAACCAGACACACTGTTATTTGTTTATTTATAATTTGGTGGCACCTCATAATGCAGACTTATGGTATAATTTCCCAATATTTATCATGTAATTCTTATGAATAATAGTGTACTTTTCAGTGGTTAGCAGTTTTTAATGAAGCTTAAATAGTAAATACAATAGAACAATGAGGTAACATTTGGAAGTTTTAAAGGAATTAAAAACGAGTCATATAGCGAGTAGTTTTGTAAGCAGTAACCCAGTGGGTATTTCTTTAAAGTGCCACCGAGTCTTTGGATTCTCATGAAAAGAAAAGAAAAGAAAAGAAAAGAAAAGAAAAGAAAAGAAAAGAAAAGAAAAGAAAAGAAAAGAAAAAACATCTGTCTCACATTATTATTCATGCATGCTGTGTTAGAGTATTCTAAGCTCGCTTCTTATGTTGTAATTACACATTGTACTGGGGTGCAGGCTGGACATTTCAGTTGTACTCTGATGAAACACTTTGCTTCATGCCTCCTTGATCACAGTCTGAAGTAATTATCACTTCAATGATTTTGCAGTCTCAACTTAAGTTGTTTTCTCCATTTTGTACATTTCTTTAACAGCTTTGATGGGGAGTCCTTTTAACTCTTTGAGACTTTGTATTCTCATATGACGCCAATTTGTTTTTTCTGTATCTTATGCTTTTGCTCAAAAATGTTTAATACTTTATTAAACAATGTTGACTTTAAATAAGACAAATCAATTGTTGCCACAGGAGGACATAGATAAATAAATAAACAGACAAATAAATACAATTTCTATTCAGAAATGATGCTTAGTTTCTGTTCTTATCGGGTCCCTTTTCACCACTTGCAACTAATCTCATTTTCTCTGTAAGAGAAATATTTCAGACATGCTAACTAACAATTAAATTCTTTCAAGTGGGCTGCAAATTTCACACACATTTTGTCTCTGGAAATCAACTAATCTGTGGCAGGTGACAGAATGTGTGAGTGCTTCAATCATCAGTGTGTGTGTGTGTGTGTGTGTGTGTGTGAGTGTGAGTGTGAGTGTGAGTGAGAGAGAGAGAGAGAGAGAGAGAGAGAGAGAGAAAGACAGTTTCCAATTTTGCAGCATTGTGAAGACATCTAAGAGGTATAATGGACTGCATATGAGAGTGGTTCATGGTGACACAGTTCACGAGTGCTTCAGTAACATTTCACCATGTTTTCTGTGAAAATTTAAAATAAAATTGCATATCAAGCTTCTCATATCTGAATATTTACACACTTTGTCCAGACTTCAATAGGAAAGCAAATTACATTATATGGACAAAGGTACTGGGCCACTACTCATTATACCGATAGTAGCTGCTCAGCCATGTAAACCTATGGCATAAAGCACCTGGCTAACAGTTTTGTGCTGATGTTAATGCCAGAGGAGATTTGAAACTCTGCAGTTACTGAGTCAGCAGAGCATTAGCACTTTGCATATTGTGTCTCAGCACTCAGAAAGTCTGCTATGTAACCTTATAAGATCTGAGGTGCTGTTGTTTCTAAACATTTCCAATTTGCAACAATACAACTTAGAAGCAATCATAGAATAAAGCCTTTCAGGTGAAATTGTTCTACTGTAATCAGCTCTCTTCACCACCCTCCAGTTCACAGCTCTGTCAGCCTGCAGCAACCACTTGTATCAGCCTTTCCCAAGCAGTATATCTAAGTCATCTACAACATGAGAGGTGGAGGGAAGAAGCAGAAGTAATGACCATATGATCACATTTTACTAAAACATTCAGTAGCACTTCGTATTATAATACACTTATCATGAAATTCCAACATTTACCATGAAAGTTTGAGTTATGGTTTTTTAAGGTTTTATTTTCAGCACATAAAAATTATTACCCATATTTACAGCAGAACAAAGGGGATTAAAACAAGCAGAACATGTGGAGAACAAGTAGGTTTTAAAACAAACTAACTATACTAGAATTTCATAAATAACAACTAATTAGTAACTAACCTGGAATTACAATATGAGAAGGGGAAGTTAGGATACTTTGCAATACAGTCTTCACCCCTAAAATCATCAGTTCTGCACTACTTTGTTTTACCAGCAAGCATTTTTAGGCACTGAAAATTAAAACCTAAATTCAATAAAAAGCAATGCCATATTCATGATTCGATCCCCTCAGTGAGCCATCCAATCTGACACATACCCTCAACATATTCCACAGTCATGAAGAACTTACTTCAGCCACAAGAAGAACAAGGAGTCTCGCAGCAGATGGCGCGTGCCTTGATGTCACATCTGGGGTTACATGAGAGGCATGAACCGTGATGAGTTCTCCAAGAGCTTCGGAAGGAACTGCCAAGAGTCTTGAAAAACTGTATGCAAGTATACTTAGTAGAACTGGTGTATTTACCAAAGCTAATAGTGGTTACATAAATATAAACTGTATTGCACTCTGTGCAATCAGCAGGTTCATTCATTGGTGGTGTGGGCTTTGGAAGAGCCCAGAAATTAATATACTTCATTAACTGTTTTATTGCTCAGTAAATATAGTTAGAACTTAAACTGAAATTAAATAATTGATTAATATGCACAACATTCATGAATAATACAGTTAATAGCTGATTACTCATTTATCAAACATCCTGTCACTGACATTAAAACTTTTGTCTTTTGTACATGCCATGACCTTAGAATTCGGAAACAAATGACATGTTCACTGCTTATTTTACAAATTCTCCTTCTCAGTAATGAGAATTGTAGTTATGGTTTGTGGAAGTTAAACCTTTTAAAGTCAGGTCTATTGATCTGTCCATTTCTTCATGTCTTTCATTTGGACATATTTTAGTAATAAATTTTAAAAAGGCTCACAACTAATGACTATACAGTTTACCAAGTTATCATCTTATTTTGCATGAATTTTTGCACATTTATAACAAATACCCTTGTGCTGTGTTATGTAAGTTAATACTTACATATATTCCTGACCTAAAGCTTGGTTTATCAGCTTGGGGTTCAGATGAGTCCAGCAATTTAGAAGTTGTTTGTTATCACTAGACTTTGCCTTTTTTTTGGTCTACTTTTTAATCTGCCAGAATCAGTGGACCGCTGCTGCAGGCAAGTACACGACAGAGCGATAAGAAGAAAATGAGATGTATGTACTAATACCAAATACACACTGCAGCTCCAGAGGGTTGGCTGTTTAGTTAATGATTTCACTTCTCAGGAAAAAAAAAAAGGATAGTTAAATTTCTATTATTCCACTGGTTATTTTAGGGATTCTATTAACTGTGTGAGATTTTATTTCTGTCTCAGAAGGCCTGCTGATACACTTCTGTGTGTGTAGGGAACCTTTCTGTTTGTTGGCAGTCTATTTTTGCATTAACACGTCACAGATGTACTTTCACTACTGCAACAAAAGGTGTGACCCACTTACCTGTTTAGGTCCTTTTTGTCCCCGTTTTCTAAAACCGCGCAGGAGGGGGAAGAAGACGGGGAGGCAATGAAGCTAGAGGGAGAAAATAGATGGCTGGAGCGGCAATCTGAGAGATGAAGAGTATGTCAGTGTTTGACCTTCTATTAATCAACCTGTCCCTCTGTTTAAGGTTAGAAATGTCCCATTTTTTCCATAAACGGTTCTTCAAATCTCTCACTACCTGTCACAGTAATCTGCTCAGGACGAGGTCAATGTCCACCAACACACCAGTGCTGTGACGCTTCTTGTTCTCTGTCAACCTTGCCTTTCTGTCAAGAGACTGTAATTTTCAGGAAGCTTGTACTCATTCACCCCATCTTTTGGCCTTTCACATTCTTCCCTGTGATGTATTGATTGAGGTAAGGGCCACTTATTACCCCCTTGTTCTCTTCTCTCAGATCGTCTTGTGACCTAAATTCCCCCTTGTGTCCTCATTAATTAGCTGATGTGAGTCTCTCTTCCTGGGGGTGGGGAGAATGTGTATGGGAATGTGTGCCAAATAGGGGCACAAGTGGTCATTTTTCCACACAGGTCATCTAAGGCTTATTAATTCATGGCACAGTTCCACACATTACATCAGCACTTCATCCATGAGACGTTCACTCTGCCAGACAAGATTGATTCCCTGTGCAGAGGGTTAGGTACAAACAATATCAGAGCGAACTCCATCACCTCATTGGTAAACAGCAAACGTTTTCTTGTCTCGAGCTGTTGTACAGACCACATTTAACCAAACATCATATGAGAGCCCAAAGTGTTTATCACAAGGTTTTCTCGCCGTGTACACATAATGTAAGGCTGCAGGCAGTGTAGCATCAGAGTTTATAAGGAAATTAAAGACGAAGAAAGCAAATTTGCATTGGCAAAGTACTGATTAGATTTACGCCCGAGGGGGCTGCCGTTAGATATTGTTATATTGATGTAGGGTGCAGCTAATAAACAATGGCTCAATTTTTAAGTAAAGAGATTCTTAAGATGAGTTTGTGGTAGTGTAGAAAGTTTTTTACAATCAGAAAAGGTATCACTGAAAGGGCTTGTATTCATCCCCCCCAACTTTAAACCATCACACTCAGTCTATGTTTGTATCTGCTGCAAACAAAAGCAAGAAGAGAAAACAGCCTTGGTGAAGTTCTGGTAATACTGAAAATGCTCCCAAAACAATTAGAAGTTCAACAACAGCAATTTAATGATATAACTGGGCTTTTTCTTATATTAAAGAAATTCAAATAATCTTATAAGAAAGCTTGATTTTGGGAGACAGATGCCATCTCCACTTTTCAAATTAGGCTTGAAATGTTCCTTTCTGATAAAGCTTATAATTGAGGCTGGATCAGGTGACCCCGAATCCTCCCTTAGTTACGCTGCAATTGTCCTAGGCTGTATAGTCATAGGAATCCATGATCCATTGGGTGTTTCTTTTTCACTCACTTTGTCTTTATACACCTCTCTGCACTGAATCAGTAGTTATTATTAATCTGCGGCCCCCTCCTGCAGTACATGGCTGCCCCACCCTGAGCCTGGTTCTGTTGGAGGTTTCTTCCTGTTGAAAGGAAGTTTTTCCCCTTTAGGCGGTTTTCTTTGTATTATTGTAGGGTCTTACAATATAACGCGCCCTGAAGCAACTGTTGTGATTTGACACTATATAAATAAAATTGAATTGAATTGAATTTTTCTGACACGAATTATGACTTTTTTGTATTATTTTAGTTAGACCAGACACTGATGAACCGGCATGTCAGACAATTATTCTGGGCTCCAGCCTGTTACAAGTAAGTGAGGACGTACAATCTTTATCCATTTCCCTTTAAAACAACCAATAACCAATTAGGTTAGTCACTTGTTAAACTGAGCTGAGGTGTCTACACTGTCAGCCTATCACACGTTGTTTCACGGCCATATTACCCTTGTGCTAATCAATACACTTTATACAGCATATTATTTACGTGTAGTTATATTTTGGGAAAGCTGCATGTTAAAGCTATGCTGCAGCTACAGCACAGACTTAACAGACTTAATAGGTATGTATATTTGTTACTCCTTAAATACTAAATACAACAAATCTGTATGACCTGAATATCTTTAATTAAAAAGACAAACAAACAACCAAACCTCCATATCACTTGAGGAAAAAAAGGTAAAACTTGGGCAAGCACATGTTCCTGTCATAGCTGCTGTGCATAAACTTTATAGAGACAAGTTGAGCTTCAGAGTTCATTTGACAGATCCACACTGTCTGCTGCTCAGTCTGTGTCCAATAGACTCAAGCCAGAAAACAGATGGGGGGAGGCTCTCTCACCAGCCGAGGGGGAAACTAGTGCTTTGAAGTGGATCGCAATCATTAAATCCTTCCATGTCCCTGGCACACAGGGTACGACAAAACTGTGCTGACAGCCATGGATGCAGAGTATGCTGCTTGTTTTGGTCTCTTTCTATTTTTAAATGAGTGTTGTTTGGCAAGCTGCTCCTGGTGATGATCATTACACAGGCATGAGTGTGCAAAACTTTCAAGCAGTGCTGCTTAACCTTTTTAGGTCAAGAGTCAACCTGACCTTTTAAGGATGAAAATATTTTAAGCTCCAAACCGACATGGCCAGGGCATAAAGTTTCAGACACAATAATACCACTGTCAGCCATTTACAGATAGCAATTTAAAAAGGCTGGACACTTTTGCATTACACTGGCTAACAGTCTAGATAACGGCTACTTAAAATAGCTTTTTATATAATTCAGATTTTGTTTTAAAAAAATAGACATAAGTTAAACAATGCAGGTATGCCATAAAACCTCTCAGTGTAGTGGAAATGAAAGTGAGATGACTGCATGAAGGGTGACTGAAGGGTGTTCTGCAGCGTTTGAGAAATTACTTGTCAATCCTATGTTGCCCAGCTTTCTGCTCTGCACATGTTACTCACACTTGGGGATATTTATGAAGCCAGAACCAGATTCTTTGAGAAGTTTTCTGGTTTTGATTTCAGTTCACATCAACAGCCAGGTGAACAACATTTTCCACATCCTTAATACCCCATTATAATTCTTGGATGCCAGTTTCTGAGCTGCTCCAAATATAAGTGATGTGAGTAAAATAGTATTCGTGGTGCTCATAATAAAAGAATTTTAAAAAGTGACCAGTTTTGTATTGTGTCTACGTAGTTCCACATAAAATGAGGTCATTTCTACTTGTGATTCCTCATTTCAGGTATCAGCAATACTGTTAAGACTAGCTGCAAGTAATTCAATCAAATCATTTAATAAAGAATTGAAGTTCAAAGAAAAGAGGTAAATATTGAAATTCCAAAGGAAAACAACAGAATTTGTGAAAATTGAGTGTGCTGATTTGTTTAGGTCATCTGTTTTTAAAAAAAACTTTGTCAGGCAAAGATCTCAGAAATTGACATTCAAATTTGTGAACAACATCCCCAAACTGTTTGTGTGTCTAGAGAGAAGATTGAAAAAGATATGTTGTAATTTGGTCCCTTCGGCTGTATAAAATCAAGCTGAAATTTCGCAAATAAAAATAAAAGCAAATATGCAGTTTTCACCTTTGGTCCAAGGAATGTTCCACTGATGATGACTCAAATGAAGCTATAAGAAATAATCCATATCAATATGTGAAATGATTGGGCATGCAGCTGCTCTATTAACAAGGGGTACATGTAGGTTTGAAATTCATACCACAGATTTTTTTTCTAAATGTCTGATCATTTGATGTCACAGAAGACAAAATGACTAGTTTTGCAGGTGGAGTCTGGTCTTTCACACTGGAGGGTAAAATGTATTAAAGACAGAATGTTTCCATTGTGCTAACCTGTTTAAGCAACTTTAATTACTCCACCATTCACAAAAGTATACAATGTTCTCAAGCCCCAACTTCTAAATTATATCACTTTAGTTGAACTAGGTGCCCCTGCAACGGCTTCCAATTAATTTCAAAGTAATTTTAATGATATTAATCACTTTTAAAGCATGAACTGGCCAGACTCCAGTATGAACCTCAATCTGACTTTGAATAGTAGCCAGCAGGATAGTCTGATTTCCCAAGAAGTGATTTATGAAATTCCTTTTACCGAGAGGACCAATCAAGTGTGTCGTCATTGTAAGCCAGACAAACCTTTGCAATAATGGAAATTTGTGTTGCAAAACAATAAAAAATTATTAAAATGGAACCTGAAAAGCCTGTTTTAGACATGAGCAAAAACAAATTCCTCACTGTGGTTGCTTGCTCTTCTTCTCTTTAAAGAGAGCCCACAGTTTCTAATCTTACTACCACAAGTTCGCACCGTGTCAGCCGTCTCCTCCCCTTCAGTGTGCTCTCCATAGCGATTATACGTCTCCATGTCAGAGAGAGCACTCTCCAGTGCATCCTCTTCATAGTCAGTGTGGTAGTCAGATTCTTCTGATGCAAGGAAAGAGTGGGGGACAGGAAGCACACTGTGGGTGAATAAACTGGAATATTTGGAGTGTAGAATGGTGACAAATACACGTGGGTGTGCAGGTGCATAAGTCAGAACATTAGAAATGTCATACAGGGTGGACTTTGATGACAAATGCATTATAAATAGAGAGGACAGGAATAAAAACAAGTTTGAAGCTATTTGAGAAATCTACAACTGTTCTTATGTTTAAAAAATTATTGTCTTTGAATAAGCTTCCAAACTGTGTGCAAAGCATGCCAGCTGCAAGAAACACTATAATGGAGTCGTCCTCCTCTAGATTGCTGTGTGTTGGAAATTACAGCAAAGTATAATGGAAACTAACTGCATCAAAAAAAAATCTGCTGCAGACTTTTGTACAATTTCAGCTTTTTGGTGAAGCACATCTGGTTTTGCCTTTTTTTTTTTTAAAGCTCGATCAGTCCCAAAACCTTGGTTATGTTTTTAAGTCTTGATCTGCATTTTGTGCATCCACACAAATAAATAGTATCAAATGTATCACAGAAGGAGAAGCATTGCATCCCATGGTTGTTGTACTCTCCAGTAGCATCTGAAAATAGAAAGGCATTCATTAACTGTGTGGGATGCCTATTGTTTAAAAGAATGAGAACAGAAGCCATTTAGTCTTAAACATTACGGTCTCAGATCTGCAATCATAAAAGTGGCTCCATCCTGTTTTCAGCAATTGTTTTGTTGCCTTTGTTGGTTCTTATCAGGGAGGGGGAGGTTGCCAGTGTAAGTCCTGCTGTTTTACCCTTCATCCTTGTGTTGTTGCTCAAACTGGGAGTAAATAACTCATCTGTCTCCATCCGTCTTCGTCATCTCTTGGTTAGGAGGCGTTTTGTCTTTCAGTGACATTGCTTGGAACAAATCTGGTGCACAGAAATCTATTTGTGTACATTAAGAGCAAACAATTTCATTTTATTACAATTACCTTTTTATTTTTATTGTTATTACTTTATCAGAAAAAGGGGCTGAAGGCCTGAAATGATTCAGCTAGAATATATATATATATATATATATATATATATTTGTTTTTAATGGATTTGTAATATGAGCGATTATAAATTCATTTGTTGTCATTACACTAGATTTCAGGCATGTGAGACTTGAATGTGGCTACTTACTAATATTTCAGTAATTCCACAGTAGTTTTTTCCCTCCATTGTTATTACTGAGTTACACTCATCAGCTTTAAATTTACAGCATTTAATATTTTGCTTATTAATTCAATGCCCAACTTGATTATTTTTGGCACAGAAGACACTACTGCAATTTTCTTCAGCATATATACGTCCAAACAGGAACTGAACTACTGTGAAAATGTCGTTAAATGTCTGGGGTTTTTTAAAGCTCTGACTTATGTAAAGCTCTGCAGTAATAAATATTGCGTGTACTTTGAACTTAGAGCAGCATGACTACCTGGTATACCAATAAGTGGTACAAATTACTTGTTATCGAAGACCGGAGGCCAGTACGAGGTTGTAGACCCAAAAGCAGACTCAATGCAAAATTGGTTCTTAACAAGACTTTATTTAAACAGAGTGAACGAGATATGTATGTATATACAGAAGCTGGAGAGAGGAGCGGAGCAGGATCTCTGAAGGAGAGCTCTGAAACAGAAGAAAAGGCCAGTTAATATCAGAATGGTGATGCAGAGAACTATAGGTGAGTAAAGGTATGGCGGATGTTTCCCTACCTGCAAGAAAGAGGTGAGAAGCTTCGTGGAGAGTATCAGAGTGAGTGTCCAGGCTGGATTGAGGAGCGAGTGAGTGTGTTGAAGATCAGACCTTGAATTCCAAGGGAGTCCAGCAGGGGCACGGTAGGCAGGAGGGCAGGGTAACCTCTTTCCAAAAAGAGGTTGCAGGTGGATTTTGCAGGTGAGACCAGCGTCCAGTAGATTTCCAGTGGAGAACTGATTTGGAGCAGTGGCAGAGAGGCACAAGGAGACAAGGTTAAGCACGAGGTATAAGCACAAGCCACGTTGACCTTGGACCGTGGAGGCCCAGTTACCACCAGGTAGCAGACAAACTGGCAGAGAATGGGAGACCTGGCCTTAAGACTCCCTCTGCTGATTAGCCACCCGATGGATTTCAGGTGAAACACCAGGAACTCCACCCACTAGGGTGGGCACAGGAAAACATAGGCTCCAGATGGAAAATCCCAATGTACTCATTCAGACCATGCAACTTGTACCTCAAAATTTGGTTGTGAAAAAAACAGAGAACAAAAGTTTTCAATGTCATCACAACCCTAAAACAATGCATTGTAAAAAAAACCAAACAAACAAAAAAAAAAACTTAAGTTGTCAACTCCCAGTATTTTAGTTATTAATCTCTATAGCATTTGGATTAGTTATTTCATTGCCTATCACAATATTTTGTGGTTTTAAGTCACACACACAAAATCAAGCCCAGACTCTGCTATTGCTTTTTATTGACCTCTCCAATGCTTTCAGTTCAATTCAATTTTATTTATATAGTGTCAAATCACAACAACAGTTGCCACAAGGTGCTCTATATTGTAAGGTAAAGATCTTACAATAACACAAAGAAAACAAAGAAAAGCCCTACAATCATATGACCCCAATGAGCAAGCACTTTGTTGATAGTGGAAAGAAAAAACTCCCTTTTAACAGGAAGAAACCTCCAGCAGAACCGGACTTAGAGAGGGGGGGGGGGGTGATCTGCTGCGACCAGCTGGAGGTGAGGGGAGGAAGACATTGCAAAGACACACTGTGGAAGACGGGCGAGATATTAATAATATCTGATGGTTAAATGCAGAGAGGTCTATTAACACATATTGAGTGAAAAAAGGTGACTAAAGAAGAAACACTGAGTGCATCATGGGAATCCATGCAGCAGCCTAGACCTATTGCAGGATAACTAAGGGAGTATTCAGGGTCACCTGATCCAACCCTAACTATATGCTTTATCAAAAAGGACAATTTTAAGCCTACTCTGTTAGGGGGCCTGGATCGTTGACCCAGTGGTTTTGTGTTTTTGGTTTTTTGATTTGGTTTATTATATTTTTAGCTTTCTTTGTCTATTGGGTTATAGGGTTGTTCTGAGTTTGGGTTCTCTGTGTGGTTTATGTTAGAGTTTTAGTCTTTTGGCTTCTGTCTGTGTTCCTTAGTTGCTGTCTCTCCTGTCTGCTAAATCCCCTTGTCAAGTTCGCATCTGTTTCCTGTTTTACTTTGAAGTCCGTGTCTCAGGTTACTGTATCGGGTTATGCATCCCCTGTCTCGTTAGCCCTGATTTGCCCCAGCAGTGTTTTCCCTTCTGTCTCTCATTCACTAATTGCTCCCTCTGTGTATTTAAGCCCTGTGTTTAAAAAAGGCCTTTCAGGTGTTTTTAGGACATCCTGATAATAACGAATTATAGTGGTCCAGCCTAGAAGTAATAAACACATTAACTAGTTTTTCAGCATCACTCTGAGACAGGATGTTTGTAATTTTAGAGATATTATGCAAATGGAAGAAAGCAGTTCTACTGTACATATGTTTAATATGCGCACTGAAGGACATATCCTGGTCAAAAACAACTCCAAGATTCTTCACAGTGTTACTAAAAACCAAGGTAATGCCATCCCGAGTAAGCATGTAATTAGATTTTCAGGGCCGAGTACAATGACCTCTATCTGCATGTGTGTTATCTTGGTTTATGGATAGATAAATGTGGGTGTCATCTGCATATCAGTGAAAATGTATTCTATGCCTTCTAATGATGCTGCCTAAGGGAAACATGTATAATATAAACAGATTTGGTCCTAGCACTGAACCCTGTGGAACGTCATAATTAACCTTAGTGTGTGACTCTCCATTTACATGAACAAATTGGAGTCTATTAGAAAGATATTACACAGTACATTTAATACCTACAGCATGCTCTAATTGCTGTAATGAAATATTATAGTTAACAGCACCAAACTCTGCACTGAGGTCTAGCAGGACACTCACAGATATGAGTCCACTGTCAGAGGCCATAAGAAGATCATTTCACTAAAGCTGTTTCTGTACTCCGATGAGCTCTGAAACCTGACTGAACCTCTTGAAATAAACCACTCCTCTGCAGGTGATCAGTTAGCTGTTTTACAATTACTCTTTTAAGAATTTTTGGGATAAAAAGGAAGGTTGGAGATTGGCCTACAATTAGCTAATACAGCTAGAGATGGCTTTTTAAGTAACGTTTTAGCTACTACCAACGTGGAGGCCACCTGTGGAAATTAACTTAAAAATCACTGAGATGATTTCCAAAAATATCCTTATTTTTATTGATAGAATTAAAAACATTGCTGCACAGCATGGTGTGTCTTTACTCCTAATCAATCCATCACCTCAACTTTCTCAGCAAGGGGGTTAAGGCGTTTCCATAGCAGCCACCAGCCCGAGAGTGAGTCGCCGTAATTAGTGAGATTGGTTTCATCCCGGCTGCCCACATCAATAGCTATTACCACTTTGGCCCCCATGGAGCGCGCAACATCAGCTGGGAGAATCAGGGGAAGAAGACAAACAGCATACAGTACTGGTAAAATTAAAAATATATTGCTATAAGCAAACAGCTGAGCAACTACATCAAAGTACGGCAACTTTTAATACTTAATAAGAGAAGGTACAAACTGAATGTAACAAACCAGGCAGGTTGTTGATATAGCCTCCATCCATCAGCAGGTGTCCATCTTTTGGGTGACACAGACGAAGGTGAAATCCATGTTGCATGACCCAGTTTCAGGCAAGTATTAGCTGCCACATAAGGGGCCTCAGTATGGGTTTGACCAATCCATGGACTGTAGGGTGCCCAGGGTACTGTGGCTGCAAAACAAGGCAAGATCATCACCCTTCCACCACCGGGCGGAACATGTCTGCTTTACTTCGTCTGTCCAAAGGACAAGGAGGCTTTCTGCTGGTAAGTTTTCCAAACAAGCCTTACCTGTTCAGTCTTTTAACAAGCTAACTGGCTTGTAGAGTCTCAGATGCATGTCATGGGTTTTTTCTCTGAGCACAGCCTGATCTTGAGGTGAATTTGCTGGGGAGGAACACTGATGTGTAACACAATCACCTCTGAATGATCCAGACCAGCAAACTGCTTAAAGTTCTGCTCTCTTCCTCACACCCCTCCTCTCTTTCACAACAGCCATTCTTCTTCTGTATGCCCAAGAGTCAGTACAAGCCATTCACAGCTTGTCTAACCATTGAACCCCGTGTGTGTGTGTGTGTGTGTGTGTGTGTGTGTGTGTCTTATACTAGTAATATTAAGTCCATGACTAATCAAGTTGACCTCGCTGCATTAAGTGAATCAAAACTGTAGGTTCCTGTCATTATATTCATCATTGTACAGATAAATGAGTCCCAAATGATTAAAATATTTTTTTGAGAATTATTTTAAACAAAAATACCAACTCGGTTCTTGATTTCTTAAATGAGAGCATGTTTTTCTACCTTATACATGAAATACATGTCATGAGCACTATACCAAACATCAATTTGCTCTCAAAAATCACCTCAGTTCTCTGAGGGACATATTACACAAGCGGACTGCACCATTTTAAAAACTCTGACGTTATGGTCCATGATTATGTCATTGTCAAACATAATCCTTTCAGATTTATCAGCTGCACATTCATTGAACAAATCTCCTGGTCAATCACATCCCTAATTCGTTATGTCACAAAGAAAAAGCTGATGATGTTTGACTATCAGTCTCAGACTAGCCCATCTGCCACCATCCCTGTTTTTTTTTATTCCATGTTCTTTAATATAGCAAAATGTTTAAGCAAGTATTATTATTGAGTGGCAGGAGGATCCCACAGTTCCCCCCCTCCCACCCCATTCTCCCAACTGATGCTTGATGTCACATTGCCTGTAAGAGCTTTCGTTTCTCTAAAAAAAAGGCTCAACACTGCATGAATTGCAGTCTATCAGTGCTTTAAAGGTTTCTTTTAAAAAGCTCATTGTTTTGAGGTTCTTCTCCACATGGACCGCTTTCCTGCATGAAGTCAAAGATGGTTCAGAAATGACTTGGAGAAAAACAGAAACCAGAAAGCTTCCAGTACCAAACTTGCCAATTTCACACAGAACTGGTTTTATTAAACTGCAGAATCTTTGTTAACTGAGTTACTTACCCTGTTTTTTTTAATTTGCTGGCAGAGGTCACAAATTATTTAATCAATAAAAACTAATGACAGTGTGAACATGCCTTGATTTTTAAACTAACTAGATAGTACTGGTATTTCGCAGTAAGTCCCTGTGAATGCAAAGCACTGAATTTAGGTTAAAAAATATTTTGGGGTGTCTTTGCATTGCAGGTACAGCAGTAAAATATCAGAGTAATTAACTAATGAATTATCAATAAATTAGTAATAAAATGAGGTTCATGCACTGTACATATAAAAACAAATATTGGATTTGAAAGTGTAGCTCTAACAGCTCCTAGTAATACACCGCTCTCTTCTCCTGGGAACCAGTGAATACCTCACCTCCCCTACAGTAGAGTCCTGCTCTCCTAGTCCCACAATAATGATGCAGTCAGCCTGACGGATGCACCTCTGTGTCCACGGGGTCAGTGTGTAGTCAATCTGGTAAAGAACTATGCGATGGATGTCTTCTTGTTGGCCCAGCCAGCTGGACAGACGGTACTCATGAACACTAAAGAGGAAAGAAGTCCATTAATGACAGGCAGCATTGCTTTGCTGGCAGCATCCAAGACATCCATTTTCCTCTTGTGCCAATAGAGCAAACGTTAGCAGAATTTAATGAGCGTGAAAGACAAAGCACAAAGAAAATAAAAACCAACAGACAGCAGTAAGACACCGAAAATGACTCATTTTATTTGAGGCTTGAATAAGAGAAGATGGACCTGCAAAATTGCATAAAATGTTTGAATCTGGCACAAAACATACCTGTCAAGTGCAGCAGCTCCAAGACACTGTTTGATAATACCACTTGTCAGTAGAAGAGTGGGACCTTTATGTGAGAGATGATAGATTACACCCATGAATGTCTACTTCAAGGAGGTGTTACATCCAGGTTAAAGACAGCTGAAAGGTGATTTGATTGTTCAGGTGCATCTCAGATCTTTTAAAGTCAAACATCCACCACATTGTGAAGCATTGGTGAAAGGATTTTATGTGATACATTGTAATAAAGCAAGGAAAGGTACTACACTGAAAACACAAGTACCCCATTTAAACCTTTTAACTGTTTGTAATCTCTAAAGTCCTCCTCCTTATATGGTCAATCTCTAAAGCCCTTAATGCTCATTAAAGTGAAAATCTAATTCCTTAATTTGGTGTTAATTTGTCTGTACTGTCTTATTTAACCAAAAGCAAATGAACATCTGTCCTGAAGGCTCAGTTCCAGTCCAAATTAGGGTGCAAACAGGAATCCATAATACTTAAGGAGAGAGTATTTCCATCATGGAAGACAAACAGCACATCTAATCCTGTCTCCATGCCTTGATAAGAAGTTTTGGAAAATGATAACAGAGTAGAGCTCTTATGTTTAACTCTCATGCCCTCCTCTTCTTTTTAGTCAGAATTTTGAAATCCGGCGTCATCCATACTCTGTTGATGCATTTTACAGCTTTTTGACAACTTCGTGGACAAAAATGCACACATATAAACTCTGCCATAAAATCCTCATACAATAATTTTTTCTTCTTTTTTTTCATAAACACACACACACACAGACTGCTCAGAGACACACATCCACCCCACCCTCTGAAGTGTGGATGGACAAGTGCCCCCCATAGCCAGCAGTCAACCTCTGCCCAGACCACCAGCCAATCCTGAGACCAGGTAGGATGTACGATGGGGGGGGGGGATGTGCTCATCAACGCCTCCTCCCACAACACCTTCAGTGTCTGAGGTGCATGTAAAGTCAACGCACCAAAGACCAGCACCCATCATTCCTACCGAAAAGGGTAGTCCAGCTGTTCCACTCAGGGACTTCTTGGTTTAAAAAAAAGAGAGAATCGAAGTAATCATGAAAATAATACAAATAACTAATAAAAATTAACATGTTGCATTCACTGAAACTTAACACGATGAACATTTTAAAAATGTCATGGATTACCTTGTGTAGTGCCAGAGACTCCCTCTCAACACCTTCGTGGACAAAAATGCCCCATTCACTTGCATTGAAACCACATTTTTTAAAATCTCTCTACCAATGCAGTATAAAACCGTGCATTCTGTAATGTCAGCATTTCATTTTAAAGAACAGTTGTGATATTTCACCAGATTCATCTATTTTCCCATTTTAGGCCAATGCATGAAATTCTTGTTTTGTTATTTTATGGAACCATGTGATTACCAGGGGCCAGGACCAGGATGCGTGTGTGAAATAATTTTCAATCAATGCAAACTGCAACAACAAAATATAAACACAACAACATGTGATGTATCTGTGTGTTTGAGAGAAATAGATAAATGGATTGAGAGAGGGTGTGTGTGTGTCTGTGTCTGTGTGTGTGTGTAAAGGCATGGGTCTGCGTGGCATTGTTGCAGTCTCTCATCCTCATTTTTCCAACCATGTTTCATGACATCACATACAGAGGAAGAAAAGCTCACCTACAAGTACGTAATTCAAGTTAATTAATTTTGAGTCTTGCTAGTCCACAGACCTACTGATGCAGTAAGTGTGTGTGAGGGGGGGGGAGCTAAGAATAACCTCTACCCTTCTACCCTTCATCTAAAACTGACGTCAACACGGCCGTACTAAATTTGTCTCACAATCTTATTGCCACTATTACAGAAGCTCCAATGACAGCTTTTCTCCTCCAGGTAACAGTAACCATAGCATCCATTAACCCAGGTATTATTAGAAGCATTGTGACAGGAACCAGTCACGCCAGCCAACAGGGAGGTGGGTGAGTGAAACCAAGTCACTTTGCTTTACACAGGTTGAAAATACCATTTTAGAGTTTAATATGAGAAAAACTTAACAGTACTGTTAAAATATTTAGAAGATACTTTAGAATCAGATTTGATCATCATCACATCATGTTTCTATAAAAGCTGGCCATAAACTTCTGAATATTTTCCATTTAATTGCATCTATCTCTTTATTATATCGTTTTGATTTTATACTCTTTTTAATTTTCAGACCCAACACTTTTGAGTATTACATGTTAAAATGTTTTACAACAAAGTAAACGCAGTTGAGTTATTCATGTTCTTTAGGATTTGTTACTAAGCACAATCAACAGGAAATGCATGCTACATACACCATGTTGCCATAAATATTCACTCAACCATCTGAATAATTAAGCTCAGGTGTTCCAATCACTTCCATGGACACAAATGTATAAAAATCAAACACCTATCCATGCAAACTGCTTCTACAAACATCTGTGAACAAATGGGTAGCTCTCAGGAGCTCATTGAATTCTAGCATGTTACAGTGATAGGATGTCACTTATGTTAGTTCAGTCATGAAATTTCCTCACTACCAAATATTGCACAGAGAAATATTAGTGTTATTATACAAAGTGGAAGTGACTGGGAAGAAGAGCAACTCGAACTGCCACGAAAACCACAGAACAGGGTCAGCGGATGTTGAGGTGTATAGTATGCAGAGGTTGCCAAATTTCTGCAAGGTCAGTTGCTATAGACCTTCAAATTTCACGTGGCCTTCAGATTATTTCAAGAACAGTGCATAGCAAGCTTCATGCAATGAGTTTCCAAGGCTGAGCAGCTGCATCTAAGCTTTACATCACCAAGCACGATGTAACGGATTGCCAACACTGGACTGTAGAGCAGTGGAGGGATAGAGGGAAGGGGGATTATAGCGAGGGATTGTCTTTCAGGAGTTGGACTCGGACTTAATTCCAGTGAAAGGAACTCTTAATGCTGAAGCATGCTGAAGCATTTTGGACAATTTCAGGCTCCCAACTTTGTGGCAATAGTTTGGGGATTGCCACTTCCTGTTCAAGCATGAAAGCTCACAAAGCAAGGTCACAAACACATGGATGAGCGAGTTTGGTGTGAAAGAACTTGAGTGGCTTACACAGAGTCCTGACCTCAACCTGACAGAACACCTTTAGGATAAATTAGAGGAGAGACTGTGAGCCAGGTCACCTTACAAATCTACTTCTGGAAGAATGTCCAAAAATTCCCATAAACACACTCCTAGACCTTGTGGAAAGGTTATAGATGCAAAGTGTGTACTGACATTTTAATAAACACTATGGATTCAGATTGAGATCACTCAACTTCCTGCATGTGAACACTATATTTTGCCAGTGCAGTGTATAAACTCAACTGATAGGTTAATTTGTATCAAAATAAAAACAAGTGTTCAAAGCGCTAAAATTGCAAGGATTAAAAATATAATTGGATAATTTCAGCCAGCTGTGTGTGTTGCATGCAAAAATTCAAACATAGCTCAAAACTGAATAAAACTTTATATATAAAAGCAAAAAACAAGAGACTCGAAGGGAGGTATTATACTAGAAAATTGGATCCAGTCAAATGGATCACAACACATGCAAAAACATCTAGTTATTAAGCAGGAAAACAACCCTAGATATACAAGGAATCTAGAGGGTTAGAGAATGAATGGCTTTACTGTCCATCTCAGTCACCTGATCCTATTCTAACGGAACTGCATACCACCTGCTAAAGACTGGACTGAAAACAGAGACCCCACAGCAACAAGAGCTGAAGGTGGCTGGGAGAACATAATGGGGAAGGATAAAAAGGATCTGGTGGCATTAATGGCTCAAAGACTTTAGGCACTCATTAACTGCAAATGACATTCTAAAACATCTACATAGATCTTGCTTTACTGATGTAAAACTAGACATACTGAACCTCTGGTGTGGCACATTTATGTAGTGTCAACCGCTTTAGCCATCTCCACATTATGTGTTTCAATATATTCAGGTTAATGTAAACTATCCTAATACTTAAAGGACTGGTAAATGAATTGATATACTGGATAACTCAACAGGGAATGAATATCTAATTTCCTTTTAATCAGATTAAAGGCCACTAAACAAAATGAGAAATGATTTAACTACTGTAGTGTGCACACCCACACTCCTCTGGCAGCCTGGCAAATGAATTTAGTGCATGCTTTTGACTAAATGCACTTGGAATTGTCCCAAAAAGAGCCTGAGACAAAGAGCATGAAAAAGATAAAAAAAATTATCTGGATTGTTTTTTATGCATATTCTATTTCAGCTGCCTTTTGGATACATTTTTTGTTCTCTCTCCCCCCCCCTTTGTTTAAATATATCCCAAGATGTACTAGTCTTAGTCTGCATTTACTGAAAGTAGAAAGTAGAACATACAGGAAATCCAGTCTCATCAGCCATATGCAGTATACTGACAGCTAATAGGCAGCTCCATTTGTGATATTAACATTGTAATTTTTTATATCTAACCTTTTAACAGGTTCTTATATGAAAACAAACAGCTAGTGTTGTTTGATACAACATGGATATTAATAGTCTTCCATCAACTCTTCCCCAGCTGTCTTCCCTCTGGCTGTCACGGTGCTTACCACTCCAATCAGGTCACCACGTCCGTACTCCCCTATCAACTCTTTCTTGCCATCCTCCTTCATGATTACTGAGCGCAGTCGACCACTCAGCACTATGAAAGTGCTGTCTGATTTCTCTCCCTGCCTGCAAAAAGAAAAGAAAATACAGATAACTTCAGTCTACTGCAAATCTGCAAACAACTCACAATCACATTTCCAAAGTCAGCTTCCCCTCCCTCGATTAGTATTTATTAACTTGTCCCGCATGAACCAAGTAATGCCTGTAGTGTTACGAGTTGATTTCACACATGAGACACAAGGTCAGCAGAGGAATACCTGTAAACAGCCCTGCCAGCTTCAACAGCCATCCAGTCAAGAGCAAAGTCTATTTGCCTGACAAAAGATGACATCCTCTTCACCACAGCATGAGCAACATTAAGCACCACTTTGGGCTCCACTCGCATTATCCTAAGGAATAAAGAAGAATCCACAAAAGGACAAAGTAGAAGTAGCCATCTTTGTTTTCCCCTCCAACTCTACAGTGCTGAACATCACAACAGTGTGAGGATGTGTGTCACTCACTTATAAAAATGTGTTTTGGAAATAGAGAGGGAGCTGCAATCTCACTGAGCTCAAAGGAGTCGAGCACGTTTGTACATAAACACCAAAGCGAGAGGAATTACTCACCATGGACATTGGGAGAAGTCACAGCACGCGAGCAGGGAACGAGCACACGAAGAATGATTATTGTGACAGATGATTATTTGCATCTTTTGTCAATAAACACACTTTATTCTACACAGGAAGTCCTGCGTGTGGGTCCTGCTTTCACCACTCTGACAGAACAATCCAGCCAGAAATGGACCCAGTGGACTTGGATCCTGTCACTTCAGGGGGATCAATTGGATCGGCATGAGAAAATGCTGCAGCATTTCTCTAAGGAACAGAGCACTCTCCTTTAATGTGTAACAGAGATTAAAGGTATGTTACAGCCTCACCCGTCTGCGCCTCCTCCACCACATATACCGCCACACAGCATCGCAGCTGCCTGCCCGCTTCCTCCTTCGGTGCCCTCCGAGCCACGGAAACACCCACTACCCATCCCGGAGAAATTCTCGGCTGAGTTGGACAAAACAGATAGATTTCAGACTCGATGTGCACTACCGTTTCGTCAGCAAAACTGAGCCTACACCTCAGACAGCTCAAAAATGTATTTTATGTTGGAGCTGTTGTCGGGGTGTGCTCCGAAATGGGCTCAGGCGGTTCTTAAAGCTCACCCTGACATATTCTATAATGACTCTTTCATAGTCTATAGAATAGAAAACACAAAGTTCTGTTGTGTTTTCTACAAAGGTTCGAGCCCAGATGCTGCCACACACAAAATGTTCCACCTACGGCAAGGCAAGAGAGCCTTGGTGGACTTCTACACTGACTTTTGGATTTTGGCAGAGGAGACGGGGTGGGGGGAGAATGGTCTCCGAGGGGCTTTTCTCAATAGCCTTAATGAAGACTTAAAGTGTGACTTGTCCCCTAAGAATTACCTAAATCACTGGATGCATTATTATCAATGTGTGTTAAGATGGATGGCCACATCCAGGAGTACGGTGGGCAAGCTGCCGGTTTCTGTCGATTCCATTGGGAGGTTGCCTCTGAGGGACAGAGCCCCGAGAGGTGGGAGGCTGCTGGAAAGAGGAGCAACCGATCCAGCTCAGCCGGGCCCGACTTTCACGCTCGGACTGGAATCAAAGGCAGTGAACGGGGAGTGTTTCTTCTGTGGGAAAAAAAGGACATTATGCAGACTCATGCCCAGCTCGGCCAAAATAGCAGGCCCTTCGGTAAACGTAGGGATGCAGTTACCTTTGGTTAAACACACACATCCCACAGATAGATTGGTCCAAGAGTTGTATTGCGGGTTGGAGCGTGTGGTGCCATAAGAACTGTTTGCACTCAGCCACTCCCAGTGTCTCGCCATCCACTCCATCTGAACCGATCACAGTTCCTGATTTGTCCTCTGTTTGTGTCGTTGTATTTAGCAAGGACTGAGCTCTCTCCCTTCCTCCACATGGATCCTACGATTATGGAATAGACCTGCTTTCTGGCGCGCCTCTCACCACCAGTCACCTGTATAGTCTTTCCAAGCCAGAACAGGAGGCCATTGATTGATACATAACCAGTTCACTAGCTGCCGGAATAATCCGCCCCTCCAAGTCCCCACTTGGAATCTCTCTGTCCATGCATTGACTTTTGGGTGTTAAACAAAATCTCTGTTAAGAACAAGTACCCCCTGCTGTTGCTTTTTTCTGCCTTTGAACTGTTTGAAGGGGCCACCATTTTTACTAAGCTTGAATTAAGAAATGCTTTTCATTTGGTCAGGATCAGGGAGGGAGATGAGTGTAAGACAGCATTAAATATGCACCTGGGACATTTTGAGTACCTGGTCATGCCTTTTGGCCTCACCAATGGTCCCACAGTTTTTCAGGCCCTAGTGAATGACGTGTTGAGAGATTTCATTAATCACTGTGTTTTTGTGTACCTGGATGACATTTTGATCTTGGCAGACCATGAGGGACACGTCTGCCAGGTACTACAACAGTTGTTGGAGAACTGACTTTTTCGTCAAAGGAGAGAAATGTGAGTTCCACCTACAGTCGGTCGCTTTTCTTTTTCTTATTGTCGAGCAAGGATAACTGCGGGTGGTCATCTGGATGGACCACAAAAACCTTGAGTACTTGCAAGCAGCCAAATGCCTCAACTCCCGTCAGGCCATGCAGGCTCTGTCCTTTACTCAGTTCAACCTAACCAATCCTTACAGACCCAGCTCCCAAATGTGCTTTCCTCATCAGGTGAGACCTTGGAGAGGGCTATCCTGCCTGCGGCCTGCATTATTGGGGCTCTCACATGGGAGACAGAGACCCTGAACAGAAACACTCAGCAGGACACCGCACGGTTTTACAACGTCTGTTCTGGTGGCCATCTCTTGCTTTGGATGTCCATGATTTTGTTTGCCCTACCTGTGCACAGAATAAGACGTCCAACTCTTTGCCTGCTGGGTTTCTCAGGCCGGTACCTATCCCGAGGAGGCTCTGGTCGCACATCGCCCTGGAATTCATAACTGGACTGTAATCATTTTCAGGTAACACCACCATACTCACCGGTTTTCCAAGGCTGCACATTTTGTTGCTCTGCCCAAATTGCCCATTTTAGAGACGGCGAGACTGCTTATGGATCATGTGTTGCTTTGCCTTCATGGCATACCTCAAGAAACTGTGTCCGATCGGGGTCCACAGTTCAAGTCACTTAACACTTAACATGCCACAAAAATAAATTTAAAAGGGTGCATTGAAAGGATCAGAACACTGACACCAGCTGAATTTTCTCCAATTAACCCCTCACCTGCAGCTGGATGATTCCCAGCAGGTCTTTCTTAGCAGCTTGGAGGATTGCACTGCTTTTACCAAGATAGGTAGCATCAGCGTGCCCTCCGCTGTCTGTATAGTGAAATACTTCAGATGGTGTGTGTTGCATTGTCACACTCTTCTTCAGACTAGACTACAAAGACAGGCACAGGAGAGAAACTACTATGGAGGAAGTAGGTAAGATGCAGCAGATACTGTGCTATTGTGTTACATTTACACACAAGACCTGTCACCACGCTTCAATGTAAAAAGCAGACCTTACTTTGTGAGTGATAGGACTTGATGGAGCCTCCTCAATGGTAACTCGAGCTCGTTCGCAGGCCATGCTCAGGTCATTACCTGTAACTCAGAAAACAAAGGATTAGGATAACGAGTACATCTGTGCAGGAAATTAATACAGCCATGTGGCATTTGATGATCGCTTATGTCCAAGGCAGTGACCCACCTGTGCATTCAGTGGGCATAGAGGTAGATCGCAGCTTCCTGGTTGAAGGGCTGTCCTTTACACCATCTGTTTAATACAAAGTCAGTGCCAGCACTGGATCAGTTTCAATACAAGACAAAGCTGAAACTGAACGGCATGTAGTGCATGTTTGTGTGTGTGCTTGACCTGTCTCTGCAGTGTTTTCAGTGGTTCCAGCAGGTGATTCGTCCTGCAAGTGGAGAATAATCTTTCAATGATGAGTCAAATATGGATGGGATAGGTAATCTTCAAAGGTTTGCTGGCAATTACAACTGTGTAGCAAATATCAAGTTAAAATAATTTTAAATAATTTCTTTTAAAATATGCAACAGAGCTCTGTACAGATGAAGTATATTCCTCATCAACAGTTTACAGTCACCAATAATGTCACTACCACACATTCAACAATATTTTATTTTATGAATTAATCTGTTTAAGGCTAGTTTGAAATATAGAATAACTAAAATCTAAAGATTTTTAAAGTACATTGAAATATGGACTTTTTTAAAAATAAATTTCCTAACTCTAAATCAAAGATTAGATTTAATAATCATAAATCCAGAGGTAAGTCAGATATATATGTTACTGCTCCCTGTTTCTGTTGAAGTGCTATTTTATGCATTTTCTATGATCTATGATGGACCAGGTTATATTGCTGTGCTTAATGTTGTGCGAAATTAGCCTGTGCGTGTGTGTGTGTGTGTGCGTGTGTGTGTGTTCTATGCCTGTTGATACACAAGCACATAACAAGTCGTGTGACACAGTCATCGTGACCATGTGTATGCACATAAATACTGTAGGTGTGCACTAATTAAATCTCCTCCTACTGGATTGAAAAGCTCAGTTGTTAGGCCCAGATGGTTATGCAAAGCCAAAAAGGTGACTCTTTGGAGGCGCACCATAATTATCTGAAACACAGGGGAAAAAACACACACACAAAAACCCCAGCAGAATATACTATCATGTTATAATATCATGTTGTAGCTACATTCAAATTAGATGTTTAATTGGAGAAAAAACAAACACTCAACACATCATGCACTCTTTTACCTGAATGACGCGTACAAGTGTCTCAGGGTATTTCTTAAACACTGACTCGAAGGCTGAAGCAGGTAAGCGTAAGATGGTGGAGCGAGTTGCAGCTCGTGCCGACACAGTTTTATATGGAGCTGGATAACCCTGGCAAAATCGAAGATAACAATCAGAGAAATCTCCTCCACATCTTTCACAGCTATCTATTTGGAACTGCCCTCTAAGTAATAAATTGGGCTAAGGATACTTTCCCTAAGGTTTATTACGTGACCTGTACGTGTACCTGTGCTTGCAGCATTTTAATGTGGCCTAAATAACTGTCAACACTTCAAAGCTCTATAACACAAGTGTGATAGTGTTTAAATGGTTTCTATGCAATGGCAACAAAGTAACAAGATATGAAAAAGTTATTCTATTGTAATAACTGATTTTTCTATACATTACATACGTGGTTTGAGTTCATTACTGCACAATCAGTTCCAAACAACATCAATCTGAGTGTGTGAAAAGGATGACAATGATGTATTTTAAGAAGAGAAAAACAAAGTCGAAAAGATGCAGCTTTAAAAAAAACAAATTACAGCAAATACAAAGTACATTACTTTTGTTTCAGGGGCATGAAGGTAATGAATAAACAAATCAAACTGACACAGACACTTCAGAAGGCAAATGAGGACATAACCTAGAGAGAGAAAAAACAGGAGCTCACAGTGATGGTGTCCAGAATACTGAGCAGGCTGTGGACGCTGTCTCCGGGGAGGACATCCTTCACCACTGATTCTGTGCCATCCTGCAATATAAAAAAGAAGAATACAGGACATGATGTCAACAAAATAATATTAATAAGGTAAAAAATATTTCACACTTTCTAAACAAATCTGCAGACATCTAGTTGGATGAAAGTAGGACTTCAGCTAAGTGGACATGATTAGAATTTAAGCAAGCCAACAACATATTGGGATGCCACTCACTTGTTGTGATAGCAAAAAATTAAGTAGTTACTATTTATTCTACTGTCCTCTGGTGTTCATGCTTTATCATTAGAAGTAAACACTGAAACTGGAAAATAGAAAAGAACACTGAAAATGAATGTAAATTAAATTAGGTACAGTTTTCAGTTGACCTTGCATTACACTTATTAAATGACCAGTGGACACAGCTGTTGACATGGAAATACAATATAAAGCAATTAAGTTTCAAGATTAGCCTGAAGAGAGAGTCAGATGCAGATCAACATGTCATTTACATACAGTCCCGATCAAATGTTTAAGACCACTTGAAAAATGGCAAAAAAAAAAAAAAAATCATATATTGCATGGATGGATCTTAACAAGGTTCCAAGCAGAGCTTCAACATGCAACAAGAAGAAATGGGAGTGAGACAAATCATTTTTTACAGCATGTAATTTATTGAAAACAACGCTTAAACTGAAACAGGCTGTTTTACAGCTGATCAAAGCTTTAGGACCACACCTTCAAAAAAAACCTGTAAACCCCACCAAAACAGAAATCAAAGTTCCAAACATGAACTCAGTAATGAGTAGCTCCAAGTAGTAGAGTAGCACATTATTGTTGATCTCTTCAAAAATTTGTTGCGGCATGCTTGATTCAAGCGCTTCCATGAGGTGAGTGGGAACATTTCTCCAAGTGATGAAGACGGACGCACGAAGTGCACCTACTGTCTGAAACTGTTGTCCATTTTTATAAACTTCCCTTGCCTTCCATCCCCAAAGGTTCTTAATTGGGTTTAGATCAGGGGAACACACAGGATGATCCAAAAGAGTGATGTTATTCTCCTGGAAGAAGTCCCTTGTCCTGTGGGCATTATGTACTGAAAAACCCAGTCCTTACCACACAGACGAGGTCCCTCAGTCTTGAGGGATGCTCTCTGCAACATCTGGACATTGCCAGCAGCCATTTGACGCCCCCGCACCTCCTGAGCTCCACTGAAGGAAACAGCACCTCAGACCATTATAGCGCCCCCTGCATCTCAGGTGGGATCTGTCATGACAGTAACGCTGAAAAACCAACAGGACCATCAAGGTTAAATTTTTTCTCATCAGAGAATAAAACTTTCTTCCACCTTTCCATGTCCCATGTTTGGTGCTCTGTTGAAAAGTCCAAACAGTTAGTTCTGTGGATCAAGGAGACGGGACCTTTGAAGACGGGTTTTGTTTTTGAAGCCCTTCAGTCTCAGATGCCGCTAATGGTTATGGGGCTGCAGTCAGCACCAGTCACGGCATTCATTTGGGCCAAAGATTGAAAGTTTTTGGGGTCTTCCACTTGACTTTTTTGTTCTATAACCCTCAGGAACAAGAAATTTCAAATGACTGCCTGACTGTGTCCCACCTCAGCAGTGATGGCGTGCTGTGAGAGACTCATTTCTTCTTGCTGCATGTTAAAGCTGTACTTGGAACTTTGTTAAGATCCAACCATGCAAAATATGATTTTTTGCCATTTTTTTTTGCCAAGTGGTCTTAAACGTCTGAAAAGCCTTAGTTTAATTTTTTTTTTAAAGAGACTCCCTTCAGGGATCTTGCAGGCTCTGGGGTCAAAATTACTTTTGAGATGATATATTTGATATTAAACATTAGCAATAAATTAAATACTGAGCATCCTTAATACAAAAATGCCTTTAACATGTTAAGTGCACTCCATGAATTCTTTCCAAATGTTAATTCATGACATCACAGTTAATTTATGACATAATAATTTATTGCATTAAGGTGTACATAGTTTGGATAGTATTTACTCATACTATCATTGTCTACCATTAAAATTTATTTGGTGATGTGTGACAAGCAGAGGTTATATTATAACTATATGCTATATGCTATATTAATGTAATAATTAAATTTACTAGTACATGGGAGTACAAACTTTAATTTTTAATTGTAATAAATGTACTCAGCTTGAATCAGTTAAGCAGAACATGAGCAGAGAAAAAGAAACAATTTTTTTAAGTAGCTCTATTTCCTGTTGCCTACATTATAGAGGGTGAGTTTGCCTCTAAATAGAAAATGAGTACAGTCAGGGGTTAAAGCTGAATTAGCAGATCAAGTCAATTTATTTTATTAGCACATTTAAAAAGAACAGAGGTTGACCAAAGTGAATTCAACAAGATGTAAGCAGATATTTTTACCTGTTGTCCTGGCTGATTTCCAGCCAGGACAACCGGACTGGTATAAAGTTGGTATGAAGCTGGAATTCAGTGAATTAATCTAATATCATCAGCTTAACTTCATATTAATCTCTGCAACACAGATGTGACTAAACTCTGACCATGAGCACCGCAAACTGTGCACCAGTCACACACAGTTTAAATGCACCACAGTACAGCAAACTAACCTGTTTATGCTGCACTAAACTCCATAATATTTTTATGTAACTTTTAAATTACACAGTCAACCTCAGTTTGTTTAGCAGCATGTTTCACAATATGAAAAAACACAATGCCACATGTACAGACCCAACATGTGATTTTTAAACATGAGGAGTTCTCCAACGAGAAGACGCTATAGCACACGTTTTTGCCTCTTTCATTTATTTTTATGCCAGGTCCCCTGGTGATTATAACACAAACAGGTTTGCCTTTCACGTGTTACTGTTTAGGCTCAAATCAGTTTGATGTTTGAAGGGCTGCACTGACCTGAAATAATAACATTCCTCAAATGTTAAGCCAAATGTAACAAGCCCGTTTTGAAAATGCAAGTAGAAGGTACAGATATTTGTTCAAAATAGAGGGAGTAAAAGTAAAAACTTCTGGTGAACAGTGTGAGAAATATGCATAAAAAAAGAAAAGAAAGAAAGAAATTAGGAACCATGCGCCTGCTGGCAACTTTCCATGAAGATGATTTTAAATTTCTAATTTTCTTTCTCTTTCTTCTCAGATATTAAGCTTCTGGATTCATTACCGATGCCAGTGCATTGTCTAGTGGGCACTCTTATGTGCAGCCACACAGTGGCACTGCTCTTCCAAATGACACATTACTCACCACTGACAGTGCCAGTTGTGGCCCCTGTGCATAGTGAATCTGAACAGCAATGGCACAATACAGGTCCTACACAATGGTACTTTAATTACGGTTAAAGAACACTTTTTATGACTTTTTTTCTGTCTCAGTTTCTCAGTGTGAACATACAGTATGGGTTACGCAAACTCGCATCTCAATTTTAAAATCTCTGCCACTTTATTAGGTATGACTGTGTCCACTGTACAGTAAGAAGCTATTTGCGGCCATCTCAGGTACACTACACTTGTGGCCTATTAAACAACTTTTTAAGCTTATTGTATTTCAAATTTGTCATTAAAATACTTTTTAAAAATACGATTGTTCTCTACAGAAATTGTCTCATGCAGTCCAAGTGAAATCTGAAGATGGTCAGAAGCCACCAGAGCAGGGTGCAGAACAATTTTGCCGTACATGAATTTAACTACAATTTTCAGTCAATGTGTAACTGTTTAAACCGTCCATAAAATTACTACTGTTAATGGTGTCAAAAGCAAGAGGCAGACCTATCTACATTGCCTCCTCATACACAAGACAGAGCCACAGAGGACGGAGATGGACACCAGATGCCTGAGGGGGTCGGTCATTATAAAGGTTTCCAAAGAGGTTATGACGGGTATGCCACTGTGGTACATGGATTGATTTTAGGAATCACCACTTCCTATTTCAAAAAAATGATTGAAGCAAAAACTTGATAGAAATTAGCACTTTATACATGCTATTATTAAATAATACAATCTGTATTTAAGGACAGTTCTCAATATATGTTTGCTATATATACCTACATAACAAAATTAGCTGTAAATATACTTAAAATGCCTGAGTGACTTAAAGCTGTCAAATTATACTGGAGCATCAGCAGTCTTTCACATGATTATTCTAGGGATATGATTGGCTGATTCTCCAAACGTGCACACTATGCAAATCCTACTGGGAGCCACCAACACACAGAAGCTTGGTGAGCTAATGATGTGCTCAAAAAGAGATCAAGGGTGACCTCTACTGTTTAAATTCAAGATGATGCATGATAAATATGTATTTTCAGCTCAAGACGCTATCCTGTCTTCTTTTTCCAACCCCTCCCTTGCAATCAAAGCAACCACAGTGCATACAGCAAAGTTCTTAGCAAAGTTCTTCTCTCAGGGGCATCTTTACACAGCCTGCACCTGGGGTCTTACCTGGTGTGATAGACCCCAACCTCTATGGATCTTGTGGTCAGAGCTTGTTCCTGTGCTGCCATGATTAGTGCCTCTGTGCTGTCTTTCAGTCCAGCTTTGTCCAGCCACTGGTAGGATTTCTGGATGTCAGCCACTTCCTCTGCCAGTGGTAGGGGCCTATCGTTCCATGATGGTTCCTCCTGTTCTTCCTCATTCTTTGGTTTCTGCTGCCTGAGGTATTCGCTGAGCACGTGGTCAGTTGGGGCCATCTTATGTATGTATTCGTGGATGTTTGCTGTCTCATACTGGACAATGGTGCTGACACTCACCAGTCCCCGGCCCCCTTCCTTCTGCTTAGCGTACAGCCTCAGGGTGCTGGACTTGGGGTGAAACCCTCCATGCATGGTCAGGAGCTTCCTTGTCTTGATGTCAGTGGCTTCTATCGCCTCCTTTGGCCAGCCTATTACCCCAGCAGGGTACCTGATCACGGGCAGGGCATAGGATCTTGTTCTTACCGTTCAGCTGACTCCTCAGAACTTGCCTCACCCTCTGCAGGTGGTTGCAGCTTTCCTAGCAGCCTCTTCATGATTCCCATTTGCCTGTGTGATATATCTATCTATCTATCTACATATGTATGTATATATATATATATATATATATATATATATATATATATATATACATATAGGAACAGTTTAAAGACTTTTTTGGCTCGACTTTGTCTTGGTCTTGGTCTTGTCTTGGTTTTGGTTTAGGCGGTCTTGACTACAAGTCTACTCTCTTGTTGCAAAGTTATTGGTGCAAATCATCCGTCTGGGCATTCAGCCGAGCTTCCCAGTGGTGTGATTTCATTGCAGAACTTTAGTATGTCTTAAGAAATGTTAAGCTTCCTGAGCAACAAGACACAATCTTCGGTGAGTGAGACTGTCCACACTGTGGGAGTTAGCCAGCCGGGGAAACCGCTTACCAGCTCACATGAGAAGCTTAGGTTGAGTGAATACTGCTTACTACATCCTTGAAGACTCAGTTTATCCCTTGCAGGGCTGGCTCGTAAAACCTTTTCAAACACCTGACAGCAGAACAACAGCTTTTCAACCAATAAGTTTTTTTATTTTTTTTGTAATTGGTCAAGCAGCCAATTCCAATTCCAGTTTCCAACAATGGAAACTGGAATTGGCTGGGCCGCACTATGAATTCTGGGATAGGTTGAGCCACAAAGGACACACCCGACCCATCCTTCAAATCTGGGGAAAAGGAGGACGCATTTGTCGGCCGGATTTGGAGTCTTCAAATTTGGACAGCCCTCTTCGCATTGCTGTGACGTAATCGGCCTACAAATGCGGCTTCAGGAAGATGCAGCCTCTGAATTTGGACACAGCTAATGAGTTACTAGAAATGTCCTTGCTTGTTCAGTTAATCAGTTAAGTCGCTCTCAATGAAATATGTACCATTTCCAGACTTTTCGGTTGGACCCACTCTGGTCGTTCCAGTCTTTGATGGCCTGATAATTACTCTTTAGTTTTTTACGTTTTTGTCTGCATTGTTTTAATGTCCGCTGGTAATCCAAACAGTCTTTCTGTGGTGTTATTTTTAGACTGGTCTGGCTTTTGTCTTCAGACTGCTGTCTGATGTATCACAGAGTTCACTTCTTATTGCTTAAATGTTTCTAGAGGAAGATATGGAGGCCATGAAAGCTTCTCCCCATTTATCCAGGAACAAGGGACAATTTAAGCTTAGCTGAGCTTTGTTACACCAAGACTGCTGTACTTTGCCCTTCAGCCATGTGTTTATGAGTTTTCTTATGACTCCAAGACAACATAAATGCATATAATCTAAGGGAAACATTGTAACCCTTTTCACTATACCACCCAAAGGAGACGATATTTGATTCAAGTGGTGGTCTTCATCAGTCATTAAGTGACAATTAGCATCGGTTCTTAACTTTGCATTAACTTTTTGTTCTTCCACTCACCACCTTGAACACATTTAAAAACACACCTTTGTGTTTTTAATGAAAGCTATTGCAGGTGCATCACACACACAAATTGACATACTTTGACTGCCAGCCATTGTAAATAATGTCATTCTTCAAAATGTGAATAAATGGGCCTAAAAACTGATCAACACTTTTTGGCTTTCTAAGACAATGCTGAAGTCTACCGCTTTTGAAAAGGGGGAGTCCATCTATATTAAACTGCAGTGTTATTTAATTAAGCAGTCAAGAATAAAGATAGCCATGACACCAAACTTATAGCCAAGCCAAAATGATGGTAATCCCCACCATCCACTATCATAGTTCTTATTTGACCTTGCGTCCTGAGAAATGCCCTGGCACCATTATATATGGTTTATATGGTATATTATATAGAGTGCAGTTATGCCCTTAAAGAGGCTGAAAATGTAGAAGCCAAGTGTCTTAAACTTGTTATTTAAAAGGTCAGTATCAGTATTATCTGAATTAACAGCTGATGCAGAGCAGCCAGAGCTCTTAAAACTACAGTTGTGAGCCTTGTGTAGTGATACAGAGTTTACACTCACTTCTGAACTCAGCACATAGCCCCTTTCATCTGCGTTACAATAGTCTGAAATACCAGACACCACTATCACTCTTGGGTGCTTAACTTATCCACTGATACAGCTACGTCTACTTGTAAGTTTTGTGTGCTAACCATCTCTTTAACTGCTGGAGTATCTCTGTGGGGTTCGAGCGTCAGGAGCAGCGCTCGTCACAGTTCTCTCCCTCATGCACGAGATCACACAAAGAGTTCTGCCTGGTGTCTAATGCTTTTTGCCGTTGTAGTAGAATTGTCTGATTGTTCCAGCGAGGGGTTTGTGCTAGACAGACCCATCAAGTGTTAGTTCTCTCCACAAGAAAGCATTGCCAATGTCAGAGGAGAATGGCCAGACTGATTCCAGCTGATAGGAAAGCAAGACTGAAAATAACCACTCATTACAAACAAGGTATGTGCAAGAGCATCTCTGAAGGCACAACACATTGAACTCCCCCAGTGTAACTTTTGTTACATAAGAACAGGTCACTGAGGCTACAATTCACAAGGGTTTACCAAAACTGGAAAAGTGTTCCCTTGTTTGATTAGTTTCAAGGATGATTCGTCCTGCTCTCCATCAGCAGGCTAGTGGTGATTAAAATAATCCTATTCATGCCAAGGGGAAATTGAGAGACAATGCTTAGACTGTTAAATAATTAAAAGTATGATCTCGTATATTAATTATAACAGTTATTAATGTTTTGGTTACTTATAGGATATTATAGCCATTCCTGAAACACATTTTTGGTGTTCCTAATATTTTGCCTCACCTGGAAGGCATGGAGAAATCCTTTTCACCAAGAACCAAGTGCCTTACAACATTATTCATAAGATATGCCCTTTTAGTAACTAAAGCCCTTGATAGTTTCATTTTAGTTACTTTCTCTGCAGCCCAAAATAATTCAATTTCTCTTACAATAAACTGTAATAGAGACAATTGGAGAAAAGGAAAAACAAAACAACACACAATGCAACAGTGTTTAATTAGTAAAACAGCTTATCAGAACACACATTTGGGCAGTAATTGTACATTACAGGCTTAACAGTAAACTTCTTCAGTCTACATCATTAGTATTGGAATGGGTGTCAAATAAGGGCACAAGTGGTCGTTTTTTCCCCTCCCCTAACGTGGGTCATCTAAGGCTTATTAATTCATGGCACAGTTCCACACATTACATCAGCACTTCATCCATGAGACGTTCACTCTGCCAGACAAGATTGATTCCCTGTGCAGAGGGTTAGGTACAAACAATATCAGAGCGAACTCCATCACCTCATTGGTAAACAGCAAACGTTTTCTTGTCTTGAGCTGTTGTACAGAGCACATTTAACCAATCATCATATGAGAGCCCAAAGTGTTTATCACAAGGTTTCTCTCACCGTGTACACATAATGTAAGGCTGCAGGCAGTGTAGCATCAGAGTTTAAGGAAATGAAAGACGAGGAAAGCAAAGTTGCATCGGCAAAGTTCTAATTAGATTTACGCACACTCAGTCCATGTTTGTATCTGCTGCAAACAAAAGCAAGAAGAGAAAACAGCCTTGGTCGAGTTCTGGTAATACTGAAAATGCTCCCGAAGCAATTAGAAGTTCAACAACAGCAATGTGATAATCATTCACCTCGTATGTCTTAATAAAAATAAAGTTTAGCCAAAAAAAAAAAAAAAAAAAAAAAAAAAAAAGCAGCACAAAAGTTAATGTAAGAATCTTTGGATTTTTAAGTGTTAGCCACGAAAAAAGTTACATTAAAAAAAACTTACATATTCACATTTATCATTCTCTATTGGTGTAAAAACCAAAACAAATTTAGTTTCAAGTAATACATGAATAAATACAGGAAATAATAGTCAGCACTAGTTACCTCCACCACAGACATAACGCTTTTGTTGTAGTTTCTTATATTAGCAGGATTACACAAAAAGAAAAAATATGAAGTCACATATGAAGACACTTGAAGAGGTAAAAAATGAGCAAAGGAAGAATTTATTACATTTTGTTGGACATCAGGATTAAGCGGTGGAGCTTCCCCTTTAAAACAGCCAAATGAAAATTAGCTTAGTCACCTGTTAGTCACTTGTTAAACTAAGCTGAGCTGTCTACACTGGCAGTCTATCACATGTTGTTTCACAGCTGTATTAGATTTATTGTGCTAATAAATATACTTTGTAGAGCATATGATGTGTACATATAGTTATATTTTTGTAAAGCTGCATGTTAAGGCTATGGTGCAGCTACAGCACAGACTTAACACAGGACTTTAAATCAAACTTTAGGATTCCATGGAAAGAACACCATCTTTTTGTCATTTCATCTTTTACATAATCGTATTTTCCGCTCTATAAGGTGCACCTAAAATCCTTTAATTTTCTCAAAAATCGACAGTGCGCCTTATAATCCGGTGCACCATATGTATGAATTCTGGTTGTGCTTACTGACCTTGAACTGATTTTATGTGGTACACGGCGCTCAAAAATCTGTCCAAAAGTGTTTTAGTACGACTTTAGTAAGCTATGAAGCCACACCGCTTGATGGTAGCATTACGGCTAGCGTAGTCAGGAGCCAAAACTCTGTTCGCTTCAGGTCCCAAAGTCAAATGAACACAATTAATTTTAGCATCCAGGCATCCATGAAAACAGAATTTATTAAATTTAACTGAGTTAGAAGTTAGCAGGAAGTTAGCTCGCTAGTTTCCACCTAAACATGATACGGCATGTTCTGACAGAGATTTCTGAAAAAACTAAAATGTACAGCTCTGCTATCACTTCCAACATAAATTAAGACAGAAAACTAAAAACCAGTGATGTTCGCAGGGTTACTGAATCGGCCTACTTGGTATAATGATTTGCTACGTGATTGCTAGCGACACAGCTATGTTAGCATAACATAAACACAGTGAAGCTGGAGGATGAACGCTAACTTTTTTCCACTCGAGTAAGATGTAAGGTTAACGTGAGGGTTCCCGATGGTTAGCGACAAATGAAATCGCATGGCAGGATGTTGTAAAATGGACCAAACTTCAGTCAGGAGAACAACCGAGATAATCCATCCACAATACGAGGTTAGTCATTAATATACTGCAACAATATCGTAATAGAGCAGCTGCAAGTGAATTCAGTATGCCTTATGTATGAAAACAGATCCGTTCATCAACAGTGTGCCTTATAATCCAGTGCGCCTTATGGTCTGAAAAATACAGTACTCCTTTACTATTAAATAACATGAATTTGAGCATGGTGTTTTTTGAAAAATGTTTTATTGGAGTATTAGTCTTGGCGAAGATCCTTCCTCTGAGTCATCTTTTTGTTACTATGTAGATTAAATTAGCAGTGTATTAATTTAATTCTGTCATACAAGTATGCATGTTAATCAAAGCTATGTACTTAACCGATTGTGCATTGAATTGCATTTTTGGAATGACTGAACAACTCTTAATCGAGAAGGCCTACATAATTGGCACATATATAAAATATGTATATATTCTTTAAATATATATTTTGACTACATTGAAAAATCTGTATGCACAGATAACTTATTTTTAATAAAAAATAAAATAAAAATATAAATTTACCCTAGCTCTACATCGCAGAGGTAAGAACAAAACAAAAACAAACAAACAAACAAAAACAAACTACACTTGGTCAAGCACATATTCCTGTGCATAAACTATGTAGAGACAAGTTGAGCTACAGATTTCATTTGACAGATCCACAATGTTTGCTGTTCAGCCTTGAGCAGCCTCCAACAGACTCAAAACAGATTTTTTTTTGGGGGGGGGGGGGGCTCTCACCAGAAAAGGGGGGAAACTAGTTTTTTGAAGTGGATTGCAACCACTGAAAATATTTTAAGCTCCAATCCAACATGGCCAGAACAAAGTTTCAAACTCAAAGGCTGGACATGTTGGCATTACACTGTCTAACAGTCCAGATAACTGCTCCTTAAAATACCTATTGATATAATTCAGCTTGTTTTTAAAAAAACAAAACAAAAAAAAACCAAACACAAGTATGTTAAACAGTGTAGTGGAAATGAAAGTGAGATGACTGCATGAAGGGTGACTAAGGAGGTTAGAAGTTTGTGCTTCGCTTATTCTGCAGGGAAATTGCTCGTCAACCCTATGTTGCTAGCTCATTTTCTTCCCTGTATCGATAACGAGAGGCGTCGGCAGAAATGCAAGTTATAAAAAACAAACACACACACACACACACACACACACACACACACACACACACACACACACACACACACACACACACACACACACAGTGTCACAGAAGACAAAATGACAGGTTTTGCAGGTAGAGTCTGGTCTTTCACACTAGAGGGTAAAATGTAGCAAAGACAGAATGCTTCCATTGTGCTAACCTGTTTAAGCAACTTTTATTACTCCGCCATTCAAAAAAAAAACAAACTACTTGGAATTTACTTGCTGGTTTGACATCGCTTCCAGTGAACTGTTAGGGATAGCCGGAAACTGATGGTGGCAGCTGGTGGGCGGGGTAATGGAGCATGTCGATCTCCCATCCAGTTCTACATCATGAGAATCAGGTTGAGGTGTGCATAGTCATCCCCATTTTTCTTTGTTAAATCTAAAAATGAATGTTTAAATTGTCAGACAGCCATAAAATAAATAAATACAAAACACAACCTGAATTGTATTGTTTCAGGTATACAATGTTCTCAAGCCCCAACTTCTAAATTATATCACTTTAGTTTAACTAAGTGTGTCGTCATTGTAAGCCAGACAAACCTTTGCAATAATGGAAATCTGTGTTGCAAAACAATAAAATTAATTATTAAAATGGAACCTGAAAAGCCTGTTTTAGACATGAGTAAAAACAAATTCCTCACTGTGGTTGCTTGCTCTCTTCTCTTTAAAGAGAGCCCACAGTTTCTAATCTTACTACCACAAGTTCGCACCGTGTCAGCCGTCTCCTCCCCTTCAGTGTGCTCTCCATAGCGATTATACGTCTCCATGTCAGAGAGAGCACTCTCCAGTGCATCCTCTTCATAGTCAGTGTGGTAGTCAGATTCTTCTGATGCAAGGAAAGAGTGGGGGACAGGAAGCACACTGTGGGTGAATAAACTGGAATATTTGGAGTGTAGAATGGTGACAAATACACGTGGGTGTGCAGGTGCATAAGTCAGAACATTAGAAATGTCATACAGGGTGGACTTTGATGACAAATGCATTATAAATAGAGAGGACAGGAATAAAAACAAGTTTGTAAATGCTTAGTTACTAAATTGCACAATAAAAACACGTTCCCTTTTCCGTCAGCGGGTTTTACACTGAGGCTAACAAGTCAGTCTCCTGACTTGTTAAACTTCTGACCTAATAAAATATGACCTTTTGTTTGTGGGGTTGATTTGTTTTTCATTAGGTCAGGAATGACAAATACAAACATAGAGACATGAGCGTACTTAAAAAGTACTTTGAGTGTGGCTGAAAGCTGTAGTGTTGGAGTGTGTGTCAGTAGTTTTACCATCCACAAGAGGAGGTTTGACGGGCTCAATGCGGGACACAATTTCTGCCAGGTCAGTGAAGGAAGCATTGGGACATGTCACCACCTTAAAAAAAAAAAGCCACAGTCAGTTACAGGGACTGCTGAGGAGGCATTATGGAATTTTATTGTCTTTGAATAAGCTTCCAAACTGTGTGCAAAGCATGCCAGCTGCAAGAAACACTATAATGAAGTCGTCCTCCTCTAGATTGCTGTGTGTTGGAAATTACAGCAAAGTATAATGGAAATTTTGCCTTTTTTTTTTAAGCTCGATTAGTCCCAAAACCTTGGTTATGTTTTTAAGTCTTGATCTGCATTTTGTGCATCCACACAAATAAATAGTATCAAATGTATCACAGAAGGAGAAGCATTGCATCCCCTGGTTGTTGTACTCTCCAGTAGCATCTGAAAATAGAAAGGCATTTATTAACTGTGTGGGATGCCTATTGTTTAAAAGAATGAGAACAGAAGCCATTTAGTCTTAAACATTACGGTCTCAGATCTGCATTCATAAAAGTGGCTCCATCCTGTTTTCAGCAATTGTTCTGTTGCCTTTGTTGTTTCTTATCAGGGAGGGGGAGGTTGCCAGTGTGAGTCCTGCTGTTTTACCCTTCATCCTTGTGTTGTTGCTCAAACTGGGAGTAAATAACTTCTTCATCATTCTCGTCATCTTTTGGTTAGGAGCTTTGTCTTTCTGTGACATTGCTTGGAACAAATCTGGTGCACAAAAATCTATTTTTGTGTACATTAAAAGCAAATTCATAGTTTTATTATTATTACTTTGTCTGAAAAAAAAAAAGAGCTTAAGGTTTAAAATGTTGCACTGTTAACAGCAAGTCATATAGCACAACCAATAAAATGTGAGAAAATGATCCCAAAATATTTAATTAACCAACTGGTCAATTGAATGTGAAAGGACTGCAAGTGGGGTGTTAAACTCACTTTAAGATACAATTTATTTATTAATTAATTAAACTCTGGATGCAAGGAACATGGATTTTGAAGATAATTAGTCAGATTCGTAAGATTACTTAAGACCATAAACTACAGCAGAGAAGTGTTCTCCTCCTCGAGCTTCCCTTTTGTAGAAAATAGCTTTTATACCCTCTAATTTTTTCCTGACACATTTTGTTAACGGCTGTATTCTTTTAAAGGGATTTGTAATAGGACTGCTTACAAGTCCATTTGTTGCTTTTACATTGGATTCAGAGGAGTGAGATTTGAATATGGCTAGTATTTCATTTTTAATTTGCATCTCAAAATCTGGCTGCTAAAAGCTAGAGAACGAAAGTTTTCAATGTCATCACAACCCTAAAGCAATGCATTTTAAAACAACTTGATTAAGTTCAATATACTATATTGTATTGCATCACAATATTTTTGTGGTTTTACATCAAAGAAAAGTCTATACTCTGCTGTTGATTTTTATTGAACTCTTTCATGTTCTAGTGTATGTCCATGTGTTGTTCACTGCCAACATCCTTACATTGCTTCTGCTTTGCGTGTTGTGGAACTCTTCTTGATGTCTGTCTTTCAGCATTTTTTCCACCACACCACTGCGACGCCACACATCAAACACAGTCTTGCCATGCTGGTACCCCACCTCCTTAAAAAAAAAAAAAAAAAAAAAAAAAAAAAAAATCACACAAACATATTCAGATATCAGTACCATTTTCTATTTGCCAAAGAAGTTATTTTTAAAAGTTGGTCTAGTGTGTTAGATAATGAATAACCTTTGTCTTACAACATCTGAAAGTTTCAATACTTGTTCATGATCAGGGGTAAAAGACTTCAGATGAAAAAAAATTCTGAAACTTACAGCAATTTCATCAAACTTGCCAAACTCTAGTGTACGGTATCTGTCGATTGGAGGTCTGATATACTCGCAGTAATCGCTGCTCTTCACAGACTCCAACTGTCTCACACAGCACACATAGGCCAGCCGAGTCTGAATCTCTGCCATGTTTAGCACCTGTTGAAATTAACTTATAAATCACTGAAATGATTTCCAAAAATATCCTTATTTTTATTGATAGAATTAAAAACATTGCTGCACAGCATGGTGTGTCTTTACTCCTAATCAATCCATCACCTTAACTTTCTCAGCTAGGGGGTTAAGGCGTTTCCATAGCAGCCACCAGCCCGAGAGTGAGTCGCCGTAATTAGTGAGATTTGTTTCATCCCGGCTGCCCACATCAATAGCTATTACCACTTTGGCCCCCATGGAGCGCGCAACATCAGCTGGGAGAATCAGGGGAAGAAGACAAACAGCATACAGTACTGGTAAAATTAAAAATATATTGCTATAAGCAAACAACTGAGCAACTACATCAAAGTACGGCAACTTTTAATACTTAATAAGGGAAAGTACAAACTGAATGTAACAAACCAGGCAGGTTGTTAATATAGCCTCCATCCATCAGCAGGTGTCCATCTTTCGGGTCACACAGAGGAGGGAGATATCCCGATAGAGACATGCTAGCACGGACATACCGCCATAGAGAACCTCAAATAACAAACAAGCAACTTAAACTTACTTAAAAGGCATAAAGCCCAACTGCAAGCAACCAATCTGAATCAACCAAAAATTAATCAGAGACTATTAAAAAGAGTCAGTTCATCTATGACCACAAAAAACACAATTCAGAAAACTCAAGACCAGAATGATTCTTTCAAAATAAATAAACTGAACACTGTATTTACCATCAGTATGTACTCTCATGGCAGAGGCAGTGATGTCAGTTGTGATATTGAAATATGGGATCCAAAGGTCCTACATGACACAGAATTTACACTGGCCTCAGATCAGTATTCCAACAGCTGGGTCACACCTACTGTCATTTAGCTCACCTCAATCTGTTTGCTTTTGAAGACGTTGTTTATGCCAGAGTTGAAGGAAGAACCAGAAAACATGGATGTGATTGGATATGTCAAATCCAAGACCTTCCTAAATACTGAAGTCATTTCCTACAGGAAAAGCCAAAAGAGTCAAATTAAAACGAGGTTCAAATAAATGTTTCTCACCTCTAAGCAACTCAAGATCTACTTGCTTAAGTGCAAAGCAGAATTAATCCCTAAAAGTTTAACTTCATTTTAATACAATTCTCACCTTATACCCAGCACTGCAAAAAAAAAAAAAAAAAAAAAAAAAAAAAAAAAAACCCACACACTTAATTTTTGTCATATTTTGTCTGACAAGTGTGTACATTTCTCAATCATTTGAACAATATTGACTATGCAGTTTTGCTTCCTGTGACATCTTAATTTTCATCATTTGCGTCTGCTAAGAACAAACTTATTTTGAACCTTCTGTAGGCAAGAACGTAGCCAGAGGAGGACAGGCCATATACAACGTGGAAAACCAAAACCTACCAAATGCTCTGCCTGCAGACCTGAGACAGAGCAGGTGTCTCAAATCAGCTTTAATGGATATGTTCCAACAAAGTTACATTTTTTACAGTATTAACATGTCCACATGAATTTGTTTTTCTTAAAACGTGCTAGAAGTAGGGCTGTGCCATATCATGGCATCCAAAATACCGGTATCAATACCGGTAACAAGCCCTGCTAGTTGTCAATACTGTGTCACGAGTATTACACTATAAAGCTACTTCTGGCATCTTGCCTCAATGCCTTCAAAATACTGCAAAACTAATTTTGACGCCACACCACACCCTTGGTCAATTTGTTCACTCCAGCTTGTAAGCTAAAATGCTCATCTGTAACATTACCTGCATGTTTAACTTTCATGTCTTCTAGCTAAGATTTAAGATATAACACATCAACACTGTCAACTTGTGAGGTGGGGCTAACTTTTAGAGCAGAAAATCCAGGACAGTGATGTCAAATTCACTTTGATCTTAGCAGGCTGGACCAGTGAAACATGATAAATGTGTTAAGTTAAAGAAAAAGTTACGATAGTTCATTAGACAGGCAGTCCTGTAATTATAAAATATAAAGTTTTGTTAATTTACTGTGGGCTCACTAGTCCACTATAATTTCATAAGTTTTCCTATTGATAAAGACTACCCATCCATCAAAGTAATTAACTAACAGATAAACAGTTAAATGACAGGAAAGTAAATTTTCAACTATTACTTACTATTACTATTACTATGGCCCCCGGGACTTATGTTACCTAGGGTTACCTAACATGGCACAGTTTCGGAGTACTCCATTTCCTTGTTGATCACTGTGATAACTCTTTACATTACTCTGTCTTTTCCACATGCAGTAAGAGAACATGAGAATGAGCGGGGCTTGCAAACACAGATCAATGCATACTAAATAGGGATACAGCTGAAGTGTTACATCTAAGGCTACGTCCACACTAGCCCGGATAGATTTGAAAACGGTGTTTTTGCCTGAAAACGCTCCGCGTCCACACTAGTGTTTTCAGTCGTTTTCACAGAGTTCTGCATCCACATTGAAACGCAAGAAGATTCAGCCTGTCTCATTTCTGTCTGCCGTTTCTTTATTTTCCAGCTCTTTGAAACGTTGCGACAAAATGTCGAGGAAAAGCACCGAGGGTTTTTTTTTTTTTAAATGGACTAACAATGAGGTGGAGTTGTAGCTGCGAGTAACACAAAAGTACAAAGTTGCAAAAGTGAGTGAGAATTAAAGAATTTGAAGAAAAGCGATCTGAAGCATGTACAAACTGATATTAATCTTAATAGGGCTGCCAAAATTAAGCGCAAACAAAACAACTGCTGTATAATGCCCTCCGCTATCTTTGTTTAATTGGTCACATGACTAACATGCATTATCGTTTTCAAAAGTCTCCATTTTCGCTGTCCACAATGCAACGCATAAGCACAGTCTTCAAATGTATGCGTTTTCGAGAGCGTTTTGAAAACGCTGCATTTACTTTCGGTGCCGTCTCAGTGTAGACGGGAGGCCAAAACGGAGAGAAAACGATGCATGGACGTAGGCCAAGTCATTCTAAGGCAGAGAGCCACTCAATGCAGGAAAAGGACTTGTACGTGATATGAAATGGTGGTTAATGTGCTCAGCATGGTTTATCAGATTAAAAGCAGGACTGAGATGTAAATTGGATTAGACTTAAATCATTTCAGGAAGAAAGTCTCACACCCATGTATAACTAACCCAGTTTAAAGCAAGATTAAAACATGCTCTAGATTGTTATCATTAAAAGTTTGACACTGATCAAATTCAAGACTTCTCTGCTCAATGTCATTCCAGGAAACCATACCTCCATTTTATTATTTATTTTTTAAGCAACATTAGAAGAGGGAAAAGAAAAAAAAACAAAAACCCAAAACAATTATACTGTGGTTGAACTGAGAGTTCTGGTAACTGCCTCAGAAGTGACTTTTAAAGAAAGAATAAGACAACTTCTGAATAGTTTATGGAAAACAAAGCAAAGCAGATGTCAGTGCATTCAGAAAGATTTAGATCTAAAATACTACAGTAATTGCCACTTTGACTCTTACCATAGCCCATTCTCTAGCTCTTATCCTCAAGCGACTGTGGCTACGGTCCTCTGCATATAGAGCGCCCATCAGGGAACCAATTGATGTTCCGCCAATTAGGTCTACGGGGATGCCAGCTTCGCATAGTGCACGCATTATACCCACTTGAGAACAACCCCTGGTTAGAAGGGTGGGAGAAACAAACATGGAAAGTCAAAAATTTTACAAAGAAAAGACTGACATAAATAACCAGCATCATTAGGAGCTGATGTTGTATAATGTTGTCTTTAAAATTATGATGAGAAACAAGCATGTGACAAACATTACCTGGCCCCTCCTCCTCCCAGGACAAGAGCAATAGCATTGCCTGTAAGAACACGAGCCAGGCGGGAAAAGTCAGAATGGCGATCTGCTGGTTTCTCAAACACACGCTGATACAGCTCCAACTGCAAAAAAAGCAAAGTACTGCTAAAAGAAGATGACGAAACAAGTGGAATAAGAATTAATGTACTGATGTTGAAAGACAGGAAATAAGAAAAACTATGAAATGCCAAGCTGAGGGAGGATCTGCAAGGAGGGAGGGGGAAAAAAAGGGGGGGGGGGGCTTTTATACACACACAGCACATTCTGGCCAGGTCTTCCATTCTCACCAGTTTGGGCTGGCTTCGTTTGGAGAAGACCCTTCGGGGACAGGCAAGGTGGAGGTGTCTGGAAATCCAGCTTCGCATGTTGAGCCAGTCTACGGTTCCTTTGGGTGCAGGACCATCTTCTCTGTGCAACAGAACAAGCTGCTTCTGCGCACGCACTGCACTTCCTTCCAACATACGCTCCAACTACAGAGAAAGCAGCACAGATATTTTTGAACATTTCATGAACTATAGGAGTATGTTATCAGCTTTTATCTCTCTAACACACAAAAAAAAAAAAAATTATTATTATTATATTATTGCTTTTGAGATTCTTTTCCACATGGACAAATCTTGACTTCATGCAGGTAAACAGTTCAAGTCATTTCTGAACAAAATAGAAACCAGAAAGCTTCCAGTACCAAACTTGCCAATTTCATACAAAACTGTTTTTAATGAACTGCAGAATCTTTGTTAACTGAGTTATTTACCCTGCAGGTGGTGCATCTCACCACACTGCCACTTTCAGGTATTTTTCTGATTTGCTGGCAGAGGTGAAAAGAAGCCACATTCACAATAATTTGTGAATGTGGCTTCACAGTAATTTGGGGGTGTCTTTGCATGATTTGAAAGTGTAGCTCTAACAGTTCCTAGTAATACACCTCTCTCTTCTCCTGGGAACCAGTGAACACCTCACCTCCCCTACAGTAGGGTCCTGCTCTCCTAGTCCCACAATAATGATGCAGTCAGCCTGACGGATGCACCTCTGTGTCCACGGGGTCAGTGTGTAGTCAGTCTGGTAAAGAACTATGCGATGGATGTCTTCTTGTTGGCCCAGCCAGCTGGACAGACGGTACTCATGAACACTAAAGAGGAAAGGAGTCCATTAATGACAGGCAGCATTGCTTTGCTGGCAGCATCCAAGACATCCATTTTCCCCTTGTGCCAATAGAGCAAACGTTAGCAGAATTTAATGAGCGTGAAAGACAAAGCACAAAGAAAATAAAAACCAACAGACAGCAGTAAGACACCGAAAATGACTCATTTTATTTGAGGTTTGAATAAGAGAAGATGGACCTGCAAAATTGCATAAAATGTTTGAATCTGGCACAAAACATACCTGTCAAGTGCAGCAGCTCCAAGACGCTGTTTGATAATACCACTTGTCAGTAGAAGAGTGGGACCTTTATGTGAGAGATGATAGATTACACCGATGAATGTCTACTTCAAGGAGGTGTTACGTCCAGGTTAAAGACAGATGAAAAGTGATTTGATTTTGATTCAATTACAGTTCAAATTAGGATGCAAATAGGAATCCAGAATTCTTAAGGGGAGAGCATTTCCATCATGGCAGCCCCTCTAATCATGCCTCCATGTCCTCGATAAGAAGTTTTGGAAAATGACAACAGACTGAGTGAAGAGCAGCAGTAGGCGGGTCATATGTTTAAAATAAACAATCATCCATGACCTGGAGCGGTTTTTTGTGTGTCGAGAACAGCAGTGAATGATTATAAGCCAAATTTGAGCTTCCATATCTCTTTCCATTCTTACCTATTGCAAGGAGTGCATGCTGCAGCTCTAGAGTAAAGGCAGTAAGAGGCACCTCTTCTGATACTGGCAGGACTGCCACAGTGGAGAGGTTGGAGGCTTGGTTTCCTGCATCCCACTTACTTCCTGGTGTGTGCAGGGCCAAACTGCGAGCTGGAGATGTGTTACAGATTTGCAAATGGTGAAAAAACAGATTTAATACCAGAAATGATGGGAGAACCTAACCAATTAAAACACGTGTAGACCATGCATATGTTCAATCCAAAGTTTGTTTGTTTTTTTCCCAGCCCCTACATGAAGGACTTTCTGAGAGGTTTTTAGCAAGAGCCAAAGAAAAATTACAAACAGTATCAAAACATTTTCAGTTTATTATAATTAAACACAAGATATTTGTTTATCCATTAACAAACAGATGTGCCACACAATCACTGCCTTTATGGTACGTCAACAAAAACTGCCAGTATGTCTGAGCCAGGAAAGAGCCTGCAAAATAGGCAACATAGCACACAGATGTACACACCTGTCAGAGGACCATTGACCTGCTGCAGTATCTTCTGTCCGAGTAAGTGGATCAGCCTGGTGACAACCTGAGATGCACATTTTATAATCAGCCCTGTTACTCAGACTCTGCAGTACAAAGTCATTTCCTGACTTTATTTTAAATGTTTACTGTGATGAATTTCAGTGAATGCAACATGTTATTTTTATTAGTTTGATTAAATGTATTAATTATCTGTATTATTTTCATGATTACTTCAAGTCTTTTTTTGTTTAAAGGAAAGGGACGGGTGAGGCAATAGCGCTTGTTCTCTCCAGTAAAAAGGATTACTTTAACAGAATTGTTTTCAAATCAGATGAATTTAACACATTAGATTAGGCCTACCTGAGGGAATTTCCTCTTGATAGAGCAAAGTGCACCTTCTGGTAGCTTGGCCAGCTCAGAGTCTCGTACAGCGTGTACTGTGGTCGCTCTGTTCTGACGGGTCAAGGCCTCCACCTGCACACAGACAAGTCATTAATTACACAAAATCCAAACAAAACCTATCCAGGAATGCAAGTAAATAACTAATTGGACATCTTAATAACAAAAATGCTGATATAATTATTTATAAATAATAGTACAGAATATACCTGGAATTTGCCATTTCTGTATCAATTATTTCATTTAGGGCAGGCACTGTATATTCTGAACAGACATCTGATTGTTTATTTATTTTTAATCGAAGGAGACAAATAAATAAGAATACATCCAAAGCTAAAAGGCTAAAATTAACCTCTACCCCTCATCTAAAACTGACATCTGAGCCATGCTAAATTTGTCTCACAATCCCTATCACAGAAGCTCCAATGACAGCGTCTCTCCTCCAGGTAACAGTAACCATAGGATCCATTAACCCAGGTATTATTAGAAGCATTGAACCAGTCACACCAGCTGACAGAGAGGTGGATGAGTTAAACCAAGTGACTTTGCTTTACACAGGTTGAAAATACCATTTTAGAGTTTAATTTGAGAAAAACTTGGCAGTACTATTAAAATATTTAGAAGATACTTTAGAATCAGATTTGATCATCGTCATCAAATCATGTTTGTGTAAAAATGTATCCCAAAGTCATGCTGCTCCCCCCCCCCCCTTTTCCCTTTGATTGTAATATAAAGTGCAATAATTTCAAACAATCCATTTATTATGTTTGTTTTTTTTGTAAATATAAATATAAACATCATGGGACCCAAATCTTTTGACCAGTATTGAAGGTTAACAACACCCACACTCCTCTGGCAGCCTGGCAAATGAATTTGGTGCATGCTTTTTTATGCATATTCCATTTCAGCTGCCTTTTGGATACATTTTTTGGTCTTTTTTTTCCCCCCTTTGTTTAAATATATCCCAAGATGTACTGGTCTTAGTCTGCATTTACTGAAAGTAGAAAGTAGAACATACAGGAAATCCAGTCTCATCAGCCATATGCAGTATACTGACAGCTAATAGGCAGCTCCATTTGTGATATTAACATTGTAATTTTTTATATCTAACCTTTTAACAGGTTCTTATATGAAAACAAACAGCTAGTGTTGTTTGATACAACATGGATATTAATAGTCTTCCATCAACTCTTCCCCAGCTGTCTTCCCTCTGGCTGTCACGGTGCTTACCACTCCAATCAGGTCACCACGTCCGTACTCCCCTATCAACTCTTTCTTGCCATCCTCCTTCATGATTACTGAGCGCAGTCGACCACTCAGCACTATGAAAGTGCTGTCTGATTTCTCTCCCTGCCTGCAAAAAGAAAAGAAAATACAGATAACTTCAGTCTACTGCAAATCTGCAAACAACTCACAATCACATTTCCAAAGTCAGCTTCCCCTCCCTCGATTAGTATTTATTAACTTGTCCCGCATGAACCAAGTAATGCCTGTAGTGTTACGAGTTGATTTCACACATGAGACACAAGGTCAGCAGAGGAATACCTGTAAACAGCCCTGCCAGCTTCAACAGCCATCCAGTCAAGAGCAAAGTCTATTTGCCTGACAAAAGATGACATCCTCTTCACCACAGCATGAGCAACATTAAGCACCACTTTGGGCTCCACTCGCATTATCCTAAGGAATAAAGAAGAATCCACAAAAGGACAAAGTAGAAGTAGCCATCTTTGTTTTCCCCTCCAACTCTACAGTGCTGAACATCACAACAGTGTGAGGATGTGTGTCACTCACTCATAAAAATGTGTTTTGGAAATAGAGAGGAAGCTGCAATCTCGCTGAGCTCGAACTGTAAATATGAGGGGCTCTCCGGTCAGAACAGCAAGGTGACCAACAAGCTCTCCGGGATGCGTTACAAACAGGCGCAATTCTTCTTCACGGTCAATCATCCGCTGGTAAACATGGAGGAGGCCAGAAATCACGAAGTGGATGCTCACCTCCTAAAACACCAAGAGGGAATGATTGAGAGAAAATGCTCAGATTTAACAGTCCGACTCTGAATGCTGTTAACAATCAGGTGGTGAAATACTGAATTCATGATTTTTAAGATGAGTAATACCGGTGTTGAGATTCAAATTTTACTGTTGAAAGCATTACAGGCAAGTCATTCCCAGTCATCCCTTAGATTTTTAAATGACTGATTAGTTTGTTTACTTTATAAGCTTAACCTGTTTCCCCTCTTGTGTATGAATCAGGATAGCCTTTAACCATATGATAGTATAAGGGAGCCGCTTTCTAATTCTTCCCACAAGCAAGTTCACATGGACGCAACTTTACATGCACACTAGTTTCCCAGGTCGACCCTCTGCAATGCATGGACACTGTCCAGTAGAGGCATAAATTAATAAAGGGATGAAATGAAGTAAAATATTAAACAGAATGAAAAGTAGCTAGGTTCTAAGTTGCTGTTCCAACCTGATCTCCCTGACGAGCTACCACAGAGCCGGCTTTGACATGGTGGACGGTTACTCTGCCTTCAAGCAGTCTAGGGTCCTGCAATAGAAAAAGACACTCTAAATATCCACTTATGATGACAAGACTGTGGATTTAACATTTTCCCCACTTAACATGCCACAAAAATAAATTTAAAAGGGTGCATTGAAAGGATCAGAACACTGACACCAGCTGAATTTTCTCCAATTAACCCCTCACCTGCAGCTGGATGATTCCCAGCAGGTCTTTCTTAGCAGCTTGGAGGATTGCACTGCTTTTACCAAGATAGGTAGCATCAGCGTGCCCTCCGCTGTCTGTATAGTGAAATACTTCAGATGGTGTGTGTTGCATTGTCACACTCTTCTTCAGACTAGACTACAAAGACAGGCACAGGAGAGAAACTACTATGGAGGAAGTAGGTAAGATGCAGAAGATACTGTGCTATTGTGTTACATTTACACACAAGACCTGTCACCACGCTTCAATGTAAAAAGCAGACCTTACTTTGTGAGTGATAGGACTTGATGGAGCCTCCTCAATGGTAACTCGAGCTCGTTCGCAGGCCATGCTCAGGTCATTACCTGTAACTCAGAAAACAAAGGATTAGGATAACGAGTACATCTGTGCAGGAAATTAATACAGCCATGTGGCATTTGATGATCGCTTATGTCCAAGGCAGTGACCCACCTGTGCATTCAGTGGGCATAGAGGTAGATCGCAGCTTCCTGGTTGAAGGGCTGTCCTTTACACCATCTGTTTAATACAAAGTCAGTGCCAGCACTGGATCAGTTTCAATACAAGACAAAGCTGAAACTGAACGGCATGTAGTGCATGTTTGTGTGTGTGCTTGACCTGTCTCTGCAGTGTTTTCAGTGGTTCCGGCAGGTGATTCGTCCTGGAAGTGGAGACGTCGAGTCATCTTTCCAGTATTTGCTTCTGCCATCACATTGTTTATATTGGTCAAGGGCACTGCTTGACTCTCCTGTCGGTCAAGGAAAAAAGTAAATAAAAAATAATAATTGCATCATAACTCGTGTGACACAGTCATCGTGACCATGTGTATGCACATAAATACTATAGGTGTCCAATAACAAATTCTGCTCCTACCAGATTGAAGAGCTCAGTTGTTAGGCCCAGATAGTTATGCAAAGCCAAAAAGGTGACTCTTTGGAGGCGCACCATAATTATCTGAAACACGGGGGAAAAAAAAAAAAAAAAACCCACACACACAAAAACCCCAGCAGAATATACTATCATGTTATAATATCATGTTGTAGCTACATCCAAATTAGATGTTTAATTGGAGAAAAAACAAACACTCAACACATCATGCACTCTTTTACCTGAATGACGCGTACAAGTGTCTCAGGGTATTTCTTAAACACTGACTCGAAGGCTGAAGCAGGTAAGCGTAAGATGGTGGAGCGAGTTGCAGCTCGTGCCGACACAGTTTTATATGGAGCTGGATAACCCTGGCAAAATCGAAGATAACAATCAGAGAAATCTCATCCACATCTTTCACAGCTATCTATTTGGAACTGTCCTCTAAGTAATAAATTGGGCTAAGGATACTTTCCCTAAGGTTTATTACGTGACCTGTACGTGTACCTGTGCTTGCAGCATTTTAATGTGGCCTAAATAACTGTCAACACTTCAAAGCTCTATAACACAAGTGTGATAGTGTTTAAATGGTTTCTATGCAATGGCAACAAAGTAACAAGATATGAAAAAGTTATTCTATTGTAATAACTGATTTTTCTATACATTACATACGTGGTTTGAGTTCATTACTGCACAATCAGTTCCAAACAACATCAATCTGAGTGTGTGAAAAGGATGACAATGATGTATTTTAAGAAGAGAAAAACAAAGTCGAAAAGATGCAGCTTTAAAAAAAACAAATTACAGCAAATACAAAGTACATTACTTTTGTTTCAGGGGCATGAAGGTAATGAATAAACAAATCAAACTGACACAGACACTTCAGAAGGCAAATGAGGACATAACCTAGAGAGAGAAAAAACAGGAGCTCACAGTGATAGTGTCCAGAATACTGAGCAGGCTGTGGACGCTGTCTCCGGGGAGGACATCCTTCACCACTGATTCTGTGCCATCCTGCAATATAAAAAAGAAGAATACAGGACATGATGTCAACAAAATAATATTAATAAGGTAAAAAATATTTCACACTTTCTAAACAAATCTGCAGACATCTAGTTGGATGAAAGTAGGACTTCAGCTAAGTGGACATGATTAGAATTTAAGCAAGCCAACAACATATTGGGATGCCACTCACTTGTTGTGATGGCAAAAATTAAGCAGTTACTATTTATTCTACTTTCCTCTGGTGTTCATGCTTTATCATTAGAAGTAAAACTGGAAAACAGAAAAGGCGCTGAAAATGAGTGTAAATTAAATTAGGTACAGTTTGGAGCTGACCTTGCATCACACTTTTTAAACTGAATTTTAATAATGGCCAGTGGGCACAGTTGTTAAAATTGCAATACAACTTTTGAATTTACCATTTTCTATATAAATTGATGTAATGTCACAGGTCGGGTTGGAATATGGGTAAACGCGCATGTGCAGTGCCTTTGTTTTCATATGCACATGGCGGCGACGGAGAATGAGAAGGGCAAAAGCGGATTGCTGAATGAAACAGATAAACCAGAATTGGTTTGTAAAGCTGGTGCAACTTCAATGATGTGGAACTGGTTTGGGCTTTCATCTGTCAGATACACACCAAAGCATATTTTTTGGTAGAGCATGCAAGCAGGCCATCGTTATTACCAAACCAATTTTAGGTGGTACACCGTGCTCAAAAATCTGTCAAAAGTGCTTTAGTTCGACTTTGCTAAGCTACGAAGCCACATCGCTTGATGGATTGTCGGAGCATTATGTCTACCGTAGTCAGGAGCCTCGCGGAGTAATACGTACTGTGCTTCAACATAATATTACCGCATTGTGTGTGTGTGTATAACCTCTTTTTTAGTTTTGTGGATATTATACATGGTTATGCTGAGGATATGTCAGCTAATTTGTACTGGAAATGCCTTTTGGTTAAACTGTCAGCAAGGAATTTGCACTTGCACTTTTAAATGTTTATATTTTTGGCCATATTGCCCTGCCCTACAGGACAGTAAGAATAAAAAAAAACAATATTACTTGGATAAAAAGAAAGAGGCAATAGAATTTCAAAGGTAATTAAGTTTCAAAATTAGCATGAAGAGAGAGACAAATGGAAGTCAATACATCATTCACATACATTCTCTTGTATGCACAACTCAAGTCTTCCATCCTGGACCACGTAGATGCTGTCATCATCATCTCCTGGTTTGAACAGGTTTTCACCCTCCTGTAGCTCAATAAACACCATATGTCGACACAGCTCCAGAAACAGAGGCTTCTCAAAATGGCCCAAGACCCTACAAGTTGAAGAACAAAAGCAATTAAAAAGAAAAATCACACACACACACCTCTAAATATTGAGGAAAAATTGACTTGCCTACCTGACATTTTTCAGCATATACAGGACCTCAGAAGGCAGATTCGAGCTCTGCACTTCAAACTCTGTTAGATCAGCTTCCAGCAGGGAGGGAGGGGGTTCCTTGGGCTGCAGGGTGGGAGGGTCTCTCCGGATCCTCAGAATTCTGTCAGAAGGAGAAAAACAAACATGTACTTTAAAAACAAAACACAAATTTCACAAAAAGCCTTGAGTACACAGATAATAAAAATGTGTTCTTTCGTCATACTTGCGAGCTATGTTCAGAACTTTGGTTCTTTTTCGTATGCGCTGTGGTTGCTTTGATGGCGAGGGATGGGATGGAGAAGGAAGTGAGGAGAGTGTCTTAACCTACAAAACAATATTCAAATATATTTTGTTTATTGCATGCAGAAAAAGAATTTTATCCAAAGTTGTACTTCTACTTAAGAAATATTAAAACTGATTTTTGTTTTTTTTAAACTGCTGGATTAAACATAGAAAGGCTGTTTGTCATTTATCATCAAGCCAAACTACTGAAGGCATTTTCAGTCATTGTGTATTAGGGTTAAACTATAGTCTTAGTAGTGTTGGAAACTACAACTAGATGTTAACATCAAGTATTTTTGGACATCAACTGTTGGCATAAAAGCATTAAAAGCAAAATTCACTAGTTTTTATAGAGCAGATAACAATCTACTAGACTATACTAATAGACTATACCAAGAGAGCGTGTATGAGCCATCAACAGAACGGAGGAGGAAAAAAAGAAAAAGACAACCTTTCGCATTATCTTCCTTCCATAGAAAAGCACTTTATCTCGTTTCCTGAATCGATAGTGAGGTACACCCGGTTGTTGATTACCTTGTCAGAAAATCCAAAAATATAATGCAGATAAACAACAAATGTCATTCTGCAGAAGTGTGTAAAAAAAAAAAAAAAAAAAAAAAAATTATATATATATATATATATATATATATATATATATATATATATATATATATATATATATATATATATATATATATATATATATATATATATATATATATACACACATACACACACACACACACTTTTTTATTATAAATAAAATAAATATCATTATTATTATTTTATTTATATATATAATAAATATGAAGTTCAGCAAGAGGTCAGATGACTCACGGGCATGTTTGAATCTCCTGTAAAGGAAGAGCACCACAATCCCAATCAGCACAACTGCAACCATAGCTCCAATCAATACACCTGTGAGCTAGAAGACAAACAAGACTGATGAGGCAATAGTATGATCACATGACAGCACAGTTACATAGAGTACAGCACGTTTGTAAAATTATTGTTTTTAGTCCAACTTTGCATCACAATTAAATTATCCGTATAACTCTAAGCAAAACGAGCTCTACGGAGTGGAAAACCGCCTGATTTGATAACACTGTATCCAGGGCCCTCATTTCTTGTACAAAACACAGGCACTCAATTTCCATTACATACCATGCTGGTCTGCATCCTCTCCTCCAAAAACTGTGGCAGCCGTGCACGGAAATCAGTTCTGCTCATCGTTACCACCTAAATATAACAACAGATTCAAGTAATACATGTTCAACACTGGTAGCTTCCGACTAACTGACTTTTCTCCTTTCAAACAAAGTTAGGAATAATTTTAACTGGAATTATGCGCTTACTGAACTGGCCATTTTGCACAGGTCTCCATCATCCTTTCCATGACACTCTAACCTATAAGACAAATCTCTATTAACGCTGAGTCTGCAACCCAAAAATCACATGCCATCGAGGGGAACCAAAAGTTGCTGAGGAAAAGGCAAAAATTAAGAAGGGGAACACGGATTTGTATGTTAGCAGCCACTCTCGCCATGTAGCGTCGTGTCACCTTCTTAATTCATCTTAATAAAATTACCAAAACACGATTAGGTGTTATAAATAGCCAGCAACAAAGTAACTTTCGATAGACGTCAAGCTTTAGACGATTTACTGAATACGTCTGAATGGAGTAGCTAACGTTAGCTAAAATAACATTCGCTAGCAGCTGTCCAGCTGACTGAGAGTAGCTGCTTCACAAGTTATCTTGAAGAACTAAGATAGTCCAACTCTGTGAAGTTGACAGGGTGTAAAAGACACGAGGCTTACTTTTCGAGCATCCTGGGGTGCCGTTTTCAAGCTGATAACATAGCTAAACAGAAGCTAGAATAAAGTTAGCGAGAAGCTAACAAAGTTTTATGCTGTCATTTGCTTAGCTCCGCCCTTATCCGCTGTTACCTTGGTAGCGCTCAGATTATTTATCCAATCAGAAACGGACTAGGCACATCCTCGTCTTCCTGTTTTTAACAAAGCATCTTTGAAGGCTACAAACATCCGAGAGGAAGTGGAGTTTGTTTATTTCTCGACCAGTCTCTTATGGTGCTTAATATTTCTATAGCATTTTCGAGTTACCTTTGCCTATTTCAGACGTTTAATATTTATATTTGTCACACTTACTTCACATGATGAAATACATTTTAATATTGGACAATGATAACATATGTAAATACAAAATACGAAAGCTGAATGAGCTTTAACTAGCCACACCCAGTCCGGATTTAACCTAGAACTTCTTTGTGAACTAGCCTAAAAGATCTCAAAATACAACATATCACGAGCTAAAGAAACTTAAGAAAAGATGAGAAACAATGTCATTGATATATGTCCGTTTGGAAAGGGTTACGACACCATTTCTCTAAGCTCAAAGACTTAGAAATGGCAGGTGAACCATGGTGAACCATTATCCACAAATAGAGAAAACCTGGAACAGTAGGGTACCTTCCCAGGCATTGCAACCATACCAAAAAACCTCCAAGAGCACAATGACGAATCATTCAGAAGGTCACAGAAGGACCCAGAACAAGTTCTAAAGAACTGTAGGCCTCACTTGCCTCTGGTAAAGTGAGAGTTCATTATTATTCAACAATTTAAAAAAGAGAGACTGGGCAAAAATGGCATCCATGGGAAAAATCCAATGGCAAAAACCAATGCTAACCAAAAGGAACACAGAGGCTCATCTAAAATTTGTCAATAAAACATCATCCCTAAAAGTTTGTGGAAAGTACTCTGTGGACTGACAAGACAAAAGTCAATCTTTGTGGAAGACTTGGGGCCTGTTAAATCCTACATAAAACAAACACAGCATTTGATAAAAGGAACGTCATACCAACATTCAAACATGGTGGTAGTGTGATGGTCTGGGGCTACTTTGCTGCTTCAAGACCTGCATGACTGCATGACTTGCCATGAATTCCTCTCTCTAACAGAAAACCCTGAAGGAAAATCTCCACCCATCAGTTCATTACCTGAAGCTCAAGAGCAGGTGGGCAATACAGAGGGACAATGATCCGAAACACACCAGAAGTCCACCTCTGAATTGTTCAAAAAACAAAACAAAAAGAAGGTTTTGGAGTTACTTAGCCAAAGCCCGGACTTAAACCAGGTTGAGATGCTTTGGCATGACCGTAATCAGGCTGTTCAAGTTGAAAAACTCTCATTATGGCTGAAGTAAAACAATTCTGCAATGCAGAGATTATCATTCCTCCACAGTGATGTTAAAGACGCATTGCCAGTTATTGTAAACACTTCACTGCAGTTCTTGCTGTCAAGGCTGGCACGAACAGGCATTAAGTTTAGGGGGCAATTACTTTTGTATATAGGGTCAGGTAGATTTGGAAAGTGAATTTTACTGCTATATTGCATGAAATACTGCTTCCATAGAAATAAATACATCAAGAGTCATATAGACATGTAATCAATAATTTTATTACCATAATTCATTTGCTATTAACAAACTGATTAAGTTTCATCCAATGTTTTGGATTCCATGATGATGAAAAATCTGCATTCACCATACAACTTTAATATAAAAACGATTACTCATGACAACTTTAAAGCAGAAATTTAGTAGCTAATAAATTCATATACAAACATTCATTTACCAGCATTAGCCACTTTTTCATATTTAACCTTTAATGTATGTCCATAATGTCCATATAAATAGATATACTCTTTCCTTCACCTTGCATTTATGCATTTAAATTAAACCATTCTCATACGGTCACTGCTAACATGCAGTCACTATATAAAAATATGTAAAGAGGAGTTATGTACAGCCATTCATCTTTTTATGTGTATGCTAAAATAATGTGTAGTTTAAAATCTGATTTGAATTAAGTGCACTTAACATTACGTTCAGACACAAAACACGCACGTACACGGCATTTACAAAAACACTCGAGAAACACTAGAGGGAGCCAAAGTCATGGTAACAACTATACTTTTTATAGAAAGTAAATGATTAAACTGCCATTTTTTTATTGTCCACACAGATGTAATTTAAACAGATATAGAACTTAATTTTTTTCAACATGGTGTATTTGAGTCTTCTGCATTTTATCTCTTTCTGTTTTTACTTTCTTTAATTTCATGAATGCTGTTTCAGTTCACTCCTCTATTTGCTTAGGTACTGGGCGACAGAATGGTAGGCGAGGAGAATCTCTGAGTCATTTGGGCAGGTGTGGCGAAACTCGTCCCGTTTGTAGGCATTCTCTAGGTAACGTGTCAGACCTTTGAGCTCTGCAGGGATGGCAAAGTCACGGTACTCCTTAATAACCACCTGAGGGAAGAGCGATTTTTTGAAATAAGTCCAGGAATGACTCATTACATTTCTCAAATCATCCCTACTATTCAGCTAACAGTGAAAATTTCTCTCTTCTTCAGGATTAAAAAACAAAACAAAGTGAAAGGTTTGTATAAACATGGGATTGCTGAATTCTGTTCACCTTGACAATGTTCAGTTTGGGAAGCAAGTTGCAATCTGCCAAGGTAAGGCTGTCACCATCCAGGAAGAGGCGTGAAGATACTGTAAGATCCGGGTTTTTGTCCAGCTCGTGAGGGAGAGGAGTTTCTAGATACATGTTCAGCTTCACCAGAGTGGAAAGAAATTTCTTCTCGAGCACTGAAAGAAGTTGCAGGCTTTCTGTTAACCCATGGTGGCTCTTTCCATCATGCAATCATATATATAGCATAAGTGACTTGAAAATTTCAAAATTCTTACTGTCATTTAAACCAGGATTGGGATTTTTGATATATGCTGAGAATTTTCGGAAGATGTCTTCTCCAACACTGTTGGACTCTTTGTATCGACAGCACAATTTTGGGTGCCTGTTGTTAATGAAATAAAACATTTTGTTAATGTTTGGTGTTGCAGTGATGGGTTAGATATGCAGTGTGTTTCAAGGACTGAAAACACTGTGCTGCATATGTTTGAAGCAAGATGCCCTTTGCTCACTGTGGTGGGGCTAAGGTCTCTTCCAGGAACTCCTCAATCTTATTAGTGTCCGTTTTGACTTCATCATTGTAGATGAGAAAGGGGGGCTGAGAGCCTGGAGCCAAATCCTTCAGTACATCCGGAGCCCTGCAACAGATCAGTAAAGTCTTATTTTGGCACACTTGATCAGAAAGTTAAAATGTTTTACTTCCCAGCCTAAACCAAGCAAATGCTATGGAAAAGCATGCTATGATCACTTTCTAATGATGTGTTTTGACACCTCAGTATATATAAATAAAGCCATGCTATGATGACCATTGATGATTAGAGTAATTTCTGGCTTTTTTTTTTTTTCAAGGTAGCTGCATAGGTAGAGACCACCCTCGCTGACTTCTGATGCATGCCCAGTGGTTTTTGTTCTATAAGTAGGCCTGAAATATGACAAAAATTGCTCTATTCAGAAAAGAGCTTCAAGGATTACTCCTAATTAAATTTTAAAGGGGTAAAGACTTAATATCCACTGCGGTTTGTTCTCACTACCAAATGTGTTTTATCATGAATCATGCACATTTACCAGTCTAAATTTGGTCTGTAGTGATTCCTACTGAGTGAAAAATAGACTGACATGATAAGTTTAACAAAAAAATACAAACAAGGGTTTGAAACCATTGAGCTGCTTTTGTTTTGTGTTATAGATTGACAGGGCTTCATTATTTCCCCCTTTTGCAAAATATGAAGAAGCAATGACTGCTGGAGTACAAGCAACTATCTTAACACCTTCCTACAGAATTTTTGAGACACCGGAATGAAAGCTTCCTATTTTTATATGATTTAAATAGTGTATTTTATATACTTAACTTTCATGTTGTTTATGTTAAGTGCAGCATGTTTTGCTCCTTGCCCCCTCCCTTTCCGCTGCCTGTTCATCAGAAGGACAGCTTTAAATTTGATGTCAAACCTTTGTGTGGGGGGTTTATTCTTTTATTGTTGGTTTTGGTGTTTCTTACGCCTGATTCTCACTCATACATTGTAAATGTCATTCAGCTTCCCGTGTGTGTGTTTGTTTTCTTAAACCTGCAATACCTGATTTTACGGACACTTGGGGGCAGTGTCAACAAGTGAACACAACATTTGTGTTTTTGCCTTTTTAAAAATTGAATGGAAACTGATTTGTTTTAGATATAAACCTGATTATTTTGAGCTTGTTTGCTTTAATTTTGTGCCACTTTTGAGTCGGTTAACTGTTTGCTGACCATTTGTTTTTCTCACTAGTGTTTCTCAAACCCTTTTTTTTTTAATTTTTGTAATTGATTTGAATCTCGTGGAGCTTTTGTGTTTCTTTGCAGGTGTGTAAAATATTTGTTTGCATCATGTTGTTATCTGTCTTAACAAATATCTCTTTGTACTCGTTTTCAGCATCTTATCATTCTTAACCTATTGCGGTCATTTGTGTGACTGCTTCAGAATCTCAGCCCTTTGGCCTACACCAGGCAGCAGTCTTTTCTGTTCAGTAATCTGCCATTTCACATAATAAATAGTTTTTACCAATTTTTTTTTACCAAAACTGAATCCTGTATGAATGTAAATAATTTGCCTGCCTATATGTTTTATTGCTGTGGCTGTTTCTTGCATAGCATTTAGTGTCCCTGTAACCTTTCCTGAACTCAGTGGGGTTGGTGGAGGGTGAGGTGTTGGCAGATTTTCATTGTTGGGTGGCTTTTATAATGTAAATCAGACTTTCCTCCCATTTCATTTACAAATGCAACTCTCTGTCCTTGAATGCAACTTGTGAAAAACAATGTAAATAGTAGTTTTGTTGAGACTACATCAAAAAAGCAGTATGAAGCCAGACTCCTTTGTGCCCAGCTCTTAAAGATTCTACAAGACTTTTTGAAAAACGAATAAAATGTGCTCTCACCTCTTCATGTCTACAGTGGTCAGGGTAAAGTTGGCCCCTTTTAACCAAAGAATCATGAAGAGTCTCTGACAGAAAGGGCAGTTCCCCACACTCTCAGCATCATAACTGGCCTGACAGACAGAAACAAAGACACTTTGCAGTCACAGCAGATGAGTATAAAACAAGCTTTTATGATGATAAAATTGCACAATTGTACGTGGGTTCTGGTATCAGGATCTAACAAAACCAGGAGCACCTACACAGGTATTCTCGTCAAGCCTGCTCTGCTCTGGCAGTTTAAGCTAACTGCAAAGGAATTTCACACCCAGATTAAAAAGCCTATTATTGTAATACTGGTTTGTATCTCTGCCATATCCTGCATTATATGTTTTACTACAGTTTAAATACACTGAAATACTGTAGTTTGCTAAAGTTAAAAGCTTTTTTTGACACATTTCTGTCACTTTAGATGTAAACAAACAGGAAAATGTCACCTTGTGTTACCAAGTAGCTGGGAATGAGCAGAGTTTTTGCTTAGACTGTAACATGTCAAGATTGTTGTATGTCTTACCTTTACAAAGAGTTCAATCTTTGGCTCCTCGGCCATCTTACTTTCTCTCCGTCTTCCCACTGATGTCCACGTACCTCTGCTGGTTCCACAAACTGATTTCTTTCTGTCACTGCTGATGAAAGGACAAGGCAGAGCTGTGACAGTGACTGAAGTAAAGACATTTGCAATTTTCTGACAAACCTCCTTACCTGTTTCTTTCTCTCTGTTTTTAAAGTAAGTACATATACTGAAAGATATACTCACACTGGTGATCACAGCTAGCACTGGATGCAAGACCAGTACTTTATCTTCCCTCCACCTGTATTATTTAATTGCTCTACTCTTCACCTGTTTCTGGGGATTTTGTTCTGCCACCACACCTCTCCAGCATTGAGTGGCAGCCTACACCTCCTCTGGAGTTACCAGTCAGACCAGCAAATCTGGATCTGGCTTCACTTCCAGCATATTCTGTCGATGAAATCTTTCTGTCTGTCTTTGTCAATTGCTATCTAGCAGAAAAGATCAGTTAGACAGAAAGGAGTCATCAAAAAGTGGACTATTTCTATAGTTTCAAGCTTGCTTACTTTCAGTTCAGTTCATTTAAACTTTATTCATCACAAATCACAACAACAGGTGCCTCACAACGCTTTATATTTTAAAGTAAAAATCCTACATTAATAGATCAAAAACAGGGAAAACCCCTGCAAATCATATCACACCAAGATGTCTGTCTCCCGAATCCAAACTGGAAGCCCAGAGAAGAGGGGCCTGAAGGCTCTGCCTTCCAGTCTATTGCTAGGAACCACAAGTAAACCAGCAGTCTGAGAGCTAAATGCTCTAATGGCATTACACAATACTATGAGGTCTTTAAGATAACACGGGCCTGATTATTCAAGACAATGTATTTGATGACAAGGATTTTAAATTTTATTCTGGATTTAACAGGGAGTCAATGAAGAGAACCCAATATAGGAGAAATCTGCTCTCTATTTCTAGTCCCTTTCCGTCCTTTAATTAACTGCAGCATTTTGGATCAACTGCAGGCTTCCAGGGAGGTTTTAGAACAGCCTGATAATAACAAATTCAATTGTCCAGCCAAAAAGTAATAAATGCACAAACTAGTTTATCAGATAGGATGTTTCTAATTTTAGAGATATTGCATAAATAGAAGAAAGCACTTCTACATATCAGTTTAATATGCACAAGGACATATCCTGGTTAAACACGATTCCAATATTCCTGACAGTGTTAAGAGTAAGAATCTGGTCTGATACCACCTTTCTAGTTTTTTTAGGGCCAAGTGCAATAACCTCAGGTTTAACTGAATTTAGAAGAAGAAAAGTTGAGGTCATCGATCTCTTTATGTCTTTAAGATATTCGTGCACTTTAACTAATTGGTGTGTTGTATCTGCATAGCACTGAAAATGAAAGCTATGCCTTCTGATGATACTGCCTAAGGGAAGCATATATAATGTAAACAGAATTGGTCCTAGCACTGAACCTTGTGGAACTCCATAATTAACCTCAGTGGGTGAAGAGAGGATTCTCCATTTACGTGAACAAATATGTATATAGATATGATTCAAACCACTGCTGTGCAGTATCTTTAATACCCACAGCATGCTCTAATCACTGTAAAAATATATTATGGATTAAAGTGTCAAACACTGCACTGAGGTCTCAGAGGACACTCACAAAGATGGGTCCACTTTCAGAGGCCATAAGAAGATCATTTGTAACCTTCACTAAAGCTGTTTCTGTACTGTGATGGGCTCTGAAACCTGACTGAATCTCTTGAATTAAACCATTGCTCTGCAGATGATCAGTTAGCTCTGTTACAACTACTCTTTCTTTTTGAGATAAAAAAGGAAAGTTGGAGATTGGACTATAATTAGCTAAGACATCTAGGTCAAGTGATGGCTTTTTAAGTAACAGTTTAACTACTGCCAGCTTGAAGGCCTGTGGTATGTTTCTGATTAATAGAGACAGGTTGATCATACTTAAGACTGAAACATTAATTAATGGTAGAACGTCTTTGAGGAATGGACTCTAAAGGACATATTGATGTTTTGGAGCAAGGAATTACAGTTATTTCATGGGGCAAAGTTTGAAGTATATCACATGCTGCTGTAACATCAATAGCATGGTGCAGTAGTTTTCCAAAGGATGTTTTCACTGCTTGTGGCTGCTTCCCCATGCTATAAAGAAAAATTCTCCACTAGCTGATGAGTCACATTTTGCACACTGTGGTACCCTCACAGTGGAACTGGAAAGAGGGCTATCCAAAATATTGCCACAAAGGTGATATTGTATCTTAAATATCATTGTTGAATTTATTATTAAACTCTTTTTTTCTTTTCTTTTTGGCCACATTATTCTTTCCATTTCAGATATAAATTAAGCAGTTGCACTGAGGAAATTTTTAGACCCAGTGTTTTCACATTCAGTTTGATATGTTTATATTGGACATTTTCCACAGCTGTTTCTAGTTGTCGATCTGCATTCATGACTGAATAAAAATGCTCTTGTGTAACAAGCATTCACCACCGAGACTTGTGTTCCAGTTGGCAAGAAGAGAAAGAAACACCCTCAAGGATGTAAAGAGAAGAAAAATGGTGAAAGCTGAATGAGTGAGATAACATCACTAGAAAGAAGCAGACTGCTGTAGCTGTGACACAACCCCTACAACACTGTATTATTCCACAGGCGAGGAAGACTGAGGGAGGAAATCATAAGGGTGTGACCTGTCTTTATCAGTCATCTGTGACTTTTTGTGCTGTGAATTCCGTAAGCTGATTTCACGCACTCAAATACATGTTAATGAAAGCAGTTTAGTGTATTATTTTGTCAGGGATCGAACAGGATGTTGTTCTGCTTTTGAAACGCTCAAATATTCTTTGAATAAATTCTTCAACAATTGAAACTAAATTGTCATATGTGCAACGAATATGGTGTAAAAACAGTTTAACATAAGCACAACATAAACCAAATATGTTATATAAAACATGGTTTTACTAAAGAGATGGCATATTAAACATATATGCGATTACCAATATTTACAGGGTATGACTATGACTATGATGTTCCTTTCTCACATTGCTTCATCTGAATTGGTTGCACAAGCACAAAGATGAACTTTATTTAGTATTTGATAATCTATGAGATTTAAATATACTTTCAACCATTTTAAAATCCTATTTTTTGTACCCTTTGATAATTAAAAGCTTATACACAGATAAGAGTCGGGTGATTGGGACTATTGTAAAGGAAAATTAGTAGTTAAAAGAGGCAGATAATTTCTTCTCCATGGGGTCCAGAAATCCCACTGGGAGCCACCAACATGCACAAGCTTGTTGAGCTAGTGATCTGCTCACAAGAAGACTAAGGATGACCTCTACTGCTCAAATTCAAGATTACATAAGATGGAAAATAATTTTTTGCAGCAACACAGGAGATCCAGCACACCAGTGCACATAATTACATATTCAAAGATACATTGTTACAGATTTTAAACTACGACTACACTATCTGCAATTCATTCTGGATCAAATACAGACTTGTTCACCACTTCTTGCCGCTGCTTATTCATTCCTTAGCACTAACAAACCACAAGTGATCATCAGTGACAACCAGGCATGTATATGTAAATAATACTCTAAATATATCTAACATCTCGCTGCATGTTGTCTTTTGACCATTCAGTGATGCAAACAGAAACATGATGTTTCTGATACAGGCCCTTTCCCTTTTTGTTTTGTTTGCAAAATATTTCTGCACAGTAGTACCGATGTTGGTGTTCTTCCCCCTACAGCAGCTTCCCTGATTGTAACTCAGTCTTGTGTGAGCTCCCTTGTGTAACCCCCATCTTCATATGTCATGCCACACTTCCTCTTTTTTACAGCCGTGCACACATGCAACGAACTCGTCTTGAATATGCTCCATTTTTTCTCATAGAGTGAGGGTTGCCACAGACATAAAAGAGAAAGAATGTTCCGCACTTACCAGAAGGCAGGAATTTAAATGCAATGCGGAGTTAGAAAGAGGCTGGGGCAATGTGGACCTTTTTATCTAAACACATATTCAGCAAGATTTCAGAAAAGCCACACCTCCGATTCTTTAAAAGGCTTTGTGTTTTTGGTTTTCTAACACAAGTTTACCATCGTAACAATATTCGTGGTGATTGAAGACAGAGAATAAACCACTCATCTCATCATCAGGTTAGTGGAGGAGGTTTGGGGTTTTGCCTTTCATATGTCTTTCTGGTCAGTGTGGTTCATCTAAAGAAATCTTGCTAAATCTTTATTTGTTTTTTTATTTGTTTTTTATTTATTTTTTTTTTTTGGGGGGGGGGGGGGGGGGGTTAAGTTTTGCGCAAAACACACTTTGCTTATTTAATCTGCCAGCTTGCATTTCATTGACTGCTAGAGATAAATAGAAACATGCAGGTTTAAAAGTATATGGTCACCAGCCAGTGACAGAACAACAAAATCTTTTACAGCATCCTGTAGCTGATCTTTAGGTCTGAACTATAGACATGGCCTGTTTCTTAAGAATATTGCTATTTAATACACATGTTGACATAGATTTTGAATAAAAAAATATATAAGGTATTAAGGATATATACAAATGTTTTTATGAAGGAGGCTCATTGGTTCTATTTGTTTTTCCAAACATGTGCTTTCTTCCTCTACCATGCAAATGTAAGGAATAAATTTGTGAAAATATTTCTTCAGGAGTTAGTGTGGGAAGTCATTTTAAATGTTGCTCTTCTTCATTTTCAACAAACTGAAACCTTGTAGTTTCAGGTCTTACATATTGCAAAATCCCATTTCCTTAAGTCTGCTAGCTGTGAAGACACAGACAGGTTCCACAGAAAAAACCACACCGTTTAAGAAATCTAGAGCTTTTAAATGATATAGGCCTTTAGTTTAGAATTTAATATGCAATGTCATGCAATGCAAAAATAGGATTAACTAAAATATTTGAATTGCATTCGTTCGAGCTTACACCAGGCGATTTGTAACTCCCTTTGTGTCATTTGTGCAACTGCTTGATTCTGTCTTTTGAAAATGACAGGAGCAAACCAAATAACAGCTGGAAGATAATAACAACGTGTTTTGTACACATGCAAATACTGACTGAAAGAGATTTTTCCCCTTCTTATGAAGTAATATTTAATTTTTGTTTTGTTCATTTAAAGCAAAGGACAGGCAAGGTGCTGATCTGTGTAGGAGGTGGTGAATCGTGTTCATACTGGAAGCCACATGTTAAGTTAAAGTCCCTAATGGTGAGTCCTGAACACAGTCACTACTCTACCCAAAACTGAATACAACACGCTTTTATTTACTTTAAGAGAGACTTCTGATTTTCCATATAAATTTACAAAGTTACCTTGTGAAGAAAGTGCTTCTTTTTTCAGTTTCTCCATAGTTTGATGAGGTGTTGGTCACTTAATGACAGACCTAAGCTCTATTCCGGGAAGCAAGTTTAGCTCTGACGTTGTTAAGCCAGATAAGAAGAAAACCCCAACATTCTGCTCCAGAAAAAGTCAGTTACTAGGTTAAAAGAATCTGTGAACTAAATCTGTTCAGTGGCAGGTTTTCATCAACAAACTCTGAATTTCTGTCTGACTGCCACGCCACCACCACAGCTGAATCAGTGACTGCATGTTTCATTTCTTCAGTCATAAAGTCCCTGGCGAACCTCAGAGCGATATAATTTCGTTTCCAGAAGCTTACAGGTTGACAAAGACCAAAATCTCAGTTAGACGTTTGCTATTTTTTGCACTTAACATCTGCACTTTTGCAATGATTTAGTCAGCAATAACAATTGTATGAAGTCTTGTTTTCACCACTGAAAAAATCAAAACATATTTTTTGCCAGTTGAAATTTTGAGATAATAAATCATAATGTAGTGTAACACATAATGGAGATAATAACAGAAATTTCTGATGCATGTCTGGGTTTTGATAGTTTTTTCTTTTTGTTTTTTTTAATTATTCATTCATTCATTCATTAGCTGAAACAAACTTCCATAGAATGGAGACAGCGATTACGTCACTAATTTATTATTTGAATATCTTTAAATATTGTTTATATTAATTCTATTTAAAGCTTTAGCTTTAACACGTTGATCACAAATCAGTCATTTGTCAGTGAGAAGGAGAAAAAAAATGCCTGTCACAGTTGGATCTCGATGTGAATATTTGAATGAAGATGAGGCCGAAATGACTTTAAGACTGTAACATCATTAAATGTTGCAGTCTGACTGTGTTGTGAACATTTCAGGTTGGACTTTGTTCATAGGTGTACTGAGGCATATCCCCAGAATGGGCTCTGGTAGAAGGTATCATTGGCAAAACAGGTGGAAAACCACTTGCACAGCGGGATTTAAAACAGATAAGCATCACTGATATTTTATGGTACGCTCCTGAATTTCTGAGTTTCCAGACAGAATTAGAAACTAGAATGCCTCCTCAAATTTGATTTCCCCAAAAGGGCACCAGTGACAGTAAACAGCTGTAAACTGTGAAACTTTTCATTGGAACTGCCATTGTTCTCCATTTGTGACTCGCTAAAAAGAGCACTGACCAGGCTGTGGCTGTAAGAGAACCATCATCTGTCACTGAAGGTTGAGATTAGATCAGATTAGAAATATTTACACAGAGAATCTCACTAAGCATTTAAGTAAGTTGGTTACATCCCATCGTTTTACTATTACTTTAAATTAAAACGAAAATGGTGATAAACTGTAGCAAAAAACTTTTTTTTTTATTTATTTACTTGTTTTTTGTTTTTCATTTGAGATGGCAACAAATAGTGTATCCACCGTAGTTTTAAGATGAACATCATTGTCCACACTGATGCATATTCACATCCTTCGGTCTGCTGGGTTTTAATCGGAGGCTCTGCTCTTTATTTACCCATTGCAATGGTGAATCTGTGGTCTATGACCTCCGTTGTAATGTGTGCTATACTGCAATTAAACAGATGTGAAAGTCAAAAGAACACAGTTCAGAAATTATTCACAGTGCAGGTTTGAGGTATATTTTTTTCTTTTTTTAGTGGGCTACATACTGAACCCTAGAAGATAGAAACAAAGTATTGATCACGCTAGCATCAATTTGATACCAATACCAGCATGGCTATTGGTAATATTGAAATTCAGATTTTCCCACCTCGACTCTGCTGATGATGTTTTTCTTCCTCTGGTCAGGCACGCCTTAACACAGAATTGAATATACACAGAGATGATTGACTTAGCACTGATAAGCCTCTCTGGAACCAAAAGATAAAAAGACTTTATCAGAATTAATCATTTTAGATTGACTTTTTAAATATAGAGTTTTGTGAACATGTTTCCTGGAAGAAGCCTCTGGTGTCTTAACAGATGACATAAAGGGATAAGCGCTAACATGTCTCGTTTCAGGAAGTTTATAATGACGTCTGTGCAACACTTTTTTTAACCTGTGAACTGTGCAGAGTGCAAGAGGAAGAATTTAAATATGCTCAATTTAAGTGGACCTTTAGAAGGATGCATTTACTGAAAATGTGAGGGATTATATTTAGGTAAAACAAAACCGATCATCCTTGAAGTCTATTCAAGAAAAAAAACATGCAAGTAATGTATTTTCTTTATATATCTGCTCAAGGCAAACAGTGCAAACAGTGAAGCAGGAAACTTCTGTTTCTGATGTGTTCATTCTTTTCTTATCACAGGGGTTTCACACCAAAAAAATACACAAGTTGGTGAAGAGGCTAGTCATCCTCCCTTTTCTCTGTTTTTTACCACTGTGTCTCTTCAGTGGGTGGCTGAGTAGCTCTGTGAAACCTTTACATCATGACAGCAGAAGTAGAAATGTGACCGTCCTGCTGTGGTATTGGCCCTTCAGCAGATCATTCAGCCTGAAGGGTGACGTTTGCTGGGATCTCTACCGTATCCCTCGCTGTATTCTGGTGGACGAGCGCTCCTACTTCCCCTCTGCGGATGTAGTGGTGTTCCACAACAGGGAGCTGCAAGTGGGCCTCCACAAGTTGCCTACTAACATCTCACGGCCACCAAGCCAGAAGTGGGCCTGGATGTCCCTGGAGGCTCCTTCTCACAATGGAAACTTACATAAGTATGCAGATATCTTTAACATGACCATAACCTACAGGAGGGATGCTGACATCAGCATACCCTATGGCATGCTGCTACGGAGGGAGGCTGAAGAACAAGTGAATGAAGACAACTCTGTAAACAAGAGCTCTCTGGTTTGTTGGGTGATCAGCAACTATAAGAGCCACCACAAAAGAAGCCAAGTGTACAACAACCTCAGAGCTTCAGTTCCTGTGGCGGTTTATGGGCGCTGGACTAAAAACCGCCTCCCCTCCTCAGAACTTTTACCTACAATATCTCGCTGCTATTTTTATTTGGCTTTTGAGAACTCACTTGCTAAAGATTATATCACGGAGAAGCTGTGGAGGAATGCTTACGAGGGAGGGGCTTTGCCCATTGTCCTGGGGCCACCTTTAGGCAATTACAAAGCTGTGGCTCCACCTCATTCTTTCATCCATGTTGATGAGTTTGCGTCACTGAATGAAATGGGAAAGTATCTACAACAGCTTGCAGAGGATAAGAAACGCTACAGTGAGTATTTTACCTGGAAGAAACAGTGGAAAGTGAAACGGTACACAGACTGGAGGGAAAGACTGTGTAATATCTGTTCAAAGTACAACAGTTTACCTAAGCACAAAGTTTACTCAGACCTAGATGCGTGGGTCAATGCTAACACGAGCTTAAACATTTAATCAAATTTTACTGTATTTTTTGCAACATTTGTAAACATCATGACATCATTCTCTGAATTACTTTGAAAACAGTTCAGAGTGAATGTGAAACTTAAAAATCTAAAAATTGTATCTAAAAAAATATTTTAGAAATGTGATTGTATGCACACCAGTTAAACTGCACTGTAACTAATATGCATTAACAACAATGACCGAGTGATCTGCTACACTGAGATCCCTAGCACTTTACTCCAGTACACTAAGGTTAAAAACTACCTAGAATGTGGAGATATTTAGAAAAATGGATGTAGTGGATATCTGGATAAAGTGTAACCTGCCTCTTGCATTATGGAAACGTCTGTAAACACACACTGTACTGTAAGTGCTACTTTGTACAAACTATGACAGAAAACATCATTTTCCTGTGTTGCAAGAAAGGGATGTTTTATTAAAATTATGCTACCACTTTTACACCTTCAGTTATTAAAGAAGCTGCTGTTGCAATATTGTCTGAATATATAAAATACTGTGAGCTAGTCAACTGCTCCAGCTTAGAAAGACAGTTTCATACTTTTAGAGAGAACCAGGCTAGCTGATTGTCTCAATCATGTTTGTAAATAATTCAACATTTAAAATTGAGTTTTGTTCGCAGCGCCTCTGGTAGAAACTCCAGTTCTCACACTGCTTCAGTGTTTACAATAAAGCAAAACCTGGAAAACTTTCTAAAATTGTCATTTTTCATTGCTGAAGTGTTGAAAGACTCACAGAGACCATGTTTGCACTTTCTATCCAGGCCAAAAAACGCACACCACTTCCTTAAATAATATATAACATACATGCACTTACTACACTAATGCCCAAGCTTAGCAGCATCAGGTAAAATTCCCATTTAAGTTCAGCTACAAACTACTAGTTACCCTATGATGAGGGTTTATCATGAAAAGATACAAACATTGTCTTTTGATAACATTTATTGGGGGATAATACGCAATTCCGTAATTATGCATACATATTACAAACTTTTTTTTTTTTTAAGTGAAAAATGTCACTATCCCAGATTTTCAATATATTAATCAATTTAGTTTTGCTAAAAACTAACAGCTAATGCCTAACAGTTGTGATTGCACTCTCAGTAAATAACTCCAAGTCGATCCTTTCAGCTTGTAATCAACACTGAGCTAGCCGGGGCCAGAAATAAATTACAGCAGTACATATTGTTTGACAACTTTAAGCTGATACTGCTAATAATTTTATTGTCATCTAGGGACTTCTTGGTGTATTTTGAAGTTGGAATGACATTTAACATTGTTTTCAAAGTTTTAAAAACACTGAGTAGATTGTAACATAGGAAATTTAAAAAAAAAAAAAAAAAAGTTGACAGGGTAGTCGGTCAACATTAAAATCTAAATAAAGAGAAAAGGAATCCTACAAGAGTTTCTAAAAGCAGATGGCAACAAGTCACATTTACTGTCACTCATCTGAGAAAGAAAGTGTGTACAAATAGAACAAGTAAAGGGTTGTAGTATTTGCCAGATTACAAAGGATTACACTAACACCTACTGAAGTGCTTTTTCCCCCACTTTTGCTTAATACTAATAACCACAAGGGAGGGGAAAAAAGCAAGTTTGGTATACAAATAAAACTGGAATAAAAGCCTTGTAAAAAATTTGGACAAATCTTATAAGAGCGCTCTGTTGCAGTGCTAGTTTAGACAAATACTACAGATGCTCTCTACAGACATGACACAAGTATTGCACAAGTATTGGCCAAACTGTCAAAAATGAATACTATTTAAGGAGGTGTCCCTCTCTTGCTTTTCCCTTGTTGGCACCACAGAAAGCCTACCCAGAATTATGCACAACTAAAACACCCCAGCTCTCGAGCATTTACAGACCAAGCCTCATTCCACATCTGGTCCATAAAGTCACAGCACATAAACTCAAAAACTATGTATTGGCCAAAACTGGCCAATACATAGTCATGCAATAAATGTGCAACTCAACATCCCCTTTTGCTATATGAAATCAAAGTAGTTCAAGGTCACAGAACAGTGACATAAGGCATTTCACAATCACCATAGCTGAAACCGGAAACCACTTTGATTTCACCCTCACACAACTCAGATACGATCAGATTGTTTGATTGCTGCATTTGTAGAGCTTCCGAGGTAAGTTGGGCACATTTTTGAAAGGCAATCTGTGGTTCTGGTTGGACTATGGCTTTATCTAGTTGGGTGCCCAACCACTCCAGGATTCAGGGCTTGTTTCATGACATCAGGCCTGGGAAGTTGAGGCATGTAGAGCGTGGGAGGAGGGCCTCCACTGAAACTGGGCCCTGGGTAGGCCTGACTGGGAATGGGGGAAGGACTCTGCTCATACAGATGGCCTTCCAATTCCTCATCCAGCGGCAGAGCCAAGCGCTTCCCCTTCTGTCTCCGGTTGCAAAACCAAACACGTACCACCTGCCAAGAGCAAAATAAAGTGTTAGTCAACAAAATGTGAACCACAAGAGACTTGTGGTGAGAGAAATAAGATATGCTTACATCTCTCTCCAGGCCCAGATCACCCGAAATGTGCTTGATTGCTTGGGTGTTCGGTTTGGGACACTTGATGAAGTAGGACTCTAGAGCAGCACGCACTGCCCCCTCCAGACTGGTCCTCCGCTTTCTTTTTCTGGTGTCAACAAAAACTCGCTCAATCTTGTACATCTGCGGAAACAGAAACATGTAAGAGGGATGGAGAGTTACTGATTGTGCTCTTCAAGCACCTACATTTGTATCACTAGAGGATTTGACATATCTGCTTCAGTTTGGGCTTAGTCTAAAATTAAAAGGAGCCCCAGTTTGGCGATCACCTGGTCCCAAACTGGTTGTTTGAAACTTACATCCTGAGGATTTTCAGAGTTCTCCGCCTCATCCAGCCATTTCTGCAGAAGGGGCTTCAGCTTGCACATGTTCTTAAAGCTCAGTTGCAGAGCCTCAAAACGACAAATGGTAGTTTGGCTGAACATTTTTCCTGCTCCAGAAAATAAAAGAAAGACTTGACGGACACACAACAGCCAGCTCCCCAAACTGCAGAAGACACTTCATAAGCATATAATATTCATAACCATTTTAAATTGCCAACATTTACCAAACCTGCCAATCCAATCTACTAAAGTCAGATGAGACAAAGTAAAGATAAAAGAATAAATTTACCATAAAGGCTTCCCAGTGAAAGGCCAACATCTGACTGGGTAAAACCCAGAGTAATGCGCTTGTGTTTGAGCTCCCTGGCAAACTGCTCCAGCTCTTCAGTGGAAACGGTTCCCTGCTAGAAGGAGAAAATTAAAAAATTATTACACAAAATTCAAGCGAAATATCTTTGGCTGATAGGTAGCGCACATTTGCAGTGCTCTTGCAAAAGGTCCACGAGATGAGGACTTACCTCTTTCTTGCATCCTTGATTGGAGGACGCGGCATTTCGTCGGGAGGTGGCCGGCCTCTGCTGCTGGGCCTCAGGGACAACCTGAGGTGTGTTCACGCTGAAATACCCGTTCCCCGGAAGTCCGTTGCTCGGGGGTGAGGGGGACAGCGATGGGGAAGATGTCGAAGATGTGGAGGGAGTTTGACTACCGCTGCCAGGTGACGAGAAGGACCAAAAGGACGGGTTCCAGGTCCCAGTCCTAGCGTAGAATAATCCGTGGGCCATATCGTTGGAGGCTTGTGGAGTCAGGTACTGCTGAACATTTATCTCGGATGAGTAGTCCTCGCGGGCGACCTTCTCCATCTTTATTTCAGGTAGTTTGATTTGCTCCGCCGTCTCGGCTTCAGGGGTGCTAAGGTTTATAGGCTGGATTGCTGTAGATACACCAGGTAATTGGCCTGCGTAGTCTGCAAAGGGATACCAATGCTTGGGTTGCCCAAAGTCTCCAGCCTGTAGCTCAGAGGGCCTGTAGTCGGTGGAGACGGATGGGAAGGGGAAAAAGGCTTGAGCGGATGTCGATGCGATACCACTGTAACAGCTTTTGTTGTAAATGCGGCTCGGGTCTGGCAAGACACCATGGGGTACCTGGAAGGAGGCACTACTACCAAAACCATCCTGACCCAAAAGCTGCGCGCAAGCGCTGGTGCGGCTGAAGTCATAAGGCCGGCTGTGGCCCTCAGGACTTTCAGACATCCTCCAAAAAAATGAAAAAACCTGGCCGAGCAACAAACGCGCTTCCAGAAAGTGGGGAAAAAGTTGATCTAGCGGTGACTGATTTTAAAATGTCTTATCCGTTTCGGGATCCAAAGGAGGAGAAAAAAATAAATAAATAAACCAGTTCAAACGTGAAGGCCTTCGTCTGAATGCAGCGTAACTACCAATATCCCAAAGGCCTAGTCAATAAAGCTTTGTCCTCCCAAACGCTTATCTACCATCAGGCTCAAATGCGTGTCTGCTCCACAGATTTTTCTTATCAGCGCCACAAGTGTTAGTATCGTCTTACAGCCAATCATCGCCCATTGGTCGGCTAGTTGATTGGGCACAGCTGAAGGTGCATTTGTAAATGACCTTGACTCCTCCCAAAGAGGTGGGCGTGTTTTTTCACCTGAACTTAAAAAAGTTATTTTTTAGCACGGTATTGATACTTTATGTATGTGAAGTACATATATTTTAAAGTTAAGCTAATGCTTAGAATAAACTGATTTACTTGGAAGACCATAAAAAAAAAACACTGCTCAAAAACCACAGGTCACTGCTCCTGTAAAAAAAACAATTTAACATCCTAACTCGCTCATTTCATACATAAATTATAATGCAGCGTTTCTTTACATTATTCCTCGTTAATGGCATGGCTTTGACATTAAAAGCTTCAGTGTGGCCTGAATCAATGTATTTAAATAAATACCAATGTCATCCCGAGTAACTGTGATGAAACAAATTAACCTAATGAACCAGGCCAAATGTAATCGTAAACACATTGGGGTCGGGTACTTTTTAACTCTAACAAACATAAATTGCTCATAAATTAGGCAACACTTGCATAATGGAATAAAAATGGTTTATGGCTACTCGAAATAAAAATTTTCCCACCCATTGCAGATAAAGACATGTTCTATCTTGTTGTGGGAAGCTTCTCGAGGATGAAGTAGTGAGAAATTATTCATGTCCGTGGCACCTTTTTTTTTTTACAAAGTGTATGTTTTCGCTTGTTTATTTTGTTTGTTTGTTTGTTTTTTGTGTTCTTCTTCATTATCTTAAAACAACTGAATATAACTTTGTTCAGAAGGATAAGTTACAAATCTGTATTTGAATTAGAGGGTTGTGTTACTGAAATAAAAGACAGTCTACAATTTTTATGATTGTTTAAAAAAAACAGATAAAATATGTGATTACCCATAAGAGTTTACATACTGGGATAAAAGGATAAAGGAAAAGGCTACAGTTGCCAAGGTTATGGCTACTTTTTTATATTGAGCTTATTAAAACATTCGAAATGGAAAAAAACAAGCTTAACCATAAAACAATCCACAGCACTCGAGTGAACTTCTCCCATTCACCCCCTATCAATGGCTATTCAAAAGCCCAGTACAGATGCGATCCCCCAGCGCGAATCGTTGGCCGCAGATTGGTGCAGGAAGACGCACTGCGGGAAGGGAGTGGGGGGTGCAATTATACGACGAGGCCCCGGGGGCACCCTGGGGATTTCAGATCCCGAGATGCGATGGTCGGCCATTAGCTCCTTTTCACGTTGAAACAAAAAGTCCTCAACCCTTTGATTCCAATCCCCACACCCAACACCCCCCATCATCTGAGACACTATCCTGAAGTTTCGATGGAAGTTTCCCCCTAGTCTGCAATTCCCACTACAGGCATTAACTGCAATATGACCTAAAGGTGTAAAACTGGTCAAGCTGTCTGCAGGCTGTATAATCAAGTTCTGCTGGAATATAGGTTGCATGCCATGCCATGTGTAACATTCTGTCCCCTTGTGGCTTGTGGCCTTAAACAAAAAAAAAAAAAAAAAAAAAAAACATAGAGCACCTCAAACTCATGTCATTATATTCTTGGTGGTTCATGTGGTCTAGTTTAAGACGTTCTTGCAAACAAACAGAATTTCTTCTTTTTGAACTTCTGAAATTAGTTCATCACACTACATTATAACCAGCAGCATTATATCACACTTTTGGAGAGAAGTCAGTGGAGTGAAGGACATCAAATACCAGCTATACAAGCATTGTTCTGGGTACATGGACTTGGGGGAATAATTGTTATGCAAAAGACAAACACAGCAAGAGAGATAGGCTGGGCTAGAAAGAGAGAGAAAGGGACAAGAGAGCGCAGAGCTCTCAGGGTGTCCAAAGAAAAGGAGTGTTGGTGGTGTTGGGGGCAAGAGGGGGTGGAGGGTTTAGTGTTGAATGGCTCAGTACAGTGAGGAGGAGATGTGTGAGAAGAGTATCCAAGGATTTAGCTGAACCCCACCCACCCCCACCTCCCACATGTCTCAGATCTTGCCTTTAGTTCTCTTCAAGACTCATCAGAGCCCTTCAGCACAATCAGAGGAGGGGAGAAAGTAAGAGATAAAAGAAAGCCTGCTGATAGGGTGGCAGCGTGAATGTGTTGCACATCTCAACTGATCAGATCTGTGAAAGAAACACCTCCAACTTGAGTTTCATGACCCTTACTTGTGAGAGTAAATGTACTTGCTTTTTTTCTGGTCATGTCTTCCTTTTCTATTTGCAGATGCATGATGTGTAAAATGACTCACTTAACAGTAAACATGCACTTCTGGGAAGATCTTTGTGTAATTCCTGCAAGTAAGAAAGAACTTAAAAAATGTAATGAGTGTACCTACAATCTTATATTCAATCTGAGGGACTGCTTTCAGATTTAATTGGTAGGATTCCTAAAATCCACCCTTCCTCTTGAGCAGCACTATCACTATCATCTCACAAACAAGTTTGATGGCGTTTTGATTTCCCCCCCTAACAGCCCTGCCGTTAACACCCATGTTCACACACCTCCACCCACTCAAGGTTTCATCCGAGGGCTGATGGCAGCCTTCTTCTCGCTGTCCACCAGCGAGCACAAAGAGGTTTACTGGCATTTACATACATCTCAATGGAGGACTTGACACATCCCCTCCCGAGCACACACGGAAATTCAACCACATACACAAAACCCACAAACCTTTCTCTCCTACCACACACTCACTCACACACATACACACTTTATGGGCGTAGTCAAGGTAAAACAAGATCAGACAGGATCACTCAGGACTGAGGCAGAGTGGCAGCACTACATGCGTCATACTGCCAGGTTAAAGGAGAATGTATCTGTGATTGTTTAAACTGAGTCCTTCTCTATACAGTTTGTTATTTTATTGTTATTTCTTCATATTTATGTCGACTATGGGTTAGTTGTTGTTCAGCAGGGAATATTTAGATGTCTTGTAGCATTTTATGAATATTTAGGATGAAAAATAAAGTTGGCTTTCAGTATTGTTTGATTGCACAGATTTTCATTTTTTTTAAATCTTTGAGTGTCCCAGAAGGTGGTAACATAGATCAACATCCATTTTTATACACATTTTATCTAAGAGCGCAGTCAAAATGCCAATTTCTGTTATACTAAGTCATCACAGAAGAAAAAATGTGTTGTTGTATTTTCTATGATTTGATGTTTCGTTGACTTGCTCCAGTCAAATTTAAAAACAAATCCTTAGTCTTAAGAAATGGACAAAAGAAGAAGACCCATATTTGATCAACATCTGGATAACTTTCTTTAAAACTGCAAAATAATGCACTGGCTTTGGTAGAACATGTAACTATGAAGCTTTAACTTAGTACGCCTACTATGATTCTGACAAGGGGCCACTGTTGCATCTTTGTCCTAAATTTCCTGTAATTTCTTTACTACAAACACCCAAAAGAAGCTTTACCTGTGAAAATACATAATACTGTAGAAAAGTCTTGAGCCACATCTTATTTATTTTGCTTGAAAATTAGAAATCTGTCGATCGATTAATTGAAACATGCAAGGATAATCGGGAAAATAATATGTTCTATTTGAACAAGTTTGAAAGGTAATATTTAAGATAAGATAAGACTTTATTGATCCCACAACAGGGAAATTTTTTGCGTCACCTCAGCTCAGGTACAGATATCAGAAGAAAATACAAAAATACAAATAAGTACAATCAGTGAAAAAAAAGTAAGATAATACACTATATACAATGGTAGAATACACAGTATGTGATTATGGATATGGTTGTGGAAATATGCAAGACCTAAACTATATAGCTTGACATAACTATTGTACCACTACTATTCCTATTTATACACATGTACACACACACATGTACACACTAAATATACATATGTATACATATACATACATATATACCTGCACATGTCCATACACACAGAAGGTCCATTATGCATGAAGTGGTGACCGTGGATGTTCACAGTGTCCAGTGACTTATGACATAGTGATTGAGGAGTTATACAGTCTAACTGCTGTTGGGATGAATGATCTGCAAAAGCGCTCCTTCCTGCAGCGAGAATATTTCAGTCTCTGACTAAAGGAGCTGCTCAGCCCACTCACATACTCATGCAGTGGGTGATGTGGGTTGTTCATGATGGATGTCAGCTTTACTAACATCCTCCCCTCGCCAACCACCTCCACAGACTCCAGGGGACATCCCAGCACGGAGCTAGACCTCCGCACCAGTTTGTTAATCCTGCTCCTGTCCCTGTCTGTGCATCCACTCCCCCAGCAGGCCACTGCATAGAAAAGGGCAGATGCTACCATAGTGTCATAGAATGTCCTTAACACAGTCCTGCAGACTCCGAAGGACCTCAGTCTCCTCAGCAGGTGGAGTTGACTCTGGCCCTTCTTATACAGGATGTCTGTATTTGTAGTCCAGTCCAGTTTATTGTTAAGGTGAACACCCACTTATAAGAGTCCACTATGTCAATGTCTTTCCCTTGGATGTTCACCGGTGTTGTAGGGGGTGACTTCCTCCTGAAGTCTATGATCATCTCCTTTGTCTTGCTGGCGTTGATTTGGAGTACGTTGGTCTCACAGCAGCCAACAAAGTCACTGATGATCCCCCTGTATTCCTGATCATTCCCGTCTGATACACATCCAATGATGGCTGTATCATCTGAGAACTTCTGTAGATGGCAATCGTCCGAATTATAACAGAAGTCTGAAGTGTAAAGGCTGAACAGGAAAGGTGAGTGAACCGTGCCCTGTGGTGCCCCCGTGCTGCAGATTACCACCTCGGACACACATTTGGTATGAATACCTTTATTGTTCAACACAGCTTGAACTCTTTTAGGGAAATGTTCTTATAATTTCTTTAAAGAGACTTCAGGAATAGTTCTTCAGGCTTCCTGAAGGACATTCACAACTCAAGTGGTGTGTTTGGGATCACTGTCGCGCTGAAAAATGAGAGTATTCCTAATCAGATGCTTTCTAGATAGAATTACATGGTGCATGGATCAAAGTCTGATCAGCCCCGCAGACCCAAACCATGATAGAGTCCCCATGTTTCACAGATGGCTGTAGACACTCACCGTCTCCTGATATCATCTGTAAATATTGATGAATGAAACCAATTTTTAAATTTGGATTCATCACTCCACGAAAACCTGTTCCTGCTGATTTTTAGTCAGGTTCTTGTGCAGCTGTTCACACCTTAGCCTTTTCTCCATGTTTTCTCCCTTCCTGAACACGACAGGAAGGTTAACAATAGCTTGTTGACAGACACTCTTCCACTGACACCATTTTTGATGAGGCTCTGGTGAACAGTGGATCCAATAAAGGGACAGAGGCACCTTTCAGATCCTGTGTCAGGATTTTTTCCACTTTAAGGATTTTTAAATTCTGTTAGTCTGCTGTAGATAGCTTTTTTAGACCTGACACAAGTTCTCACAGCCCTCATTAGTACCTGGGCCTCTTCCTGGCCCAGGAACTGCTGGCAGTCCTCACCGAAGCTTTCCCCAGCTTGCAGTCTCCCATTACATCTGCCATTTTCTTTCAATGAAAACTGTCAAAACTAATTGAGAATGTCATCTATTCCTTCATTTGTCCAATTTCTTCAAATTATTTAAGGAAACTCTGCACACCATGCACATATGTGCCAAGTATGTGCTAAAACTCTTTCGGAATCACCTAATTGGGGCTAAAATGCTATTTTATGCCTGTCACACTGCATTGGTGTTGATCGTTTTCTGGCAATTTAAGTAATGAAATGGTAAAAAATGATGTGTTTTAGGGGCAGGGGTCTAATAATAAAGTCTCTAAATAGACTTTTTAAAATGTTTTGTTTTCCTAAGTTCTCTGTTATGTGTAGACTGATGCTTCAATTATTCATCATTCCTCTGAAAATGGTCAGAAATGTCTTCAGAAAGAATGCAATAAAGTCCAGGTCTATGGAAGCAAATTACTGAGGGGTGGCACAAATTTCTGCACAGTATTGTATTACCAAATGTTATCCACAGAAATAAATGGCTAAACAACGTCAATGTTGCATGTGGTAAAAAGTTTTAATTCCAGTAGTTAGTCTGCATGTACAAATATCTATAAAAAGTGAACACTATCACTCTTTGTATGTACAATTTGCAGCATGAGGTTAACTTGGGACTGCTAAGAGGCAAGAAAGACGATACAAGACAGAGATTATTACCACCTACACGTCTATCACAACAGCCTGTCTCCAAAATTTCATTCAAGTGCTTGGAAGTCACTTTTACTGTACATTTGTCCTGCAGCAATAGGATGCATACATACATACAGGAGGCAGAAAATTCATTGCAGCATTGCCATGTTTCAAACACTATACAATCAAACCATGCAAAATACACCACTGAGTACTTCATTTTCATTTCTATTCAATATATCTATAGTCTTAAAAATCTTCATGTGCAGCTTATGTGGATAAAAAAAAACAAAAAAAACCAAAAAAAAACTCAACAACACTAACATTTTTAATGTTAAACCTTGTGTTTTGTTAGGGAGTTTTTCCTGGGTATCTGTTCAGGCTGTCGACTGTTAAGACGTTTTCAGCTTATTTATTTGTATCTGCATGGTACACTTTTTAGCTATTGTATCATATTCTTTGGAAACAGCTGCAGAATTTTAGGAAAATAACAAGGGTAGAGGAAGAAATCTTAACTTAGAGTTTGACATTTAGGTAGGACAAACACCTAGCGGGGTATGCAAACTTACATTAAAAGACAAAGTGGCTTCGAAACAGACACAGAAATAAATTAACAAGGAAACCACCACACATTTGTAGTATTAAAAGCCGTGCTGGGGGAGATAGAGTAAAGGGTGAACAGGAAAAAGTCAGTTTTATCACATCATCTTCTACCAGAATCCTTCATTTCGATGCATGCAGTGTGAAATTGCGAGGCATCTTCCAGAAAAATGGCTCGTATGCCTTTGTGTGTGTGTATGTGTGCGTGCACTGTAAAGTGCTCAGCATTCATTTTGCATTCCCCTGATAAGGTACAGCTGAATCATCAAACAGAGGGTTCTTCACCTCCATCTCTCCGGTCTGTTGAGGGAGCGCAGAAAATGAGCAGCCAGTCATAAAACATTAGAAATGATCAGTGCTGTAAATATGTGTATGTGCGA